>NC_092127.1:189682319-189990125 GCF_043159975.1 Macaca nemestrina
GGAAGCACACCCGTGCCTGGGTTCTGCTAGTGTTTTTTCCTCTAGTGTCTCTGGAGCTCCTGATCCAGCCCCACAGAATATCCCCCTCGGCACACGGGCGAGCCCTGGGGACACCACCGAGGGGACAGAAAAGCAAAGATCCACAGAGCACAGATCATTCCTGCTCACCTGTCCCTTCTCAACCAGTAACTTCTCCAAATCTTCAATTTTGGCCTGACACCTCAGCAGATCAGCTTGTAGCTGCTCCCGAGTCTGGAAGGGAAAAGACCAGGCAGTGAGCTGGTCACCTCCAGTGGGTGACAGGGAAGTGGAAAGTGTCATGCCTCGATGCAAGCAATGCCTAGGATCCTTATAGGCAAACCTTAGGAGCAGGTTCACTTTTAGGAGCACATATTCCACCTTGCCCTACTAGAAGCATGGCTCAGCTTCAAACACAAAATCATTAAGAACGGAACAGCCTTGAGAGTTTGACAGGTCCGACTTGCTTGGTTTTATAGTCAAGGAAAATGAAGCCTGGAGAAGGGACCCTGTTTTTCAAGGGGGTGAGTGAGCCAGAAGCCAGCCACACTGGGGGTCCAGGACAAGCTCTCTGACCAAGTCCAGTCCTCACTGAATCTGAAGCTCATTCAACTATCATCAAACTTCAACACGCTTGCACACTTGTGTAGCCCCCGTCCAGGCCCCTTATCATCTACAGCAGGGGCTGCGAAGCAAAATACTTCAAGCACCAAGCAAGTCATAGAAACAAGGGAAGTCAACAGGGTGTGGGGTAACAGGGAGTGGTGGGGACTGTGGCAAACCAGAGGCACATGACCCATCTCAGGGAGGCGCTGCCACTCAGCAGCAGCCACATGAAATGGGATGCCTGTTGCTGCCAGACGTTCTGACCTTTCAAGAGAGGTCACAAACCTGGATTTCTCTATGGAATCTCTTGACTTTTAAATGTTGGCAAGTAGACGAAATTTAAAAAGCAAAACAAAAATGATTCCGCCCACACAAAGCCTCACAGTTTCCCTCCTCTGACCTAGATGATAAAGACTGGGCCTTTTACGGTGGGACAAGAAGCTTCCTGCCCTGCTGACTTCACTCCCCCTTACTCCTGACTCCCCCTTACTCCTGGCTCCCCCTTACTCCTGGCTCCCCCCACACAGGGTCACTGCTGCCCCTGGAACAAGCTCCATGTGGGCATGGCCTCTCCTCTCTGCCTTTGCCATCAGATCTGCCAGGCAATGTCCCATTCTGACCCATCACCTTTAAGACCACCAAAATCCATCCCTTTGTGGAATTCCCAAACAGGGCTCTGAAAAAGAGCACAGGCCCTCAGTCCAAGAAACCTGGCCTCGACTCCCAGCTCTGCTAGGTACCATCTGGGCATTTGGGGGCAAGTTGCTCAGTTCTGAGCCTGTTTCTTCATTTGGAAGATGAGGTTAATTCCCCCTGCCTCAGGGGACCAGTGTGGGGGTGAGATGGGAAAGGGGATGCAGGGAAGCACGTGTGTGCTCTCCGGGAGTACCCCGCACTCACAGGAGGAAGGGAGAGCAGGACCCAGTCTATGTGACTCCCAAAGGTGGGAGAAGGGCCAGCGGGTGGAGGTTTCCAGAAGGCAGAGCTCAGCCCAGCCTGAGGAATGGCGTGTCCTGGACTGAGGTGGCCACAGGGCCCAGAGTGCCTTGGTGGCTGGGGAGCACCCCAAAGTCCCTGCAAGTGTTCTGGTGGATGTCCCGGAGGGCGGGGTCTTGCAGCCCTGGAGGGAGAGGAGCCTGAAGCCCGCAAGCCGACCACGTCTGTGATTTCATCACTTAGTCTTAAATTCTGGACACATGCTCTCCTCCAAACAGACGGCACGGGTGATGTGTAGCGTTGCTTCCTCTAACAGCTCAGCGTTCCAGAGCTCCTGACATCACACCGAGGATGCAGAGAGGGATCTAGAATGTCACCACAGCAAAGACCTTGCTCTGGGTTCCCCACCACCTCTCAGAATGCCCTCTGAGTGTCCAAGCCAGGGTATGTCACACTTCTGGAAAGGACCTGCATGATCTGGGGCCCCTCCCTCGAGCCCTGAGGCTGGCTGCACTCACCCGGGCCTCCCTCTCAGCATCCAGGGTGCCCCCCACCTGCTCCTGGAGCAGGGCATAGGCACGTTGCAGGGCCTGGTACTCCCGGGTCAGCTGGCAGAAGCGCAGGTCAGCCTCCTCGCGGGCTGTGGTCTTCCCATAACAGAGAAGAAAACAAATAAGTGCATAATTACAATAATACACGATTGATGATTGATTTTAATAATAAACATAAATAATCAAACACTTGCTGTGGCTTTGAGTGCCAGGGTCAACTTAGGCAACATCAAACGGTCACATCTCACAGTGCTGCCAACAGGTACTTAAGGAGCTTCGCATTGCCAGGAAGCAACTAGGGACTGGAGGAAAAGGCTGCCGGGAGGAGGCACCTCCTCAGTCATCAGCGCTCCTCCCAGGAGCTCCCACCCACAGGAATCACTTGACTTATGTGGCAGCAGGTGGGAGAGAAAGGGCTGATACCATGGAACCAGCCCCAACTCCAGAAGCAAAGGTCCCCATTGTAAAGGGTGACGCCTCCCACTCAGCACCTCCCATTCTGGGAATTTATCCTAAAGAGAAGACTGGGCATGGTGGCTCACGCCTGTAATCCCAGCGCTTTGGGAGGCTGAGGCAGATCACCTGAGGTCAGGAGTTCAAGACCAGCCTGGCCAACATGGTAAAACTCCCTCTCTACTAAAATACAAAAAACAGCTGGTCACGGTGGTGGGCACCTGTAATCCCAGCCAGTCGGGAGGCTGAGGCAGGAGAATTCCTTGAGCCTGGGAGGTGGAGGTTGCAGTGAGCTGAGGTCATGCCACTGCACTCCAGCCTGAGCGACAGAGTTAGACTCCGTCTCCACAAAAAAAAAAAAAGAAGATGGCCACGTAAGTGTGTAAAGACACAAATACGATGGAGCTCCACGCACGGTTCACAGGTGTGGAAAATGACACAGCATAAATCCCCCATCAGTGCGTGATGCTCATCCAAGGCAAAGCCCCACATGGCCACGAGAGAGGAGGAGGCAATCCCTTGTTCTGGCGCTGAAAGATGCCTATTACGTATCACTGGCTGGGAAAAAGCAAACTGAAAACACGCGTCCTGTTTTAAGTTAAACGTAAAAGGCCCATGGCTGAGAACAAGACCCTAAAGACTGAGTAGCCCAGTCCAGACCCCTGTGCAGGACAGGCTGATGGATTGTGGTGTGTCTCCAGCACCGGCCAGGCCCCTCCCTCCAGTCGGCACTTGGGCTGAGGCTGGTGGGCTCTCGGGGAGGATGGTGTGTCTGTCTCAGCATGAGAAGGGATGTCAAGGGGACGACCTGCAGAGGTGACACGTGTCCCCTAGAGTTTTGGCACAAGATGGAAAAGCAAGGAGAGGGCCACCTTGGGGTCGGATGTGCCAGCACCCACAGCACTTGCCACATTTTCCTACGGCAAATAGACCCATGGGAGGAAAGCAGCTTAGAACTCATTCCAGATGGGATTCCACAGAAAAGTCCGCCAGGAGGGGACGAGGACAACGAGCAGAGGTGTGTGGGAGGCGGACCATTCAGAGTCTTGGGACATTGGGGCGCGAGGAGCTGCAGTGCCCAGTCCCTCACCAGGAAGCTGTGGGGTGCAGCACAGCAAGCGGAGCTCGTGGAGACCTGGAAAAGTGTTCCCCCAAGAGGCAGCACAATCCACTTGCCCCTGCCAGAGGGCACTGCCCTGAGGGCCAGCTACCCCAGCACATCCGCACCCCCTTCCCACTCTTGCCCTTCCCTGGGCTCAGAAAAAGCCACCAGGGGCCTGCATGGGAAGAGGCAGAAGAGCGAGCTAGGGAAACAGCAGCCAAGCCTGACACAGGCCCCGGCAGGGAGAAAGGGGAAGGTCTGCGCTGAATGAAGTCTGCAGTTTAGGAAATTAATCAAATGTGACTATTCCTGTCACTGGAAGGCATAGTAGCCCACAAGGTCTGCCTGAGATGTCATCAGCACGCCTGAAAGAATTCACCTGGGGAAGGTGAGTGGGAATGAAGCTGGTCTTTGCCCCCTCGTGAATCCACTTCACTCAAGAACCTGGCTATGCACCCATGGGCACAGGTGGTCGGGACAGGGTGAGGTGGCGACTTTGGGGTGATGGGACTTCAGGGGCTCTTCACTTTCTTCTTTATATATTTTTGGATTATATACTTTATCTTAGTCAAAAAACAATGATGCCGTTTCTGCCCTGCGGTGTGTGCGTGTGTGCGTGTGTGCGGTGTGTGCGGTGTGTGCGGTGTGTGCGTGTGTGCGGTATGTGCGGTGTGTGCGGTGTGTGCTGTGTGTGCGTGTGTGCGTGTGCACGGTGTGCGCGGTGTGCGCGCATGTGCGGTGTGTGCGGTGTGCACGTGTGCGCGCGTGTGCGGTGTGTGCGCGTGTGCGGCGTGTGCGGCGTGTGCGGCGTGTGCGGCGTGTGTGCGTGTGCGGCGTGCGCGCGTGTGCGGTGTGTGCGCGGTGTGTGCGTGTGTGCGGTGTGTGCGCGTGTGCGGTGTGTGCGCGTGTGTGTGTGCACGTGCACGTGTGCGTGTGTGCGTGTGTGCAGTGTGTGCATGTGTGCGTGTGTGCACACATGTGTGGGGACCAGGGAGAGACCATTGTGCAGCAGTTTTAATTGCAAATGGTGAGGAAACCCAAGGTGACATTCCTCAGTGACCCAGCTTGAACTTGGCAGACACAGATTTCCTTGGTGGGGAAATCAGTGCGGGGGAAAGAAAGGGTCCCCACGTGCTGCCCTCCCATCACCATTCATGGAGCCCACGGCCGCGGGGTTCGCCTTCCCTTCACGCCATTGGCTTTGATAATGCACTGGTAAGAATGGGTCATCTGGGGTTCAGAACTACAGGCAAGGGAGCGAAACTTGCAACCACCAAAAGCAGGAGGTACCACCCCGAGAGCATCTGGGGTGAGGTCCCACTCCCTCTTCAGGTTTGCTTACATCGTCCAAGTCTTCTTCAGGCGTGGCTGGAGTCCTGTCCGTCCTGTCTGTGTTGTAGGATGTTTCGGACAATGTTTCTGAGTCCACAGACTCCTCATCAAATCCAAAAAATGTCTCCACAACATGCTTCTGTAAAATGCAATTTGTATGATGTTAGCAATGACTGAGGATTGCCAGAGTCTACCAGCCCCTGGTCGTGGGCATGCCAATGCAGGGGGGCAACGATTCATATTTGGGCCACTGGGGCATTCCAAGATGCTGTTGGTGGGCTTTGTAACTGACTGGGTGGGATAAAAGGTGGCAGCAGGTGGCAGATGACCCTAGGGTTTGCAGCCCGAGAAAGCTAGTCTGGCCCTGGCCCTGGCTCTCCAGCTGTAGACCTGTGCAAGCCACTTGGCCCCTGGAGTGCCAGCCTCCTTCTCTAACAAATGGAGTGAGACGCCACCACACCTGTGAGCACAAAAGGGGGCCATGCGTGCCCTGTGCCCAGAAAGCAGCCCAGCACTCTGTCACGCTCCATGAGCAGCGCACTGGCTGTACCAACGAGAAGGGGGACAGGGCCCAGGGAGATGTCAAGTTCCAAGGAGAAGAACTGGATGAAGATGGATACCAGAGGGGGCAACAACTTGAAGGAGTGGAGAGCCCAGCCACAGTCCCAGTGCTCTGAATAGCATGGCAAATGCATGGCCCAAGTCCCAGCCAGACCTACATTAAGAGACAATCTCTGCTTAACTTACTATAGAAAACTGGGAACATTCACAGAATGAGAAGGAATCGTGTAATAGACCTTCACGCGCCCATCACTCAGATCCAGAGACAAATCGTAAGGCGCTATATGCCGGCCTCTGAGTTACCCTGCTGGCACTTCTCCCACTCCAAATATCACACAATATGGGGCTTCATTCATCTGTCTATCCATTCATTCACTCACTCGGCAAACACTGGCAAAGCTCCTTCTATGGGCCAGACATGGGGGCAGGCCCGGGGAATACAACAGGATCAAAACCAGGCCAGGTCCCTGCCCCAGGGAGCTTGCACCCATCCCCTGGGGGCTGCAGACATTGACCCACAATCGCTAGATCAGTGTCCCTTATTTTAGGAACATAGCTTTTTTGTTTTTTTCCCAAACAGCCCCTGACAAGGATTTTTATTTGTTTTTACAATCAATGAATGCTTTTCAGACCATAAAGAAGGAATCAAAACCAAATTCCAGAGCCCAGCCCGAGGCTCTGCTGGCTCATCCACAACACGGCTTCACCCAGAGCTCCCCCAACCCACAGAGAAAAGCCAGGCACTCCCCACATACTAAGGGCCCCTCCCCGCCCGTGTGTTTTACTCAAATTTACTATAAATGTGAGAAAAATGTGACTGGCACCAGAGTTAATAATGTGATTAGGAAATAATTTAGACATAAGGCAGGGAAGATGCAGGGACATCCTTGTCACCTTACACAGTTTCCGAAGGGGCTTCAAGGGAGGCATCCACCACCACACGTCACCCAGAACGTTCTTGCATTTGGCACCTGTCTTTCTGCGCACTGCATCCCCCAACCCCCATATTCCTCCTTGCTTTTTAATATGCACGGGGAATATGCCTCTCGCTCAAACTCCAGACTCATATGTCAGCTGCGTCCTCCATGGCATTGTGGAATCCTAGTGGGCAGTGACTTACCCCTGACAACATGCCTCCCACAATCTAACCTGAGTCCAGCAGCAGCAGCAGCAGCTCATGCTTCAGTTGCTCAGGCCCCCATCCCAGGAATCCTCTCTCTTCTCACCTGTCATGCCTGCCCTTTCTGGGAGAAACGCTGTTGACTTTACCTTCAACTCAAAATCCAGCCCTCTGACCCCCTCTCTCCTTGGCACCTTCATCTTGGTCCCAGCCACCAATATCTCTGTCTGGAATTATTAAAACCACCAACATCCATGCAGGCTACAAGTGGTCTGCAAGGCCCTGCGGGATCTACCTCCCATCCTGCCCTGGCATCATCTCTCCCTCCTTCTCTTCTCCTCTCCTCCTGCTCTCCAATCCTGCACCCCACACATGCCTGCCACGGGGCCTTTGCACTCCGAGACACTTTCCCCAGAATCCACATGACTCCTTCCCTAGATTCCCTTAGGTCTCTGCACAAATGCAATCATATGAGAAAAGGCTTCCTGGCCACCATGCCCAGGTCCCTCCTGCCTCATCCCCACCCCAGCCTCTTGGGCCTCCTTCTTTATTCCTTTCCATAGCATGTCTCCCACCTGACGTAAGATCTAGCAAGCTATTGTGTTTACTGATGGTCTTCCCCCGACCCCTTGAAATGGAAGCTCCATGAAGGCAGGGGGTTGGCCCTTTTGTTCCCGACTGTATCTCAGGGTGAATGAACTCAAAGCCACACTAGTTTATCTATCCACAAACAGATTTTGTTTTGCACATGACACCCTTTCCATTCATTCACACAGCTGGCATCAGTTGGGCACCATGTGGTTACATGCCCCAGACGAGTCTCACTGGCAGGTACGTGAGGACTACGGGCACCATCGACTTCAATGTCATTTCTCTCCTTGCAGAGGCTGGAGACGATCATCTACTCAAATCTCCCCTCCCGATGGGAAGCCCACCTGACTTCAGGCATCATGGACTCTTCCAACAGGCTCTAGAGAGCAGTGGTAGTGCCACCCCATGGTGACAATGGCACCCACAGGAGTGATGCATCTGCAGCACTCAAGCTCTTCTGCACACACAGGTCATCCCCCTGAGCTCCAGGTTCCACATTTTTCTGAGCAGCTGCTGAGCTGACCTTATTTCTTGCAAACACCGCTAATCGCAAGGCCTCTGGGGATGGGTCTATTTGTTGCTGTAGCCCAGGAAGCATCCTCAAGTCACACACTTTCCAAACATTTAGGACACACTGCTGGGCTGTGACCATCCACGTCAGCGTCAGGGGCCCTCCTGGGGGTAATGACTCAGTGTTCAATTACCTAGGACGATCCATTGTGAAGGCCTCACGGGACTACCAGTTAAAGACTCAACTCTCAAGCCCTAATACAGGACATTAACTACTGATGCTGTCAAAGACCCTGCAGGACTGCTAGTTAAGGACTGAACTCTCAAGCCCTAATACAGGGCATTAACTACCGATGCTGCCGCCTGTGTTTAAAGTAGAGCAGCCTTTGCAAACAGCCTAACTTCAGACGCAGTGGAGCCCCTGACAGTATCATATCATATGGCCCCAGAGACCAAGACTCCACGGAACTACGCTGCTTTGAGGGAAAGAGGAAGCAGCTCTTAGGGCAGAAACCAAACACAAAACGGCAGTCCAATTTGAACCCTGCCACAATGGAGAGGAATCCATGGCCAGGCCCAGCACACACAGAGTTCCTATAGCAGCAAGGGGTTGTCTGGGACCCAACTCCTCAGGTTTTTATGCAGAGTATTTTTAAAAAACATTTTAACTTTTCTTTTCTTTCTTTTTTTTTTTTTGATACAGAGTCTCCTTCTGTCGCCCAGGCTGGAGTGCAGCGGCGCAATCTCAACTTACTACAACTTCCATCTCACAAATTCAAGCAATTCTTCTGCCTCAGCCTCCTGAGTAGCTGGGATTACAGGTGCGTGCCACCACACCTGGCTAATTTGTGTGTATATATATTTGTTTTAAGTAGTGACAAGGTTTCACCATGTTAGCCAGGCTGGTCTCAAACTCTTGACCTCAAGTGATCCGTCTACCTAGGCCTCCAAAGTGCTGGGATTACAGGCATGAGCCACCACTCCCGGCCTTAACTTTTTTGTAACATTTTATAACACTGGGTTAGTTTGTTTCCTTTAGAGAAAAGTTTCGTTGAGTGATTATATTACACAGGAAGCCTGCATGTACTCGATATCTTGATATATTTGTGCCTTTATTAATAAAAAATAGAAAAGATACATTAATGTTTAAAGTGAAAACACAGTGGCCGTCTTCCTTGAAGGCAATGCAACTGGTTTTGCTCTGCATTTTCCACACATGCAGGAAATAATTCACCACCTGCTTCTCAAGGAATGAGGGGAGAACCACCTAGAAAACATTGTTTCCTCTCATGATTGGCACACACTGCACTTTAAAAAAAAATGGCAAACATGAAAGACACCGTTCATTTTTCTGTATCTCCACTCTTCTAAGAGTCTCTGGGTTTTTCCTCACAAGAGATACATTAGAAGCAAAAATGTCCATGATTTGCTCATTCTGAGCCCATCTACTGAGTAAAAAGGTAATTCCTCTAGCCTTCCATGTTCCTTGCAACCAAAGCCTCTTCTTGTGGACTTGTTTTTACAGATGAATCCAGATTCAGATTAAGATTCAGTTTTGGCTGGGCACAGTGGCTCATGCCTGTAATCCCAGCACTTTGGGAGGCTGAGGCAGAAGGATCTCTTGAGCCCAGGAGTTTAAGATCAGCCTGGGTCACACAGTGAGAACCCATCTCTACAAAAAGTTATTTTAAAAGTTAGCTGAGTATGGTGGCTGACGCCTGTAGTCCCAGCTACCTGGGAGGCTGAGGTGGGAAGATTATATGAGCCTGGGAGGTTGGGGCTGCAGTGTGCTGTGACTGTGCCACTGCACTCCAGCCTGGGTGACAGAGCAAGATCCTGTCTCAAAAGAAAAAAAAAAATCAGTTTTGGCAAAATGAATGAAGAGTAAACACGTCTTCTCCATTTACACTCTGAATATACAGAGGAGCTCCTCCTTAGCGGGTCAAACGAACCAGAAGGAAAAAGAGAAGGTACCCCCAAAACAAATAGCCCCTCAACCAGATCCAGCCTCTCTCAACCACCTGTCTTCTCGTCTTCTTTTCATTTTCAACAGAGCTGCCTGTCACAGGCGGGAGCATCAGTCGGTCACAGCCGGGGACCTCCACAGAACCTCAAAAAACAAAACCCCAAGCCAGCTGCCTACCTTCATGCTTATAGGTCATCTCCTGGCAGCCGGAGAAGTACAGGCACACCAGGGCGCAGAGACACAGGAAGAAAGAGAAATACAGCACAAAGAGGACATATTCCATGGTGGCGCGATGCTGCAGACACGCCAGCCCCTGTGTGTGGGCTTAGGCAAAAGCCACCTCGTCGGTATCCATTTTCAGGGCTTCCTCCAGTCCGAGGAAAAAGCACCAATTCTCTCCCCACACACTCCCCTTTCCTCTAACACATCCTCCCTAGTGTCTCCCCGGCTTCCTGTGGATCCGTCTGCTGCAGAGTCCCGAGAACAGGAGTGTGCCAGAAGATGCACCTTCAGTAAAAGGGAAGCCAGCTCCAGGGCACAGCCCCGATGCTGGCCCCACAAACCGTGGGCTGAAGGGAGAGGTTTCCAGGGGCGGGCTGGGGTGCATTCGTCACAGAGGACAGCTTCCGAGCCAGTTTATTCTCTGGGGACCTTCTTCCCAGATCCCATCCTCCCTGAGCCGAGAGCCTGTTGTCAACACCATGGCACAGGCCCTGGGTCCCCAAACAATCACAAGGCCCCCAGGGCAGCACTAGCAATGGCAAAGCCATGAGAGATTCTCCCTCAGGATCAAACCGAGGAGCTGCCCCTGTCCTCATGTGTTTTGGAAATTTCTCTGCTGTCCCTGGACCACCTCATACGCACCCTAGACTCGCCAAATTCATTGGCTTCTCTACCATCCTTTTGTCAGCATTTATTTTACCATTTTTTATAGGCCAAAACAAACCATTATCTAACAGAAAAACTAATTTTTTGAACTAGATCGAAGTCTTCAGATTCCCCTGCCCAGAAGGGGTGTCTCTGAGAGTCTTCCATCTCTCGGAGAAGCGTCACCAGACATGACATCCAAAGCAAAAACTGTCATGCTGGAGAAAAACTGGACAGACTTTACCATGAAAAACTAAAATGTCTGTACTTTGACAGATACCAAAGCAATATTAAAGGGCAATGGGCAATTCATAAAATAAATGCACATAGCGAAGTTCATGTATGTTTCAACTTCAACAGTGCATGATGCTCTAGTCCTTTGGAAGTGACTGTCAGATGAACTGTGTGACTCGATTGTGCTACTCAATCTAGTGCCAACTACCCTTTAAGCCATGTTTCCTAATGAGGCACCATCTGACCAGGCAGTGCAGACCTGAGACAGCTGGGCCTGACCCAGGCAGTGTAGACCTGAGACACCTGGGCCTGGCCTCAGGCAGTGCAGACCTGAGACAGCGGGGGCCTGGAGGGACAGGGCTACAATCTGGAACCTTTGCCTCAAGCCCCTCCCCACGGGGCCTGAAGTCACCTCCTGAAACCAGGCAGGAGGCCAGGTGCCTAAAGGCCCAGCCTCTGCAGCAGCTCCTCCCTGAGTCCAGGACTCACTACCCTGCTCACTCCTGGCGCTGGGGTTTCCTGCCCTGTGTGAACAAATTACCTAGAACCACCATAGGTAATGGCACCTGTCCATTCCCAAGTCTGCAAATGGGAGCCAGATGTCCCCATGGTGTTTGCTACCCTGGACAAAGTACCCAGGCAGCCTCTGTGGCCAGGTCAGCCTCTCGAGCTCTGCTCCACCCACACCAGCTGCGGCTCCTCTGGCAGTGCCTCCAGGACTGGCACAGACGGTGTGTGTGCTTGTCTGCTGAGCTGCCTGGGTGTAGTCCAGGACACAGCTCCTGTCTCGTCATTATCGTCCCAGTGTCCTATCCCCAGGACCCACATCTTCCTGAGTCCTTTACCAAAGGGCCCCCAGCAGGTGGGACATGGAGCAATGCTCAGAGGGACGTCCCATGCTTCTGGCATGGAGCCTGCTATGAAAGAAAAATAAAAACTCTGAATCCCACTTCACTACACCAAAAGGAAAAACTTAAGCTGAAAGCTGAGCCATACAAGAAGCTGCCTTTCCCTTTGTTCCTAAGCAGAGAGCTGCAGAGAAAAGGTTAAGCATCTCCACAGGTAGCAGCTTCATGTTCACCTTATCTTATGTAAAGTGCTGATTTACTGAGCATGAGACAATTACATAATTTGGACTATTCCCCTACCTGCTCCTTTTCTCTCACAACCTGTGGATTCAGTCATGTGACCACACCCTCCCTCTTTCCCCTCCAGCCTGCTTTTCCCCTTTAAATACTGAAGCCCTCAAAATCATCTTTGGAGAAAGGTTCAGATCTGTCTCCAGGGTACATTCTTAATCTTAGCAAAATAAACTTCTAAATTGATTGAGACGTGCCTCAGAGACTTTTTGGTTTACATCAGCCACTCAGCTGGCAAGGCTGGCACAAAGTCCTGCTACCAGTGCCCTCTCTACCTTTGATCAGAGCTGCATGAAATGAATCCTGATGGCTGCTGTGGAGGAGGGACCAGGTGACAGGGTCACTGCTGAGCTGGGGGGAGCAAGCCCTTGCCCCTCCCAGCAAAGGGCCCACAGTTGCACACCAACCGAGGCCAGCCCTGAAGACAGACATGAAGTAGCCACTGGTTTCACACAGTTACTACTATTAGCCCCTCTGAGTGCGAGGCACTGTGCCAGCAGCTTCGAGTAGCTGGATCCCAGGGCACCATCCAGCCTTCATGAGCTCACGGACCAGTGACAGCCGTGGGGAAGGAAGCCTGGGAATAAGGTCAACTGCAAACAACCACGAAGGAAAAAATAGGTAGCTTTGGCAAAACTTGCAAATGAAAAATGCATGCACATGATGAAAAAATGTTTGACTTTGAGAGTCCAAGGCAGGCAGGTCACTTGAGGTCAGGAGTTCGAGACCAGCCTGGCCAATATGGCGAAACTCTGTCTCTACTAAAAATACAAAAATAAAAATAAAAAAATAAAAAATAATTAGCCAGGCCTGGTGGCATGTGCCTGTAACCCCAGCCACTTAGGAGAATTTGGCTGAACCCGGGAAGTATAGGTTGCAGTAAACTCGCCACTGCGCTCCAGCAGGGGCGACAGAGCAAGACTTTGTTTTTGTTTTTTTTTTTCCAAAGATACTTGAGTGTCCCAGGCAGGCAAAGGTACCGCATAATCAGCTGCCAGCACCTGTCCTTCCCTCCACCAGGCAGCAGGCTTGGCCTCAGGCGTGCGGGGATAGGGGTCAAGTTTAGATAGGTCCTACGTGTTTTGATAGGTCCTATCAGAATGGATGCAAGAGTCATTGACAAAAATGACCCACCAGACCTCAGGCATCCCCCAACCCCTGGCAACAGCAGACCCAAGGTCATTCGGGGAGGAGGGGACACGGCCCTGATGCACTGGCTCAAGAAAGGACCTCTCCTTCCCATGGTGCTTTGATGGTTCCCAGTGCACAGCCCTCCATTGAAGAATGGTCACTGCAAAAGACATTGAGATCCCACCTCACTATTATAAATTAGTGGGGGAGGCGGGTGTGGGCATGGCCTGGGAATCTGCATTTTACAGGCTCTCCAAAGGAAAGTTATTGAGCTGTAAGATAAAGGAAGAAGGAGACACTCTGACTTCCTGATCACCTGCTATGCACCAAGCAAAGAACCAGAAGCTTCCTTTGATCCCATGGATGTAATGTTCATTTTACGAATCAAACTGAGGTTCTGAGAGTTTAGGTGACTTGGCCAATCCCATCCAGCTAGTAGCTAGGGTCTGACTCCCTTACTGCTTGGGGCTACGATTTCCCAACCTTATCCAAAATGATCGGTCCTACCTTCAACCAAAGTGTGTGAGTAAACTGCTGATTTTTAGCCATTATGCATATGCTTAGAACTCTAAGATGATATAACTTCTGTGCAAGTTTCAATGGCCTGCAACCCAATTTACTGCCACATGGCCAGAGGTCTAGGTCCTGAGCAAGCCTCGTACCCCAGTCCCCAGGACACGGCCCAAGGAACCACTCAGGAGCCTTCTCCCCCAGCCTCTCCCTTGGGGCTAACATGAGCCCACGCTGAACCAGCAGGCTTCCTGGGAAATGAGATAATTGACACCAATCTTGTCCCTGGAGGAGATCCCAAAAGGGGACCATTGGACAGGCCCAGTAAGACTAAGTCATGGCCCTCAGGGACACAAATGTCCCAGGAAGACAAAGGCTGGCACCCTCTGCTCTGCCCTGACTGCATCTTCTGCAAACTTGAGTGTGGGAGCGGACTGGAGGTGCCCTCCTGCAGGGAGTCCAGGGAGGTTTGCTAGGATCTTTCTTACACAGAGTCAGGAGCTGGAGAGCAGAGATAGGGCTGTCAGATTTCTGGAAAATTCTGGAACCTTCAATGCATTCACCACAGTATTCTGTCAAGCAAAGCCCTGGGCAAAGTGTTACAGCACTTCCATGTGTGAGGGACAGAGAGTGATGGGGGCATTTCAGGGGAAAAGAAACTAGTCTAGTCATCCCGTGGTATCCATGGGGGACTGGTTCTAGAACCTCCCACGAATACTAAAATCCACGGCTGCTCAAGCCCCTGATACCAATTGGTGCAGTACTTGCATATAACCTACGCATATCCTCTTGTACACTTTAACTCATCTCTAGATTATTTATAATATTGTACTTAATACAATGCAGACGCCCTGTGAACCCAGTCATGTGCAGCATAACAGCATCTCAGTCCCCAACAGTATACAACGACGGTCCCATAAGATCATAACGCTGTGTTTTTACTGTACATGTTCTATGTTTAGATACACAAATACCATTGGGTTACAACTGCCTACAGTATTCAGTACAGTAGCAGGCTGCACAGGCTTGCAGCCTAGAAGCCACAGGCTAGACTGAATAGCCTAGATGTGTAGGAGGCTAGACCATCTGGGTTTGTGCAAGTACACTTCATGATGTTTGCACGACAAAGTCGCCTAATGACGCATTTCTCAGAATGTGTCCCTGTTGTTAAGGAATGCAGGACTGTAGTTTTAGACTGTATTTTAGTGAATAATGAAAAGGAAAAACGTCCAGGAGGTGGAGATTGCAGTGAGCCAAGAGCACGCCACTGCACTCCAGCCTGGTCAACAGAGCGACACTCCGTCTCAAAACAAAAAGAAAAGGAAAAAAAGTCTGTATATGTTCAGTGTAGACGCAACCATCCATTTTTTTTTCCTGAATGTTTTCAGTCAGAGGTTGGTTGAATCCATGGATATGAAACCCACAGATACAGAAAGTCAAGTGCACTGAATGCCTGTGGCCTGTGGTAGGGAAGGAAAAGAAGTTTCTTAGGCCTGAAAGGCAACTCTGGATTACAAAACCTGCTCGGGCCCAGATGGATCCAAGTACCAATTCCATCCAGCCCTGCACAATGCCAGGATCATGGGAGATGTAGGAACAATGTAGGAACATGGGAGAAAACTTGGTCCACACTGAAGTCTACACTGAATCTTGAGAAAAAGAAAAAATGCTGGTGGGCCCAGGAAACAGTGAATAGAAAAGACCCTAAACCTACTCAGGAAAGTTTCTACACAGATCCCCAAATTCGGCCCCCTAATGACCCAGGACTATCTTCATTAAAGTGACCACGCATCGCCGTTCTTCTGGGACAATCCAGTGTCATACAAATACATTTTTCCAGTAAAGGCCATTCGCTTATTTAGCCAACAACTATTTAGGGACTGTTTTAGTCAACACCTCCTCTGTGCCAGGCAGTAAACAGCCCACAGTGGGCAGGACAGGCGCAGCCCCTGTCCTTGCCCGTTGTACAGGCAATGTAGCAAATCACGATTCAATTCTAACCCTTTGTGAATTTCTCCTCCCATAAACACATTCAGAAATCAGGAAGAATGGCCAGGTGCAGTTGCTCATGCCTGTAATCCCAGCACTTTGGGAGGCCGAGGCAGGTGGATCACTTGAGGTCTGGAGTTCGAGATCAGCCTGGCCAACAGGGTGAAACCCCGTCTCTACCAAAAATACAAAATTAGCCAGGTGTGGTGACGCATGCCTGTAATCTCAGCTACTTGGGAGGTTGAGGCAGGGGAGTCACTTGAACCCGGGAGGCAGAGGTTGCAGCGAGCCGAGATCATGCCATTACACTGCTGCGTGGGCAACAAGAGTAAAAAGTCTGTCTCAAAAAAAAAAAAAAGAAGAAGAAAGAAAGAAAGAAAAATCAATCAATCAATCAATCAATCAATCAATCAGGAAGATGGGGAGAGAGAAACCTCTGTTTAATTCCAGGCATTCTGACATAGATTTTAAAAATAAAGTATTGGCTCAACAATGGATTTTCAAAACCCCACGTGGAAGCTCTATGGGGTGCGTAATGCCACAGCACATCCCGTTAATGGGACAAACTGCACAATCTTTAGATTTGTGCCTTTTAAACGTATGTCCCATGGTGAAAACAGCTGTTACACACATTCCCAGCAGAGCGGTGCCGAATGGTGCAACTTTTCCGTGAGGCAGTGGGGTGGGGTGGGAGCGATGCTCTCTGGTCAAAGCCTTCTCGCCCTCTGAGCCACATTTCAACTTCAGGGAATCGATGCATAGAAACAATTCTGATTATGGACACAGCTTTCCAGACAAAAGCTGGTTGCTGTGGCGACATTTACAGAAGCAGCAAGTCCAAAGGGAGGGGAAAGGGTAGCTAAATAATGGTGTAGTCACTTAATGACACGTTCAACAGTCAGGGAATAAAATAGAGCTGGGCCAGAAAGAGCTGTCTGCGTCAACAGAAGCACATTTATTGCAGCATCGTTCGTAGTGCCGAGGAGCCGAAAGCAATGTGCCCAACAATCGCAGAACAGTAAACCAGTTTATGGCCCATCTCCTCCACAGATTATGTAGCCATAAAAATTTATGTTTACAATGACAGCTATCACGGGATAAAGGCTGGCAGTCTAATGTTAAATAAAATCCAGGGTGCAAATGTGCATACCGCAGTTCCAGCTGGGGAAATGAATTAAAATAGCAACACCAATGTGCCGGGGAGGCACCGCAGGTGATAGATCACTTTTTTCCCCCCCAGATATTCTATAATGTGGTTCTATGTCTTCTATAAAAGTATATATTTAAATATAGGATGGGCGCAGTGGCTCACGCCTGTAATCTCAGCACTTGGGGAGGCTGAGGCAGGCGGATCACCTGAGGTCGGGAGTTCAAGACCAGCCTGACCAACATGCAGAAACCCCATCTCTACTAAAAATACAAAATTAGCCAGGCATGGTGGCACATCTGTAATCCCAGCTACTTGGGAGGCTGAGGCAGGAGAATCGCTTGAACCCGGGAGGCAGAGGTTGTGGTGAGCCGAGATTGTGCCATTGCACTCCAGCCTAGACAATAAGAGCGAAACTCTATCTCAAAAAAAAAAAATAAGTAAATAAACAAAAAATAAAATAAACAAATAAATAAATATAAACAAGCTCTACTCAAACCACCACCCATTTCTGAGTTTCCAAGGTCGATGTGCAGAGATTTGCCCGTGTTCGACTCGGCTTGATGGGAAAAGCTTGGGACTCGCAGTCTCAGACTTGAGTTTGAAACTCAGCCTTGTCAATTTAATTTTTCTCTGAGTTTTTTCTATATTTTAAATCTGTATGTCTTCTATAGCTGTAAAATTGAAAAAATAATACCAACTACACGAGGTGGCTGTGAGAATTCAATGAGATTGTGTAAATACCCACTCATCCACAAATCCAGGACCTAGCAAATCATCAATGAGCCAGGCCACTCTAAGTGGCATTATCTGAACACTGCAGTAAAGGCAACCAGGAGGCAGCCTGGGAGCCAAATTGCACCCATAGCTATATTTTACGTGGCCCACAGGTATATATTTTACAGGCTGAGTGTCCCTCATCTGAAATGCGTGGGACCAGAAGGAATTTTGGATGTTTTCCAGATTTTGGAATATTTGCATAAACAGAATAAGGCATCTTGGGGATGGGACCCAAGTCTAACCATGAAATTCATTTGTTTCATACACACTTTATATATAATACATAGCCTGAAGGAAATCGTATATAATATTTTAAATAATTTTGTGCATGAATCAAAGTTTTGCCCGTGTTTTTACTGCAACCTGTCACATAAGACCAGGTGTGAAATTTCCCTGGCCTCATGTTGGTGCTTAGAAAATTTCAGATTTTGGAGCATTTTGGATTTTGGGTTTTTGGATTAGGGATGCCCAACCTGTATTCAGACCACAGTGTTACGGACATTTAAAATCCAACATTTATGTCCTTCAATTTCACATAAAGTAAGGTGTTATGGATTAAACTGTATCCCCTAAAAAGACAGGTTGAGGTTCTAACCTCAGTACTTCAGAATGTGACTTATTTGGAAATAGGATCACTGCAGATGTAGTTAAATGATCATGAGGTCACACTGAAGTAGGATGGACACCTGATCTAGCATGAGTGGTGGCTGCAAACCAAGGACACCAAAGATTGCTGGGAAACTGCTCTAAGCTAGGAAAAGGAAAGGAAGGGTCTGCTATAGGTTTTAGAGGAAGGGACAATGGCTCTACCGACACCTTAATTTCAGCATTCTGGCCTCTAGAACTGTTAAGACAATACACTTCTTTTCCCTTCTTGTTTTTTTTTTTTTGGTTTGTTTGTTTGTTTGTTTTGTTTTTTGTTTTTTTTTTTTTTTTGAGACAGGGTCTTGCTCTGCCACTGAGGCTGGAGTGCAGCGGTGCAATCATGACTCACTATAGCCTTGACCTCCTGGGCTCAAGCAGTCCTCCTGCTTCAGCCTCCCAAATAGCTGCGACTTCAGGCACCACCATATCCAGCTAATTTTTAAAATTTTTTGTAGAGACAGGGTCTTGCTATGTTGCC
This sequence comes from Macaca nemestrina, assembly GCF_043159975.1. Taxonomy (NCBI): domain Eukaryota; kingdom Metazoa; phylum Chordata; class Mammalia; order Primates; family Cercopithecidae; genus Macaca; species Macaca nemestrina. The sequence continues at coordinate 189,700,986 of NC_092127.1, forward strand.
CAGGCTGATCTCAAACTCCTGAGCTCAAGCAATCCACCCACCCTGACCTCTCAAAGTGCTGGAATTACAGGCATGAGCCACTGTGCCCGGCCTTTTCTGTGGCTCTATGCCACTGATTTTGTGGTACTTTGTTAAGGCAGCCCTAGGAAACTAACAGATAAGGATTTACATTTATCCTGAAAGACTAGACTATCTGATGCCACCAGTCCACCTTCTTATAGCAACCAGGATTCAGGGCCCAGTTTGCCACAGTCCCCACCACTCCCTATTGCCACCTTGACACCAAGACTGTATGTCCTTGGCCATTCACTATCACATTTGCACAGCCGTTTTCCTTATAGTTGAGAAATATTTCTCTATAACCACATCTCGATCAAAAGATAAACCAAACGGGGCACCTGTATTCAAAAAAAAGGAGAGAAGACCAGCCTAGCCAACATGGTGAAACCCTGCCTCTACTAAAAATACAACAATTAGCCAGGTGTGGTGGCACATGCCTGTAATCCCAGCTACTCGGGAGGCTGAGGCAGGAGAATTGCTTGACCTGGGCAGTGGAGGTTGCAATGAGGCGAGATGGCATCACTGCCCTCCAGCCTGGGCGACAGAGTGAGACTCTGTCTCAAAAAAAAAAAAAAAAAAAAAAAAAAAAAAAAAAAAAAAAAAAAAAGGGAGAGGAGACCTGTGTCTTTGTGGAAGCAAAAAATAGGTTTATGGGTTTAAAGGCGAACTATGTTTTTGTTTGCTTGTTTGTTTTTGGTATCAGTTCCAGATTGGTCCATGTGGGCATTTGAATTTTACAAGCCCGGCTCCTTCAGACGCTGTTACTAGGAAACGGCAGACCTGTGTTTTCCAAAAAGACGACAGTTCTGCATGATTCCAACACAACACAAAGCTCCTGAGTATTTTCAGAACAGGATATGCTCTGATATAAACCAACCCTCAATGTCCCTTAAATCCTTCAAAAGGTTTAAGTATTTATGTTTTTAATTTTGGGTGAATATACCCTGAGGCCTAAGTAGAGAATTCATCAGGAAGTTTTCCATGAATAAATTACAATAACTGGGTCGCACGACACGGCCATATTGATGTTGCTTTGAGAGACAGCGATGACAGGCTTTTCATCATCAGGCATGCCGAGTTGTGTGTGTCCGCTTCAGGACCCCTGTGAAACCTCCCCCCTCCCACTGCCCATCTGCCCTGCAGATCTGTGACACAGTGGCAAGGCAGGGCAGGTGCACCATCGCAGGCTCACCTTGGGCGGTTTCAGACTTTTCCCTCGATGCCTTTTGGAGCGCAACAGCCGTTCTCTCTCCTAGAAGGAAACACAACGGTTGGCATTTCCAGCCAGCCTCACATCTCATGAATCAAAGCCACTGGCTCTCAAAGGGAGCTGGGCCTGCCCATCCGCACCAGGCATGGCTAGTTCAAGTTCTAAGTGCCCAAGTGATGGCTGCTTCTCTGAACTGAGAGCTACAGGGAGAGTTTATTATCCACCTTTTGACTTTATTGTTATTTCATTGAAATATATTCTTCACCCTAAACTGCATTGAGTCTTTCATGTAATGAAGCAAAGATGGATGGATGGATAGATGGATGCATAGGTAAGTGGATGGAAGGATGAAAGGATGGATGGATGGATGGATGGATGGATGGATGGATGGATGAAAGGAAGAAAGAGAGAAGTTAAAGAGGCAAAGTGAGATGGAGGCAGGCAAAATGAACATGACAATTATAATCAAAGCCTTTTCTAGAATTTTGATCACTAGCTTTTCTATTCTTTGAAGACCAGTACATGGAACCATCACACACCCTCTTCGGTGAGCAGAACGCATTCTGTTTCTAAGATCCAACTAAAGCTCCCTTCAGGTGTTCTCTGCCTGTTGCCTAAGCTCCTTTCACAGAGAGCTGTGGAATTCTCTGGGTGTAATTCCCCACCTGCTTAGGACATGCTCAATCCCCTTTGAGAGATCCATGCCCCATATGCACATCCAAAACTCACACAGGCAGCCTTAGCAAGGTGCTGGTCTGATTATAAGGTTCAAGTTTGTGGGCCCAAACTCACAGTCTGCAACTGCTAAGCTAAAAACCAACCAACCAAACAAACAAAAAGTCTTCTCTGGAACAGATCATGCCAAGTCTCTAAAGGCCAAAAGACATCCTTAAAACTGATACTGCTTCTTAACCACAGCAAGCCAGGGAGAAGATGTGAGAAAAGGGTAGCCATGGAAACTGTCCCCAGGTTCCAGTGATCTCATTTAAGCCAAGGCTGCTTGATGGCAGAATGAAGCAGGAATGTGCACACCAGGGTGAGCTTGGTGACTCCCAAAGTCAGCACTGCCTGACCCTGACCCAGCTCAGCAGCATCACTCTGAGCGCCAATGCCTGTTCCTGACACCCATGTCACCAGTGCCGCCCCCACCAGGGGCAGCCGCGCCAGCTGTGCTAGATGTACCAGTGAGAGGTCGTCAATGACGTGCTGCTGCTCCAGCACCTGCAGCCTCAGGAACTCGATCTCCTGCTCATCCCTCGTCAGGCTGAGGTCATTCAGGGAGGTGTGCCGCTTCAGAGAGGCCTGCGCTGACAGCTTTTCTTTCTGCAGCCACAGGGAGAGAGACCACCACAGGGTTAGCCGCCAACAATGTCTGTGAGGGACGGAGCTGGAGTGGAGCTCAGGGGTGCAGGGACAGAAGGATGGATGGGAGGATGAGGGAGAGGATGGCCTGATAGGGCTGTGTCCCCACCCAAATCTCATCATGAATTGCAGCTCCCATAATTCCCACATGTTGTGGTAGGGGCCCGGTGGGAGATAATTGAGTCACGGGTGCGGTTCCCCCACCCCATGAATAAGTAGTGAATAAGTCTCTGATGTTTTTATACGGGGTTTCCCCTTTTACTTGGCTCTCAATTTCTCTTGTCTGCCACCATGTAAGATGTGCCTACAGCCTTCCACCATGATTGTGAGGCCTCCCCAGCCACGTGGAACTGTGAGTCCATTAAACCCCTCTTTTTCTTTGTAAATTACCCAGTCTCAGGTACGTCTTTATCAGCAGTGTGAAAATGGACTAATACGTGGCCATCTTGTCCTGTGCTGGAAGAGGGAACAGGGAAGACCAAAGCCAAGTCCAAGGTGGGGCTCACCATGCACACTGCTGACAGGAAGGGATGGGCAGGGCCTGGGGGTGGAAGATGACATCTGAAATGAGCCTAGAGAGCTGGGAGGGGAAGGCAGGGGAAGGAGAGGACTCCACACAACAGCAGTTACACACACACACACACACACACACACACACACACACACACACACACACACACACACCCCTGCACCTGCTACAGTGCGGACAGCAGAGCGTGTGTGCCATCAGAGCCTCTGTCTTCCCGGCTGTAAAACGGGGGTTGATACTACTCTGAACAATGAATCTGAAAGCATTCTGTAAACTGTCAGCTACAAGACACCCGCCCCAACCACAAACACCAGGCATCCTAGCTGGAGGAGAAACCCCTCTGCAAAGCATCACCAGTGATCATCGTAATGGCTTTCACATGCTGGGTGTCCTCTGGGCCTGTTCCCTGTGAGGTCTTTACATGCTGTCATTTCATCCTCTTGATGATCCTCCAGTGTTGATATTTTCATTCCCATGTATGCATAAAGAAACAGAGGCTCAGAGAGAATAGGGGATGTGTTTAAGGACGCAGCTGTCTGACTCCCTCCGGACACAAACACCCAGAGAACAGTGAATGTGAGACAGGTGGAGAGAAGCGAGAGATATCTGTGACTGACGCTGCTCCTGGTGCTTCGTGGGGAGGTGGGTGGCAGGTGGGGCCCAGAACATGTGAACTGGGAGGTTCAGGGCTGGAGAATCCCAGACAGAGTTGGGAGTGCCAGGGCTGGCCCCAAGGGGCCCACAGCTCACCATTTCCACGTTTTCCCGCGTGAGGTTCTTGATTTTCTCCTCCATCCTCTGGATACTCTGCAACAAATCCTCATTTTTCTTGTTCATCCTCTTGTTTTTCTCCACCAGGGGCTTCAGCTGAACCTCGGTCTCTCGTGAGCGTTTCAGCTGTGGTTGGAAACAGGTACAGAGACTCAGACAACTTGACAACAGACGGCCAAGGTCACAGCACCAAGGTGAGCAGAGACTCAACCCGGTTAGGACCCCTTCTGAGGCCAGTGTCCTGGGTGACACATTTGTTTGCTAGTTGCATGACAATGGGCAAGTTCTCAGCCTCAATTTCCTCATCTATCAAATGAGAATCATGGCAGCTCCTGTATCCTAGGCACATGGTGAGAACTGAATGCATAGTGGTAGTCTCCCCAGTGTTATTTTCATGGAAGGAATTAGGAACAACTTAAATATCTATCAATATTATGACAACTACAGGCACAGCCACCACATGTGAAGGGGACACCTTCCCCATCCCCATGTTATAGACAAAGAACCTGAGCCCAAAGAGAGGAGGCAATGGGCCCACCTTCACAAAGAAAGTGCTAAGAATGCTTTGCACTCTTGCAAAGATTGGTGGTTTGAATTCACCAAGAATTAAACACAAGGGACTGACTCTAGACCCCTGAGTTTACTCCCCAGGCTGTAAATGTTAAGGTAAAATATTCTGATGGTATAGGTTGAAATATAAAATGTACCATGTGACCCATGCATTCTACTTCTAGAAACTTACCCACCCCCAAAAAAATGCCATGTAGAAGATACATGTGTGTCATTACTGACTTGAACCTTTATTTAAAGTCAGTAAAGACCCATATGTATCTTCTACATGGCATTTTTTTTTTTGAGACAGAAGGTAGGTAAAATGACATGGGTCATTTTGACAAAGGGTATCACTATGTCACCCAGGCTGGAGTGTCGTGGCATGATTTCAGCTCACTGCAACCTTGACATCCTGGGCTCAAGTGATCTCCCACCTCAGCCTCCCAAGTAGCCGGAACTACAGGTGTGCACCACTGTGCCCAGTTAAATTATTTTTTGTATTTTTAGAGACAGGGTTTTGCCATGTTGCCCAGGCTGGGCTCAAACTCCTGAGCTCAAGGAATCTGCCCACGTTGGCTTCCCAAAGTGCTGAGATTACAGGCATGTGGCACCTCACAGAAATCCAGAAAGCAGCAACAGCCTAAAGATCCACCACTGGGAAGAGAGTTGAACAGACCATGGTATTTCCACACAATGGACTACTAAGCCACCGGTAAAAAGACAAAGACAGATCTCTAAGCGCTGATGGGGAGTGCTGTAATTGATCCATGAAGTGAAAAAAGCAAGTTGCAGAACAATACACAGCAGGGGAAAAAAATCCCAATTCATAACCATAAAATAAAAAGTCTCGGCCGGGCACGGTGGCTCAAGCCTGTAATCCCAGCACTTTGGGAGGCCGAGACGGGCGGATCACGAGGTCAGGAGATCGAGACCATCCTGGCTAACACGGTGAAACCCCGTCTCTACTAAAAAATACAAAAAAAAAAAAAAACTAGCCGGGCGAGGTGGCGGGCGCCTGTAGTCCCAGCTACTCGGGAGGCTGAGGCAGGAGAATGGCTTGAACCCGGGAGGCGGAGCTTGCAGTGAGCAGAGATTCGGCCACTGCACTCCAGCCCGGTCAACAGAGCAAGACTCCGTCTCAAAAAAAAATAAATAAATAAAAAATAAAAATAAAAAGTCTCTTGGTGGGTTTCAAGGTATTTATTTAAACGTTAAAAACATGTAAGAACCACCCCAAACTAGCAGTAGTTACCTCACGATTTTAAGATTGAGGCCGGGCACGGTGGCTCATGCCTGTAATCCCAGCACTTTGGGAAGCTGAGGCAGGCCGATCACTTGAGGTCAGGAGTTCAGGACCAGCCTGGCCAACATGGTGAAACCCCATCTCTACTAAAAATACAAAAATTAGCCAGGCATGGTGGCAAGTGCCTGTAATCCCAGCTACTCGGGAGGCTGAGGCAGGAGAATCACTTGAACCCAGGAGGTGGAGGTTGTAGTGAGCTGAGATCATGTCACTGCACTCAAACCTGGGCGACAGAGCAAGACTCCACCTCAAAAAAAACAAAAGATTGAAGCGTTGGCAAACTTATCAGTTTCTACTTTTAACTACTTCAGTCTGATCTGACATGTTTCCAGAAGCCTATGATTTTTCCTAATCCACTCAGTAAACTATTATGCAGCTCATGAGTATTTATGAGCTTATAAATATTTAAATGAAGAGTGGAGACATAATATTAGATGTACAGTCTGATTAAAGCAAAAAAAAAAAAAAAGCCTTTAAAAATACTGGAAGGAAGCGAATTTATTTTGATCCTGTTAAAGTTGTGGAGAGGTGATACTTATTGACGCTGTTCACCACTCATTTTTTTCAAATATTCTTCTGATATACTTCCCTTCATAATAGAAATTAGAATAAACATAAAAGTTATGAGGCATCTGTCAAGAAGTTGATGTATCAACTGCCATTACATAAAAATTAGTTTTGCTCTTATCCAGAAAATATAAACATATTCATGACATTGCTATTTTTACTGGAGATTTCTTTTTTAACCAGAAGTCTATGTTCATTATTTTTACAAGTAATGTATAAGTTTTAGTTTACAAGTATATACAATTTTATGCAAAAAAGTAAATAGATAAGCACAAATTAAAATTACCCATAATTACACCACCTAAAAGAATAACTTCTAGCCAGGTGTGGTGGCTCACACCTGTAATCCCAGCACTTTGGGAGGCTGAGGTGGGCAGATCACCTGAGGTCAGGAGTTCAAGACCAGCCTGGCCAACATGGAGAAACCCCATCTCTACTAAGACTACAAAATTAGCCGGGCGTGGTGGTGCATGCCTGTAATCCCAGCTACTTGGGAGGCTGAGGCAGGAGAATCACTTGAACCCGGGAAGTGGAGGTTATAGTCAGCCAAGATCATGCCATTGCACCCCAGCCTGGGAGACAAAAGCAAAACTTTGTCTCAAAAAAAAAAAAAAAGAATAACTTCTAATATTCAAGATGATGACAATGTATTATTGTTCTGTAAACTGCATTTTTCATTTAATTTACTACGAACACATTTCCATGTCAGTTAAATAGGGTCTCCATCATCAATCTTAATGATAGTCTAGAATTCATTGTATAAATATTCCATGATCACTATGCCCCATGCTTTAGTATTGAACAATCGGGTTTTTTTGTTTTTTAATTTTTGATTTGGTTTCGTTTGGGTTGTTAATATAAACAACACTGCAATGAACATCCTCTCCATGCTTCTCATGGAACTTCTCCAATTGTTTGCTCAAGATAAGTTCCTGCAAAAACAAATGGCAGTAAGAGATTTCTTCAATGAGCATGTGTTAGATTTTTAATCAAAAAGAAGAAAGAAGTTAAGTTCAGAGAACCAGAAGGCCTCTGCATTAACTTTCTGTGCAGGGCATGTTTCGGGGACTCGGGGCCCCTTCTTTGCACCCTGTGAGGCACCGCCTGTCTCTCAGGGCTGCTTACCAGTTCATTCCTCTCATCTGCCAACAGCGTATTTCTGTCTTCCAGCTTCCGTATCACTGAATTCAGTTCAGCAATTTTTAGTTGAAATCGCCTCACATCTCGCTCGTCCATATGTTGATCCTAAAAAAAAAAAAAAAAAAAAAAAAGTCAAGACGTAAATGTACTTTGAAGAAGTTGTGTGGAGCCTTCTTAGAAAATTCACATGACATAATGGGTGAGATCCTTATTCAGGGGCCCACATGCCACACAGCAAGGTGGGGAACACGCAAGGCCACTGCACACCTGCGGAAGACTCCACCTAGAAGGCCACTGAGACTTCGAATCCTTCCGTGGCTCCTGGGGACCTTGTGATCAGGCCCTTCCCACCCTGCATCTCTTACAAAGGCCACCATGCACCGGCACCTCACACAGTGTCCAGCACTTTATAATTTATAACAGGAATTTATCCAGGAATTTATAACATCCCCTCCAATGCTGAGTGAATGAGTGAATGAATGAATACATGCTGCCTCAGTGTCCTCTGTGGCTGACCAGAAGAATGCCCCGTAAATGGATGGGGGACCAGCCTGAGGCTGGCACAAGCTGCTGCCCCTCACCTGGACGCCCATGAGCTCCACCATGTCCCCAATCCCTGGCGGGAGCTCTCTCTTTGGGCTACTGTGGTGCCGCTCGGCCTCCTTGACCTGAACCAGCTGCTCATCCAAAGCCTCCTTCTGCAGAAGCAGCTTCTGGGTCTGCCCAGCCTGCACGCCAAGTTCCTTCTCCAAGGCCAGAATCACGCGGTCTTTCCCTTTGATCTCATCCATCTGAAAAGGAGAAAGAATAAGCAGTCAGCCCTAGGGGCTTGTGACCAAGGAAATCTCTCCCCTGCTTGGGGCCTTCAGCCCAGGGAAAGGCCAAAGCAGTGTCTCGGGCCTGAGTCAACTGAATTCAGTAAACTCCAGATGCAGAGCAAGCATAGCCCACAGCCCAGGGCTTGTTCCCTGTCACTGCCCCAAGACAGAGGAGACAGAGCTAGGGGTTAAGGCACATATATATTCAACCTGACACACGTACTGACATCAACGTATGCTCCTGTGTCTCTTATGTTAATGAAATAAAATAAAACACTGCCAGCCCCCAGCCACGCCTCTGCAGCTCAGCTTCTTGGCAGAGTTGGCTTCTCTCTCCGTCTCCAGGCCCATGTCTCCCTCTCAGTCATTGACCCTCTCCTGCCTGGCCACAGCTCCCCAACACTCACCACCAGACAGCTCCTGCCAAGGTCACCAGTGCTCTCCTGGCCACCGAACCCACCAGATGACATTCTGTCCTCCCGCCCTGACTCCATCACTCACTCCCTGACTTCATGACCTCCTGTTCCCTCTCCCCAGGGTCACTTCCCAGTTTCTATATTCTTTATAGACTGTCTTGCTCTGGCTGTCATGGAAGCCTGGAGTTTCCAAGGCTCAGGTCTCTTCTCACTCTGCATCCTCTCCAAGGCAGCCGGGTCCTTCCCAATGGTATCAAGCCCACGGATGCAGCAGATCTTCCACACATGCCTCAGCCCTGACTTCTCTCTGAGTTCCACAATCACAGAACCAGCTGGCTGCTTCACACCTCTGCTTGGATCTCGGAGGGACCACAGCTTCCCCACCTACAAACCTGAACTTAATCTTCAGTTCACCCCCAGCCCTGTCTTGTCCAGCCTTCCTACGGGGGAGTGTCAGAAGGGACACAGGCTCAATACAGTGGGCCGGGTGACAGTGCGGAAACCACACCAAAAAAAGTATGCAGAGGAAGTGTCAGCCCCAGGTCATCCACTCTGGCTTTTTCTGGATGCTCCAGTGAGGGCACTGTCCTGGTTAGATAGCAGCCCCCCAAGACCCATGGCCTTCCCGGAACTTCAGAACGGAACCTTATTTGGAAAGAGGGTAACCGCAGGTGCAATTAGTTAAGATGAGGTCATCCTGGAGCAGGGTGGGCCCTTATGACTGGTGTCCTTATCAGAGGAGAAGACAGACACAGAGGGGAAGGCCGTGTGAGGATGGAGGCAGAGGCTGGAGGGACGCGGCCTCAAGCCAAGGAACTCAAGGTCAGCTAGCAACACCAGCATCAGGAAGAGGCTGGGAAGGATCCTCTTCCACAGCCTTAGGGGGAAGTGTGGGCATGCAGACACCTTGATTTCAATCTCCTGGCCTCCAGAACTGTATGGGAACACATTTCTGTCATGTTAAGCCATGAAGTTTGAGAGTATTTGTTGCAGCAACTGCAAGGAAACAGACGCAAAGGCTCCTCCTGCTCAGCCCGCTCATGTAGCAGGTTACATTTCAGTGGATTACGATCCAAAGCTCTTACTTCTAAATCATATGCCTTGATTTCAGACACAGACTGCCACAGCAGAGAATTCAGGTGAAGGGCCCTGTTCTGATAGCAGAGAGAAACCAGCTAAAATCCCACCCACCCCCCAACCCTTACCATATGACCATGGGCAGGTTGGGCCACCTCTCTGACTCAACTTCTGTCTCTGTAAAATGTGGACAATAAGAAGACTTTAGAACCAACTCTGCCTAACTGTTGAGCAGCTTTGGAGCAACCATGGGAAGAACCTGGCACAGTGCCTGGCATATCGCAAGCCCGCCATCAGTGTTCGCTGCCACTCTTAATCTCTTCTAGCCCCTAGGTAACACGAGGCTATTTTATTTTAAAAGAAGACCGCTAAAAACTGAAAAAATTACATAGCGATGAGAGAAGAAAGGAAATGGTACCCCTAGATTCCAGACTGACAGGTTTTCCAGCCAAGTACCACAGTGCTACAGTTCTGATGTGGAATTTCCGTCACTTGCAACCAAAATAATCCTAATCAACATAGAGCTCAGGAAAGAACAACAAACTTGCCAGGGGTATCACTTCTCTCTTATGTGCTAGTTGGGAGCTAGGTACTAATTTATACTTCAGAGCTCTCTGAGGCACCTTCTTTGGAAGACAAAAGGCTGCTTCCATCGGCCAGGATGATCTCTTGGCCCCTGCAATGGGTGCCCCATGCAGTTTCTCCTAAGCAGCCGCTGAATGTGCCCACTGTTCTCCCTGGTGATGGTCCACCAGCATCTACCTGCTTGGGCCAAATCCCAAATCCCGAGTATTGCAGTTTCCAAATGGGTAGGAGCACCGTCCGTTGCACAGGAGGAATCTTTAAACATGCTGAAAACACCACTGCCAAGGTAGATGCCAACCCCAAAGCAAAAATCATTATGCAGAAGGAGCTTATTCATTTAATTCGCTCAAGCACGTTTTCATTAACTCAACACACACTGAGCTAAGCACTATCAGTGGGTGCTGAGAAACATTAGTGAGCAAAAGAGATCAGACTCCCTGCCCTGGGAGCTTCCATTCTGCGGGACGGGGGAGTAGGCAATAAACATATTAAATAAGCAGACATGGTAGCGATTCAGAGTGATTTGTGCTATGAGGAGAAAAACAACAATAACAACATCAAAGTGAGGGAAATTGGTAGGGGCAGCTAAGGGTGTTGCAAGCCAATAGTCTGTCCATCATGGGTAAGAGAGGGTTCTCATCTGCCCCTCAGTGTCAGCTTTGCAGTGAAGCCCCCACTAGCTCCCCACAAAAGGCAGCACCATCGCGAGCAAGACATCTCCAGGATCCCAAATTCTCCACCTGGAGGAGCTCCAATTCCCCCTTGTCCTAGTAAGTGAGACAGAGGGCTTCTGCCCCAGCCACCACAAGAAAGTTTCCTAGAAAATATTCTCAAACAGCAGAGACGGCATCTAGAAATGGCCGGCCGGCCAATGCAGAACACGTTCCAGAGCCAGCATGAGAGTCCTGAGGCCCCAGAGGTTAAGACACTGGCAAGCTCATGTAGCAAGAGGCAGGCACACTCACAGTTCACTGACTTTACTCCTGGATCACAAGCTGAGCTCTCAGTGATCCTACCTCACTGCCCTTGGGACCCGGATGAAATCCTGAGCTTCCTGGAACTGCTCACCTGACCGTATGGAACATCCCTCAGCTTCCTTCCTGCATCCATCTCCCCTTCTCCCACACACCCAGTCTTAGCATGTGCAGTAGGAAAGGGGTGGAACTAACACCACTGTAAGTTCCCAGGGCAGTCCCTGATTGGCTTATGCCACCCAAATGTCCCAGCCCCAACAGTAATTGCTTCAGGATGGATGCACAACCCAATCAGAACCAATGGCCAGAAGAGGGCAGCGCCAGGATCCTCCTGTTTTTCTTTAGGAGCTGAGAAAGGGACTCTGGGCGGTGTGGTGTAAGAACACAGGACCTGGCATAGTGGTGGCATCCCCCCAACACAGCATGAAAGCCCACAGCCTGGGAATGACACAGCGGGAGGCAGAGCAGAGCCCAAGAACCCAGGATCCTGGATAACATCGTTAGTGCACCTGGAGCTGCTCCTACAGCAAATTCCATGACTTCAGTTGGGAGAGCCAATAGACTCCCGTGGCCTAAGCTGGTTTGATATGGAATTTCTGTCACTTGTGACCAAAAGAATCGCAATCAACAGAGTTCAGGAAAGAATGACAAACTTGATGTTGGCTATCGCTCCTCTCAATGCTAGCATGAGCTAGGTACTATTTTATACTTAAAAGACACTCTCTGAGTCTTTAAATCCTCAAAGTGGACATCATTTACCCCAAGTTACATGCAAACTTGAGGCCCAGTGCTAACACTCCAGTTAGCAGCAGAACCATGACTCAAATGCAGATTGTCCTCTCCAAGCCCTCACTGTCCCCTCTGCCCCGAAGGAACAGAGTCTGGTTGTTTCTCGGCAGTCAAGTATACCAGGAAACATATCTCAGTGAAAACAAGCCCACCGACCCATGACTGATTTTGTGAGCTCCACTTTATTGCAAAGTTTGGGGGACTCAAAGACTGAAGCAGAGGCCACTATCCCAACATCCATTCTCATTCTTGGTACCTGTAGTGAGGTGAATAATGTCCCCCAAAATGTCACGTCTATCCCGAAAATCAGAATGTGACCTTATTTGGAAATAGGGCCTTTGCAGATGAAATGAAGATGCACATTAAGATGAGGTCATACCAGGTTAGAGTGGACCCTAAACCCACTGATTGGCATCCTTAAAAGAAGAGGACACCTGTAATTCTAGCAGTTTGGGAAGTCAAGGCAAGTGAATCACCTGGGGTCAGGAGTCTGAGACCAATCTGGCCAACATGGTGAAACCCCGTTTCTACTAAAAATACAATAATTAGCCAGGTGTGGTGGTGCATGCCTGTAATCCCAGCTACTTGGGAGGCTGAGGCAGGAGAATTGCTTGAACCCAGGAGGTGGAGGTTGCAGTGAGCCGAGGTCACACCACTGCACTCCAGCCTGAGCAACAGAGTGAGATTCCATTTCAAAAAAAAAAAAAAAAAGAGGAAGAAGAAGAGGACAAGATGCAGACATGCAGGCTAGAAGGCCATGTGCCGGCAGAGACTGAAGTGGTGCAACTGCAAGTCAAGAAATGCCAAGGACTGCCGGCCACACCAGAAGCTGCAAGAGGCCGGAAAACACTTTCACCCTAGAGCCTTCCAAGGGAGCATAGCCCAGCTGACACCTTGATTTGGGACTTCTGGACTCCAGAGCTGAAGAGAAAATAAATGTCATTGTTGTAAGCCTCCAAGTGTGTGGTAATTAGTTAGTGGGGTGAATAATGTCCCCCAAAATGTTACGTCTACCCCAAAAATCAGAATGTGACCTTATTTGGAAATAGGGCCTTTGCAGATGAAATGAAGATGCCCATTAAGATGAGGTCATACCAAGTTAAGGTGGACCCTAAACCCACTGACTGGCATCCTTAAAAGAAGAGGACACCTGTTAGAGCTGCCCCCAGGAAACTAACAGAACACCACACCAGGGTTTCTCAGAAGCCATAGGCCACACAGTATGGGTTCCAGGATCACCTTAAACTAGAACATCACTGCCCCATGTTGACCATGATCACCTTAAACTTGAGCATCACCATCCCATGTTGACCATAACCACCTTAAACTAGAGCGTCACTGCCCCACGTTGACCGTGACAGCCTTAGAGTGTCAAAATCCCATGTTGACCATAACCATCTTAAACTAGAGCGTCACTGCCCCACGTTGACCATAACTGCCTTAAACTAGAGCATCACCACCGCAGATTGACCATAACCACCTTAAACTAGAGCGTCACCACCCCATGTTGACCATGACCACCTTAAACTAGAGCGTCACCACCCCATGTTGACCATAACTGCCTTAAACTACAGCATCACCACCCCATGTTGACCATGACCGCCTTAAACTAGAGCATCACCACCCCATGTTGACCATAACCACCTTAAACTAAAGCGTCACTGCCCCATGTTGACCATAACTGCCTTAAACTAGAGCATTGCCACCTCAGATTGACCATAACCACCTTAAACTAGAGCATCACTGCCCCATGTTGACCATGACTGGCTTAAACTAGAGCATTGTCACTCCAGATTGACCATAATCACCTTAAACAAGAGCGTCACTGCCCCATGTTGACCATGATCGCCTTAGAGTGTCAAAACCCCATGTTGACCATAATCATCTTAAACTAGAGCATCACTGCCTCATGTTGACCATGACCACCTTAAACTAGAGCGTCACTGCCCCATGTTGAGCATAACTGCCTTAAACTAGAGCATCACCACCGCAGATTGACCATAACCACCTTAAACTAGAGCGTCACCACCCCATGTTGACCATAACTGCCTTAAACTACAGCATCACCACCCCATGTTGACCATGACCGCCTTAAACTAGAGCATCACCACCCCATGTTGACCATAACCACCTTAAACTAAAGCGTCACTGCCCCATGTTGACCATAACTGCCTTAAACTAGAGCATTGCCACCTCAGATTGACCATAACCACCTTAAACTAGAGCATCACTGCCCCATGTTGACCATGACTGGCTTAAACTAGAGCATTGTCACTCCAGATTGACCATAATCACCTTAAACAAGAGCGTCACTGCCCCATGTTGACCATGATCGCCTTAGAGTGTCAAAACCCCATGTTGACCATAATCATCTTAAACTAGAGCATCACTGCCTCATGTTGACCATGACCACCTTAAACTAGAGCGTCACTGCCCCATGTTGAGCATAACTGCCTTAAACTAGAGCATCGCCACCTCAGATTGACCATAACCACCTTAAACTAGAGTGTCACTCCCCCACGTTGACCATGATCGCCTTAGAGTGTCAAAACCCCATGTTGACCATAATCACCTTAAACTAGAGCTTCACCATCCCATGTTGACCATGACCGCCTTAAACTAGAGCGTCACCACCCCATGTTGACCATGAGTGCCTTAAACTAGAGCATCACCGCCCAATGTTGACCATAACCACCTTAAACTAGAGCGTCACTGCCCCATATTGACCATAACCACCTTAAACTAGAGCGTCACTGCCCCATGTTGACCATAACCACCTTAAACTAGAGCGTCACTGCCCCATGTTGACCATAACCACCTTAAACTAGAGCATCACTGCCCCATGTTGACCATAACTGCCTTAAACTAGAGCATTGCCACCTCAGATTGACCATAACCACCTTAAACTAGAGCTTCACCACCCCATGTTGACCATAACTGCCTTAAACTAGAGCATTGTCGCTCCAGATTGACCATAATCACCTTAAACAAGAGCGTCACTGCCCCACGTTGACCATGATCGCCTTAGAGTGTCAAAACCCCATGTTGACCATAACCATCTTAAACTAGAGCATCACCACCCCATGTTGACCATGACCACCTTAAACTAGAGCGTCACCACCCCATGTTGACCATGACCGCCTTAAACTAGAGCGTCACTGCCCCATGTTGACCATGACTGCCTTAAACTAGCGCATCACCGCCCCATGTTGACCATAACTGCCTTAAACTAGAGCATTGCCGCCCCAGATTGACCATAACCACCTCAAACTAGAGTGTCACTGCCCCATGTTGACCATAACCATCTTTTCTTCTTGACTTTTACTACCAGGCATCCTAATGTGTAGACAAAAGTCTAAAAGCCTTCTTGCATTTCTAATCCAATCCAGCTGACAAAGAAATGAAACTGGCAGCCCATCTCCTGAATATGTTGCCATGGGCAACAGGTTTGCTTAAGGAGTGATATTTATCAGACAGGGTGTGGGTGAATAGGAGAAATGGACATTTGATCTTTTCACTCCTTCTCCTAAGTGGGCCATTTTGGGTGAAAACCATCCACACAATGAGATACCTGAATGGGGGAGATTTTTGTTTGGCATTGAAATGGAAACGGAGCCTTTATGATACTAGATCCCTGCTACATTTTAAATTAAGCTCAAACCGTCTCTTGTGCAAATACACAGGGATTTTTTTCCCCCATTTTACTTCTCTTACATATACATCTTTCCTATAACAGAGGAACATATTTTACAGGTATCCTATTACAGAAACTATAAGCTGCTAGATGCTTTAGCTCACTTGCTTGTTTAATTCTAACTCTCGGCAGATATGGGAATACCCCATTTTATAGGTGAAGTGCTAAAGGCTTGGAGACAGTAACCACCTGTCCCAGGGTCACGTGGCAAACAAACGGGGAACCCAGAATCACCCAGGGCTGCCTCTCTCCAAAGGCTTCTCTTCCCACCATGTGATGACTCCCCCCGAACACACACCCATGAACACACGTGATAGAGAAAAGGGGCTGGAAACTGTTCCTGAGGACTCAGTATTGGTGTGCTTGCACTGTCTATAAATTAGAAATTTTAAACTGACACAGCTCTTCTGCCATTCTTGGCACAGTATGGGGTTAAGGCATGAACTAGTGGTTTGTCACCAACTGTGGGACCCAGGCTATAGCTGAATGAGGACTTTAAAAGGGTGTCTTGTCACCTGCCTCCAGCCCCAAAATCTCTTCCAGCATCTCACCTCCCACAAAGGGCCCCCAGCCCCAGCTTACACCCTCCCCATGCTGGGACACTCACTACCTCCCCAGGAGGCTCTTAGTTTCTAAGAACCTTTGGAATCTCAGAGTTTTTCTGATATTGAGGGTGGGGAATAGATGACTATATCCTCAAATCATCAGGACTTTTTAAAAGGCAAGAAAATGAAAAGAGAGAGCTCCCTTCTTCCCCAGCAATACTCTCAGTGCCTTTCACTGGTGTCCTGCCCCCTCCCTCCCAGCCATCCTCACCTGAAGAGCACATTCCAGGTGTGGTAGAATCCTGGCCAGCCCACAACCTGCAAACAGAGGAGCCCTGTACTGTCAGTGAGAGGGGACCAGTGTGGGTACAGGCACTTCTGTTCTCTGAAGTCATTCACTTTCCCTGGGTCTCCTTCCTGTGCTACAAAATGAGACACTGGGTGAAGAACCATTTCCTGCCAATGGACTTGTGTACCGACGCCCAAGAGGAAACCAGAGCACCACCCCCTGCAGCGGCAGGCTCCCCTCCCCATGGCCACACCCCCTTCCTGCTCCTCTGGGAATGCGCGGGGCTTGGCAGAGGTGGGTTTTAAGCCATTGAGAGAACATTATTTGTTCTGCCCAGCTATGAAAGTCTATAGGAGGAAAAGGTAGAATATAAGCAAAATACCCTTTGTCGTTATTCTGCCACTGAAGCTCTCAGTGCCCACCATGGTGAGGTCTGCAGGGAAGCATGGCCCCTTCTAAGCGGGTCCTTGACCCCAAGTCATCGGAAGGCAGAGAATAGAAAACGTTTTCAGCATTCATTCAGACCCACTACGTCAGTCATCATCACACGCATAGGAGATAGAATCAGAAACGCATTCCTGGGAGTCATTCCCCCAGCTTCAGGTGCAGGGGCCTCGATTCTACCTGTGACACTTCATCTACTGTGTGGCGGGCACAGGTGTTTGTTTATGATCTCATTTATATCTTTTGCCAGAAATACTTCACACTTTTAAAACTTCTATTAAAAGTAAGAAAACAAAGTCTCCAGTACTTGACAACAGGATTCCATTATATTTTCATTTGGTATTTTACTGGGAATTCAAGTATCAGATGTCATCATGGCTATTTTAGAGATATGGTTAAAATGATCACATCATGGCCCTATTACTTCCAAACCTTTGCCAGTGTTTCTCCCTCTGCATAGGATCACCTAACAAACGCCTATGCATCCTTCAAAACCCAGCTCAGATCTCACTTCCTCTGTGAAATGACTCCTGCATCTACCCACAGAAGTGACCACATCCTCTTCTTTGCTGCTGCCTCTTTGGCTTGCATGGTCCTATTGCTGAACTGACCTGCTCACACTAGAATAATCTGCTCACACTCCTGTTAACTGTAAGCTCTTTGCTGCCTGGAACCGTGTCTTATTTTTCTCTACAACTCAGTAAATAAATACGCAGCTGAGGGGGAACTGTCCTGCCCAGGGCTCTATGTGTTCTTGGGCCATTCTGACCGACAGCAAATTTCATTGCCATGGATGACTATAAACAGTGTCCAGCTCCCATTAAACTGATTGTTTACTATTAATGTGCAGCAATTGGCAGCAAGTCCAGATCATGTGTCTCTTCCAAGGCTGATAACCAACCCAATGAGATGTCCCAAAAAGAGAGCTTCAGAAACTATCACTCGAATTCTTACGCAAAGCAGTCGCCTCATAAAGGTCAGCAGTCTCTTAAAGTTCAGGGTCCTGAACCAGACACCTCCCGTAGTACAATGAATGATGTCCACCTGTACAGGGACGTGTGGCTGCTATGCCCTGAAAAGTATCTTGTCTCCAGAGAGGAATGATACTTACTTGGGAAGAGGTCACTTTCCTCAAAGAAGGAGCCAGGTTTGCAGGTGGTGGGAGTTGGTGGGGGACAAGTCCTGGCTTGGTGCCTCTGCCCGCCACCACACGATGTGTCTGGTCAACCTGTGCCCGGGGCTCCAGAGTCCCACCTGCCCAGGAAGGCTGCATCTTCCCTCTTTTCTGCTGCCCCGGCTGGGCCGGGCAGTCCCCAGATGTCCTGCCCTTCACCTCCCAAGCTGAGATCACATGGGAGGGGGTGTCACCTGTCACCCCTATAGACTGCTAGCTCCCTGCAGAGGGCCAGGCAGGGTTTTGGCCACGGCCCTCCACCACTCCCCTGAGAGGCTGGCCCAGCAGGCATCTATATAGGGAACATGCATCGAACACATGCCACTCTCAGTTCATGAGTTTTAAAAACAACCATTATGGCTTTATAAAAGCATAAAATAAAATCTCAAACAATCTGTGCTAGCCCCGGGTCTAGCTCAGAGCAGGTGCTCACCAAATGGAGCACCCGGAAAATATATAGACTCTCTTCCATAATTTTCTGGCAAAAAAGAAAGAAAACACTCTCCTTTATCTCCCAGATGCCTCAAGCTAGATGCGAAAGGGCCACTGAGAAGGCCAGAAGTGGGCCACTCCTACCCAACCGACAGGAGGAATTGTGCTGAGAAAACAGCCCGGCCCCAGTGAGAGGGCTCGGCCCCAGTGAGAGGGCTTGGCAGACAGTCCTGGGAGTAAACAAACCAACCAACCTCCGGCGCCCCTGGGTTCTCAGGAGCTGCAGGCACCCAGCCTAGGCTGGCCCATCGGCCCCTCTTTTCCTAGTTGAGATCCTCAGGTCCAAGGCCTTAAGGTGGCCTTGATTCCTCCTACCTTGTCAACTAGTTCCCAACAGTGGCACTCTTTTAAAACTAAAGTTTTAACTCTTATTAGGAAAGGAATGCAGATCCATTATAGAAAATGAAAAATACAACTCTTACTAGGAAAGGAATGCGGATCCATTACAGAAAATGAAAAATACAGCCAGACGCAGTGGCTCACGCCTACAATCCCAGCACTTTGGGAGGCAGAGGTGGGAAGTTTGCTTAAGCTCAGGAGTTCAAGACCAGCCTAGGCAACATGAGGAAACCTTGTGTCTGCAAAAAATACAAAAAAATTAGCTGGGCATAGGTGGTCCTGGCTATTCAGGAGGCTGAAGTGGGAGGATTGCTTGAGCCCAGAAAGTAGAGGCTGCAGTGAGCTGTGACTGCACCACTGCACTCTAGCCTAGGCAACAGAGCAAGACCCTGTCAAAAAAGAAAAAAGATAGAAGAAATATATAAAGGAAGAGGGAGGGGAGGGAGGGAGGAAGGAAGGAAGGAAAGAAGAAAAGTGGAAGGAAGGGGGAGTGGGGGAGGGAGGGAGGGGGTAGGGAGGAAGGGAAAGAAAAGAAAGAGGGAAATGAAAGAAAAGAAAGAAATAGCAAAGGAAGGAAGAAGGGAAGGAAAGAAAGAAGAAAGGAAGGGAGGGAGGGAAATAAAGAAGGAAAGAAAAGAAAAGAAAGAAGGAGAAAAGGAAAAAGGGAAGGAAAGGGAGAAAGGAAGGAAGGGAGGGAGGAAGGGAGGGAGGGAGGGAGGGAGGGAAGCAAGGAACGGGAGAGAGAGCGAGAGAAAGAAAGGGAGGAAAGAAGAAAGGAAAGAAAGAAGAAAAGAAGGAAGGAAAATTAAAAATACAACAAAGCACAGAGAAGGAAACGGAAAGCCCCCGTGATGTCAGGATCCCTCATTCTACTTCTGCAAGACAGAGTCCTGTTTGCAGCCTTACATCCTGTTTTTTAATCTTCTGTGTTCACTTTCCCAAGTCCCTATAGCTTGTCATAAATGCCTGAGTCATTGTCCTGACTCAGAAACTCAAGGCAGCAAATGCAGATGCAATAGACCACTGGCAGAACACACACAGCACCATCTGATGTGTATGTAAGATTTTGTGCATGCTTTTGCACATTTCCTTCGGTAGACTCCTGGAAGTGGAATTAGCAAGCTAAAGGGCAGGAGCGTGCTTAAAGCTGTTATTTGCACAGAGACGGGGGGCATCTGCTATGCACCACACTGCACAGGCTCTGGGCTTTCACAGTGAACAAGACAGACTCAGTCCCTGTCCTTACAGAACTTGGATCCTAGTAGGGGGAAACACACAAGAAATAATCAAAGAGAGACAGATAAAAATGTCAGATGAGAAGTGCTGTGGCAAGGATGGGAAAAGGTGGCGTGTAACTGAGTGACTCAGGGCTGGTCTAGATGATGCTCAGGCAGGCCTCCCTGCACAAGGGACACCGAGGTGGGAGCTACTCAGTGAGAAAGAACCAGATGTGCAAAGATCAGGGGCAGAGCACTCCCGGCCAAGGACCCAGGAGTGCCTGTGGAAAGGCCCTGGGGCTGAGAACAACCTGCCAAAGGCACCTGCTGTCTTCTCTTTTGACACTTGAATTATACCCCACCTTTAAAAAACAATCCTGGCTAATTTGATTGGGAATGATAGCATCCTGCTGTTTTAATTTGCATTTCATGACTGGTGAGGTTAAACTCATTTTTATGTTTAATAGGCATTGCTTTTCTTTTTTGTGAACTGTGTGTTCCCATGGCTTGACTACTTATAAATTATTGTTCCTCTTGTAAACTTGATGAACTTTTTATACATTGAGAATGTTAACCCTGTGCCACATTGTTTAAAGACTGTTTCCCAGGCTAGATCTTCACTCTCCATTTTTCTAAAGGCCTGCATGCCATCTGTCCATCAAATACTCTGTTGAGGAAACTGGGGGTAGAATAGTATTTGTTATTATCATTATAACAAATTCATTTTCAGATCCCATTGGACATTGCTTTTAATCCTGTATCATTCAGAATCGAGTTTTTAAAGAGGATCAATGGCCTGAGGCTGAGTATGAAATTCCCGCTCAACTTTTACCTTGTAAAATGGGAGTATGGATTGAGTATCCCTTATCTGAAATGTTTGGGACCAGAAGTGTTACAGATTTGAGGATTTCTGGATTTTAGAATATTTGCACATACATAATGAGATATCTTGGGGATGGGACCCAAGTCTAAACATGAAATCCATGTATGTTTCACATACACTGATACATA
This sequence comes from Macaca nemestrina, assembly GCF_043159975.1. NCBI lineage: Eukaryota > Metazoa > Chordata > Mammalia > Primates > Cercopithecidae > Macaca > Macaca nemestrina. The sequence continues at coordinate 189,722,344 of NC_092127.1, forward strand.
TAGCTGAAAGGTAATTTTATACAGTATTTTTAATAATTTTGCACATGAAACAAAAGTCTGTGTCACTGAAACATCAGACAGCAAAAGTCTCACTGTCTCAGCCACCCAAGTGGACAGTCTGGGGTCGTCTGGCATCACCATCATTCCTGACAGTGAATTTATTTATTTATTCAAGACAGACTCTTTCTCGGTCACGCAGGCTGGAGTGCAGGGGCGTGAGCATAGCTCACAGCAGCCTCAATCTGCTGGCTTCAAGCAATCCTCCCACCTGGGCCTCCTGAGTAGCTGGGACTACAGGAGTACGCCACCACGTCCGGCTAATTTTTAAATTTTTTGTAGGGGCAAGGCCTCACTGCCCAGGATGGTCTCGAACTCTCAGCCTCAAGCAATCCTCCCACCTCAACCTCCTGAAGTATTGGGATTACAGTCATGAGCCATCTCGCCCAGTTCTGACTCTGAATTTAGACGCTACCAATAAGCAACCATTTCTTACACTTATTCACACATACCATTGATATAGCGGAAAAGATAATGTGCTCGGGGTAACATCTAAGCATGCTTGCCTGGGGGAGTCTGGGTGTGGATGGAAGCTATATCACAGCCGAAGTGGGCTAGGGGGATCTTTTTTCCCCTTGGGTATGCTGAATACACTGCATTGTACACCTGCATTTTGAATGCGATCTGTCACAGGAGGTTGGGTGTGCAATTTTCCACTTGTGGCTTCCCGTTGGCACTCACAAAGTTTCAGATTTTGGAGCATTTGGGCCTTAGGATTAGGGATGCTCAACCTATTTCTATACCACCTTTGCAGAACTCCATAAGGACAGGGGAAGCTGCCCCATTTCGCAACAATAAATGCAATAAGAAGTGTTCATTCTCATCCTCATTTGACAAATGGTGTGAATCAATCATTCCATGGGAAAAGCTAGGCCCATGCTTGCTTAGGCAGCTTGGAGAATTTGATTCCCTTGATCAAAATCACTCAAGATCAGGATGTTAAGTTTTTGTCTGGCTTTGAGTATTTCAAAGGTAGTGAAAGCTCTCTCTATGCAACCGGAAAGAATAATTAAAATGCAATGCCCTTTATGGCTCACTTACATTGTGGAACAGAAAAGCTGTGACTGTGAATTGAATCAGAGATAACGAAAGTGTAATGTGGAGTTTGGAGTTCAAGAACATGGTTCTGATATGCATGAGTCTCATTTAACAAGGTGCTGTGCAAATCCACACCTGCCTGAACACACTTTACGCAACTACCACCCAGGTCAAAAAAGAAACATTCCTTGTCGCGTGTCCGTTGTGTCCGTTCCTCAGTGTCCGTTGTGCAGGGAGGCCTGCCTGAGCATCATCTAGACCAGCCCTGAGTCACTCAATTACACGCCACCTTTTCCCATCCTTGCCACAGCACTTCTCATCTGACATTTTTATCTGTCTCTCTTTGATTATTTCTTGTGTGTTTCCCCCTACTAGGATCCAAGTTCTGTAAGGACAGGGACTGAGTCTGTCTTGTTCACTGTGAAAGCCCAGAGCCTGTGCAGTGTGGTGCATAGCAGATGCCCCCCGCCTCTGTGCAACGAGGAATGTTTCAAAAAAGAAACATTCCTCGTCCTCACACCTGTAATCCCAGCACTTTGGGATGCCAAGGCAGGTGGATCACCTAAGGTCAGGAGTTCGAGACCAGCCTGGCCAACATGGTGAAGCCCCGTCTCTACTAAAAATACCAAAAAAAAAAAAAAAAAAAAGCCAGGTGTAGTGGCAGGCACCTGTAATCCCAGCTACTCGTGAGGCTGAGGCAGGAGAATTGCTTGAATCCAGGAGGTGGAGGTTGCAGTGAACCAGTATAACACCATTGCACTGCAGCCTGAGCAACAAGAGCGAAACTTCATCTGAAGGAACAAAGGGAGGAAGGAAAGAAGGAGAGAGAGGAAGAAAGAAAGAAAGAAAGAAAGAAAGAAAGAAAGAAAGAAAGAAAGAAAGAAAGAAAGAAAGAAAGAAAGAAAGAAAGAAAGAAAGAAAGAAAGAAAGAGAAGGAAGGAAGGAAGGAAGGAAGGAAGGAAGGAAGGAAGGAAGGAAGGAAGGAAGGAAGGAAGGAAGGAAGGAAGAGAAGGAAGGAAGGAAGGAAGGAAGGAAGGAAGGAAGGAAGGGAGGGAGGGAGGGAGGGAGGGAGGGAGGGAGAGAAAGAGAGAGAGAAAGAAAGAAAGAAGAAAGAAAGAAAGAGAGAGAGAAAGAGAGAGAGAAAAGGAAAGACAGGGAAAGGAAAGAGGGAAGGAAGGAAGGAAGGAAGGAGAGAGAGAGAGAAAGAATAAAGAAAGAAAAAGAAAGAAAGAGAAAAAGAAAGACAGACAGACAGAAAGAACGAAAGAAAGAAAGAACGAACGAACGAACGAAAGAAAGAAAGAAAGAAAGAAAGGGAAAGAAAGGGAAAGGAAAGGAGGAAGGAAGGAAGGAAGGAAGGAAGGAAGGAAGGAAGGAAGGAAGGAAGGAAGGAAGGAAGGAAGGGAGGGAGGGAGGGAGGGAGGGAGGGATTCCTGATGTTCGAGAAGGCTGGCTCCTACCGCTTCCTGATCAACCCCACACCCGGAGGTCATCCACACTGTTATTCTAGCACCTTAGATTAGTTTTTACCTTTCTTAAACTTCATGTGAGTAAAATCATGCAGTATGTAGCTTTTGTGCTCATCTTCTTTGGTTTGTTTATGACACCACATCTAGGAAATTCATTCATTTTCTTGCCTGTTTTGGAAATTCATTTTTTCCCATTGCTGTGTAATATCCCATTGACTAAATACACCTTTATCCATCTTATTGCTTCATTTATTGCTCACAGAGCATATTTTCTATCATTTTCCTTTAGGGAAAGCGGGTCTTTATATTTAAAGTGTGACTTCTGTATCCACTCTGACAACTTCCGCATTTTCACTGGTTTAGTCCATTTACATTTGATGTAACTATTGATATGACTTGTTTAATTCCACCATTTTGCTGTCTCTTCTCCATTTGTCCCATCTGTTTTTTTCCCTGCTTTGGTCCTTCTTTGCTACCTTCTTTTAGTGCAAACAGATTTCTTTAGTCTCTCATTTTATTTCCCCTCTTTGCTTTTTAGCTGTGCCTCCTTTTGCTGCCTTTTTGAACCTTGATTTGTCACAGCCTCCTTGAATTCATAGCGTCACACACCCCCTCAGACAAGATTGAAGGACTGTGCAAGAGTACAGATCCATTTACTGCCACCCCATCCTTTCTAGATTTTTTTGTGCATTTTACTTCTGCGTATATCATAAACCCCACAATACAATGTGACTGTTTTTCTTTGAACAGTCACTGTGTTTAAAATAAATTGAGAAAAAGAGATCATCTCAGACATTGACTCTCCTTTACCCATTTCTTCTGTTCTTTATTCCCTTCCAAGAGAACTAAATTCCCATCTGGCATTGTTTCTCTTCACCTGCAGAACCTCCTTTAGCATTTTTGGTGGTGCAGCCTCTGGTGACAAATAATCTTAGCTTCCTTTTACCTAAAAGGTCTTTATTTCACTCTTATTGTAAAAGAATATTTTTTGCTGGATATGAAATTCTGAGTTAACAGATGTCTGTTTTGCTTTAGAGCACTTAAGTGTATGAGATGCTACCAGTGGGCGTGGCTGATCCACATCCTTGCCATTTCTCGGCACTGTTAGTTTTTTAATTTAGCCATCCTGGTGCCTGAGTAGTATTGTCTCGTTGTGTGCTTTTCTTCCTCTTATAAATATGCTCTTTTTAAATGCAAATGCAAGATCCACTGTTAAACTTTAATCAATCCTATTTAAATTTCCAATTTTTCTTGTTTTAAACATTTTAGAGTTTAATTTATATATCATGAACTTCATCGATTTTTAGTAAGTCTTCCAAGTTGTGGAGCCATCATTATAATCTGTTTCAGAACCTTCCTCACCCAGTAAGATCCCTCATGCTCATTTACAGCTAATCTCCATTCCAACTAGTCCCCGTCAGTCACTAACCTACTCTCTGTCTCTATAGATTTGGCTATTCTGGAGATTTCATATAAATGCAAGCATACAATACGAGGTCTTTTGTGTCTAACTTCTATCATTTAGCATAATGTTTATGAGGTTCAGAAATGTTACAGATATTGTAGCATAAATCAATATTTCATACCGTCTCATTGTTGACTCACATTGTGTTATACAGACATGCCACATTTATCCATTCACCAACTGAGGACATTTTGGCTTTTCCCACTTGTTGACTATTAAATGCTGCTATAAGCATTCATGTACAAATCTTTATGTAGATACATGTTTTCATTTCTCTTGGGCAGATACTTAGGAGTAGGACTACAGAGTCCATAGGTGTCCTTTTTTTAGACTTTTTAAGAAACTACCAAACCACTTTTCAAGGTGGCTATACCGTTTTAAAGTCCTATCAGAATGACAGTACTCATTCCTCCACATGCTAGCCAACATTTACTATTGTCTGGTTTTTTTTTTTTTTTTTTTTTTTCAGTCATTCTAGTGGATGAGAATTTATATCTATAATTTTACTCTGGTTCCCTGATGATCAGTGAGGTAGAACACCTTTTCACATATTTGTTAAGTCATTTAATTATCCTGCTCTTGAAATATTCTTTCAAGTTTTTGTGCATTTTTAACTGAGTTATTTTTCGTATTGTTTTACAGTTGTTTTTATAATCTGCACAAAAGTCCTTTGCGGTATAGGTATTCAACAGCTCTTCTCTCAGCCTGTAATTTGCCTTGTGTCTCTTTTATTGGTGTCTTTTGATGAACAATGATTATTTCATGTCCAATGCACAACCCTCTCTGAATAGTATATTCATGTAAGTAGTGTATTGTGTCCTGCTTAAGAAATATTTACCACGTCCCAAGATCATGAAAATAGTCTGTTTTCTACTAGTAGCTTTATTGTTTTATTTTTCATGCATAGGTCTATGGACCACTTTGAATTAATCTTCTTGGGTAGTACGATATAGACTTCATACTATATACAGACAGAGTGTGTGTGTGGTGTGTGTGTGTTGTGTGTGTATTTCCTGTTTGTTTGCTTTTTTTCTTACAGATAGCTAACCAGTCCAATATTGTCCATTGAAAGATCATCCTCTCTGTAGTGAACTGCCATGCTATCTTTTTCCACATACGTGAAGATGTACTTCTGGACTCTTCTGTTCCACTGACCTCTCTAACCTTCAGCCTTACTGTCTGATTATTGTAGCTTTGTAGTAAACTTTGTTACAGGTTGTATGAAACTTCCAATTTTTCTCTTCTTCAAGATTGTGATCCACCACCTTTCAATTTTTTACATCAAATTTAGAATCTGTTTGCCAATGTCTGCATTTTAAAAAGTCTGCTGGGGGCTGGGCGCGGTGACTCACGTCTGTAATCCTAGCACTTTGGGAGGCCGAGGCAGGCAGATCACTTGAGATCAGGAGTTCAAGACCAGCCTGGCCAACATGGCAAAACCCCATCTCTACTAAAAATACAAAAAAAAAAAAAAAAAAAAAAATTAGCTGGGCATGGTGGCAGCACCTGTAATCCTAGCTGCTCAGGAGGCTGAGGCAAGAGAATTGCTTGAACCCAGGAGGCAGAAGTTGCAGTGAGCTGAGATCACACCACTGCACTCCAGCCTGAGCAACAGAGCAAGACGCAGTAAAAGAAAAAAGAAAAAAAAAAAAGTCTGCTGGGATTTTGGTAAGGGATAGCACTGAATCTGTAGCTCAATCATGGAAAACATGATATCTATACTAAGTCTTCTAATCGATGAAAATGATATCCCTTTCCATTGATTTAGATCTCCTTAAATTTTTCTCGGCAATGTTTTATAGTTTTCTGGGAGACATCTTACACAACTTTCATTAGATTTACTCCTAGGCATTTGAGTTTTTTGGTGCTCTACTGTAAATGATATTAAGATTTCGTTTTCTAATTGTTCATTGCTAATAGATTGAAATAATCTGTGTGTATGTACCTTGTATAAATAGACTTTGATAAATTCACTTATTAATTCTAATAGTTTGCAGGGTCTTTCCATGTTCAGAACTTTCCACGTTCTGAACGTGTCCCACAAAAATTCATACATTGAAACTTATCACCAATGTGATAGTATTCGGAGGTGGGGACTTTAAGAGGTGATTAAGTCATGAGGGCAAAGCCTTTATGGAGGGAGTTAATGACCTTATAAGAGAAATATTAGCTGCCTGCCTCTCTTTTGTCATTACATTCCTTCTGCCATGTGAGGACATGGCATTCAAGGCATCATCTTAGAAGCAGAAACTGGGCCCTTGCCAGATACCGAACTTGCCAGTGCCTGGATCTTGGACTTCCCAGCCTCCAGAATGGTAAGAAATAAATTTCTATTATATATAAGTTACCCAGTCTGTGTTATTTTGTTATAGCAACAGTAATGAACTCACACAGGTCTCTTGGATTTTCTACATCACAACCATAGCACCTGCAAATAATGAGTTTTCCTTTTTTCTCCCTCTCTAAAACTTTTATTTGTTTACTGTCTTTTGTATTTGACATTCCAGCCAGTGCAATGTTGACTAGAAGTGGTAACAGTCAACATCTTGTTTTGACCTTGAACTTGGGTGGGAAATGTTCAATATTTCATCATTATGTATATTGCTTGTAACAGATTTTTGACAGAACCACCTATCATATTAGAGACATTCTATTCTATTCCTGGTTTTCTGAGAGTTTGTATCATGAAATTGAATTTTACCAACAGATTTTTCTGCATCTATTAATATGACCACTTTTTTTCTCTTTTATCATATCATTATGTTGAATTACATTCAGCGATTTTAGAATATGAAGCCAATCTTTGTATTTTCAGAATGAACTCGGCTGGATTATGACTTATTAGCCTTTCTATGTATTGCTGGATTTGATATGTTAATATCTTGCTTGTACTCTTGAATCTATGTTCATAAAAGGTAATCCAAAAGTTTTCTTATCTTGTGATGTTATTGCTTTTGGAATCAGAGTTACACCGGCTTCATGAGTTAGTGAAAATGTGTTCTAATTTCTATTTTCTAGAAGACTTTGGCTAGAATTAGTTTTATTTCTTTCTTAAACACTTGAAAGAATTTACTTGTGAAGCCGTCTAGGTCTGGGCCTTTCTTCATAGCGTAATTATTCATTACAGATTTAATTTATTTAGGAGCTATAGGACTACTTAGATTTTCTATTTGCTTCGTGTCAGTTTTGGTACATTGTGCTTATTCAAGGAATATGTTCATTTTATCAAGGTTTCAAGTTTATTGGTATATGCTGTTTGCTGTGGGTTTATTGTCTGTAGGAGCTGTGGTATTTCCCCCTTTATATTTTTGATATTAGTAACTTATTGTCTCTGTTTTGCTTTATCAATATTGCTAAATGTTTGTCAATTTATCAATTTTAATTAATTCTTGAATCTGTTGATTTTCTTTATTAATTTTATTTCACTGTTTCTTGCTCTTCAAAATTTCCTTCCTTCTGCTCTCGGGTTTAATTTGCTGTTCTTTTTCTCTCTTCTTGATATAGAAGCTTAGATGCTTGATTTTCAGCATTTCTTCTTTTTGTCTAAAATATGTTTTGCTCTAAGGACTAATTACAACCCACAAATTTTGAAATGTGATCTATTTTGATAAAAGTATGTCACCTCCACAGAATTCTGCAGTTGTGGAATAGAGTGCTCTGTCAGGTAAGTTCACGTTGGTTAATTGTGTTGGTGAAATCATGTCTTTATTCATTCTTTGTCTGTGTGTTCTACTGTTTGCTGATAGCAGTGTGTTCATCCTGAACCATAACTGTGGATTTCTCTGCTTCTCCTTTTAGTTTTGATATTTTTCTCTTTTACACACTTTGAGGTTTTGTTTTTGAATGCATTCCCACTGAATTGACCCTTTATTATTAAGAACTGTCCTTTTGTGTCTTTAGTATTACTTCTTGCCTTAGAGCCTTTGACATTAATACAGACAGACCAGCTTTGCTTTTGGGAAGTGTTTGCACAGTGTATCTTTCCCCATCCTCTTATGCTCTGTGTCACCATGTCCTCATAATTAAGGTGTCTCTCTTGTAAATATCACTGTTACTGTTTGATCCAGTCTGAAAACCTCAGCTTACTTTACTTCTTAGCCTCCTGCCCCACACAGCTTCAAAGTGTGACAAACGCCCTGAGGGGCAGACTGGCCATGTGTTTGTGGTGGGCCCCCTCCGTTTGCCTCCTACGTCCAGTGAGGGCATGGGAGCTGTCACTCTGCCTTTCCAGCTGGGCTCACCAGCCTTCCCCATCACTGCAGGACTCAGGAGGATCTCCTGTGCAGCAAGCTGGCCTAGGTGGGGCTCCTCTGGTTTCCATTCTTTCATGCCCACCCTGAGATGGCAAAAAATCCTACTCATCTCTCTTAGGACATCCAATCTTCAGCCCACACCCAGAATCCACAAATGCCCCAAGGGAAGAAAGCAGCTGGCAATTCTCAGGCCACCTAGGCAGGGCTCTTTCCCCTTCCCTTCGGAATTTTAGCTCATCCACACTCCACAGCTTCCACAGATCTCCAGTATCTTTCAAAACAGGCCTATTTGCAATTTGTATTTTTCCCTTGCTGTTGCAGCCAGTGGGCCGGCCTGCCCTGACCTGCGGCATCTTACCTGGAGATGGAAGTCTGCTCATGGTAGTTGAAGTAAATGAATTAATAAATGCCTGGCACTCAGATATGCTATCACGATGCATTTGCAACAACCCTCGCTAGTCTCCATTAAACTCCTTTGACAAATGGGGAAACTGTTCTTTGAGCCGATTACCTGCAGCCCCAAAGCCTCCTTACCACACCTAAGACTGCAAGGACGTTGCTGGGGCCCCAGTGCTTTGAACAATGCCTGGAGCACAGCAGGTCCTCGGAGCTCCGCATTTCCCCCACGCGTGCAGGGAGGGAAGGCTGCGTGCCCGTGGGCTGGGGAGAGGGCAGCACGTACCAGCCTGCGGATGTCGCGCTCGCACTCGCGCTTGATGCGGTGCACCTCGTCTTGGTGCGCCTGGTAAGCGGCGCGCAGGTCGGCTGCCTTGGTCTTGTCGGCCTGCATGCAGTTACTGAGCGCCTCCTCTGCCTGCTTGCGCGCTGCCTTGAGCTCCAGGATCTCCTGCTGCAGCCGCAGGCGCTCTCCGTCGAAGGCCCTGCGCGCCTCCTCGCGCGCCTCAGTCAGCAGCGCCGTCTTGACCTTGTCGGCCGCGCCATCGCGCAGCACGTTCAGTGTGGCCTGCAGCCGCTGCAGCTCGCCCTCCTTGATCTTGGCCGTGCGCGCCGCCTCCTGCTCGTGCTGCCGGATGAGCCCCTCGCGCAGCGCCTGCAGTTCCTTGGTCTTCTCTTCATGCAGCTTGGCCTTGAGCTCCGAAATGTAGGCCGTGTGCCGTCGCTGCTCCTGCTCGCGCTCCAGCTTCGCCTCCTGCAGCCGCTCCCGCAGTTTGCCCACCTGCAGCCAGAGCGGCGAGAGAGCCGGTCAGGGTCAGGGTCAGGGTCAGGGTCACAGCTGGGGGAGCTGGCCCCAGCCTCCCCGCGCCCAAGACACCCACCTGGGCCCACGTTCCCACGGATTCCCCCTTCGGCAATGCCCTGCAGGCCGACCCTCCTGCCAGCCCCACTTAGAATCTCTCCTGCTAGTTCCCCGAGATTTTCCGCGGGGGTGGCAACCCCCCGAGGATGTTGGAGAGGCATTCAAGCCTTTGACATCTCTTCCCGGTTGTAGACATGTGAGGAAGGACAATTGCTCAATCACAAAACACACCCTGCAGAAATCGTCACCAAGACGCCAAAGATTGTAAACCAGAAATACATTTCCAGGGCCCCATGCACGGACTCTGGAGCTGGAAAAGACAGACCAGGCTTCTAAGTCTTGGGGGGCAGTGAGCAGGGGGGGATCATTCTTGTTGAGCGGGGTCCCAAGCTGGGCTGGGGACTCCAATGCATCACCCACATTGCCACATTTACCCCTCACGGTCTTGGGAAGCAGATAGCCCTCTCTCCCTCTCCCCTCTCCCCTCTCCCTTCTCCCCTCTCTCCGTTTTATCACGAGGCAGCCAAGGCTCAGAGACGGTCTGGTGACCTGCCCAGGGTGAGGGATGAGGACCCTGCTGCTGCCAGGCAACCCACCCTGCCTTGAGCTTATTCATTCTATCAGCAAACAATTCAAAACATTACTTATAAAATGTCCCAAGGGAGTGTGTTCTTAAAACACTTCAAAATGCTTTCTTTAACCTTTTTGTTTCAATATCACTCAACACACATTCCACAGGAACACTTGACAAGCCCTTCGTTCCTGAGTTCTGCTCCTCTCTGCAGACCTGAAATTGTCTCTGACGGACAAGCTGCTTCCAGGGAAAATGGCACAATTTTCCCCAGACCACACTCTTGATAGCACAGTAACATGTTAAAATGAATTTTCGGTGAGAAGTTTTACAATGATACCTGAGTATTAATAAATCCTTCCTTATAACAGCAGGTAAAGAAGCAAATAAAACCAAACCAGGAAAACACACTTTCACCAGATACTCACAATCATAGGAATGAAGCCAGGCGACCAGTCCATGCTCTGTCCACCTTACCCTGGGGGCAGCAATCAGCATCTTTTCCTAGTGGATTTAGTAGCAGGAAGCCAGAACTTTAAGTATTTAACAGAACTGTCCCGGTTATGGACAAAATGTTGTTTTGACTGTTCTCCCCCCTGCGAGGCAACACTGTCTTAAGTCCCTGGTTAATGCTGACAGTCATCTGGGCTCAGCAGAGTCAGATCCAATGAGATCCTAATCTGTTTTGATGAGCTGCATTTCCCTGGGGAAAATTTCTCTACCTCTATGGTGGTTGATGTTGTGGGTGGACTTGGCTGGGCCACAACGCCCAGTCGTCTGGTCAAACACCAGTCCAGATGTGGCTGTGAAGGTATATTTTAGAAAAGATTAACATTTACATCAGTAAACTCTGGGTGAAGCACAGTGCCTTCCACAATGTAAGTGGGCCTCATCCAATCAGTCGAAGGCTTCAAAAGAAAGACCGAGGTCCCCTGAGGAAGAAGGAACTCCGCCTCCAGACTGCACTGGAACTGGAAGCTACAAGATCAACCCTTGCCTGAATCTCCAGCCTGCTGATCTGCCCTACACATTTCAGATTTGCCAGCCCCACAACTGCGTAAGTCGATTCTTTAAAACTAACAAAAAACCTCTCACTCTGTGGGGTGTGTGTGTGTGTGTGTGTGTGTGTGTGTCACAATCTATTGGTTCTGTTTCTCTAAAGAACTCTGACGACACAACCTTCCAGAGCTCCAGTTTCCTCTACTAGGAAACAGGGATGTCAACAGCTGCCCCTCAAAGGCCTGTTGGGAGGAGGAAGATGAGGTGACTGCAGGTGGATGAATGAAGTCTGTTGTTATCGTGGTTCTGACTTTGTGCATCAGGTGTGGGCAGCCTCTCGGGAGAGTCACAGGTAGAAAGGGAATGAGGAACATGGAAGGGTGGGCAGAGGCCTAGACGGGGCAGCCCGGGGGGGAGGGGCTGCTTCTTGGGAGGGGCAGAGGTGCTGCTGAGGCTGGTGATCCAGGTGTGTAGGGCAGGGACGGTGACAGAGAGGCAGGGGCCTGGGGACAGGGCCCTGGTGGGTCCCTCCAGCTCTGCCCAAAGCTGCTGAGGGCCAAGCCCAAGTGACACGACCTATGCTGCAGAAGCAGCAGAGTGAGGCTGGGGTGACCCCTGATGTGCACAGAGCACTCCCCACCCCCACCACTCCACCCAACTGAGCAGGCCAAAAACAGCCACCCAGCACTTTACCTCCAGGTGCCTCCAAGCTACCCCACGTGTAGAGGCACCCACACCATTCACTCCTAAATGGTGCAGCCGTAGCACAAAGGCCAAGAGAGGGAACATGCCCTGGGGGTGTGGGGGCTGGCATGGAGAAATTATCTGAACCACAAGAACCACCCCCACTTGCCATTCCCACTCAGAGAGTGAGTCAGATTCGCCCCTTTCCATCCCCATCCTCGTCCAATCCGGCAGCACTGGCTCTCTATGTCCAGGCCTGGCCACTTCCCCACTTCCCCCTTGCCCAAGCCACCTGCAGCAGCCCTCCCTACCACACCCTCCAGGCTCAAAGCCCTCTAAATCTCACGGGTACAGGTTAACTACTCTGAAACCATCATACATGTATAATGTTGAACAAAGGAAGTGGATGGCAGATGGGGAAGCCAGGTTTCCCACTTGGAGTGAGAGGTTACAGACAAGCAAGAGGAGGCTGAAGTGAGCCATGTGGCAGTGGATTCATCTTGGGGACATCTGTAAGAACTCATGTCTAACTTTGTGTGGATATAGATGTCATATATAGAAATATTTACAGGTATGTGTACATATGCAGGTCAGTATACACATATATTTCCTTGTTCTGGCAGCTGAGAGGGCCTAGAAACAATGACACCCCAGCAGTAATGGGCACACCTGGTGCCCAGATCTTTGTTTCTTCTTATTATTATTTTTTTTGAGACGGAGTCTCGCTCTGTCGCCCAGACTGGAGTGCAGTGGCACGATCTCGGCTCACTGCAAGCTCCGCCTCCTGGGTTCACGCCATTCTCCTGCCTCAGTTTCCCGAGTAGCAGGACTACAGGTGCCTGCCACCACGCCCAGCTAATTTTTTAATATTTTTAGTAGAGATGGGGTTTCACCGTGTTAGCCAGGATGGTCTCGTTCTCCTGACCTCATGATCTACCCGCCTCGGCCTCCCAAAGTGCTGGGATTACAGGCGTGAGCCACTGCGGAGCCTGGGGCATCTTACGATGCCAGAAAGTAAGGAAGTGTTCCAAAAAACCCCCACAAAACTGCCCCTGTGAAGTCTTGGGTTCTGCTTGCCCCTGCACTATTTTCTAAAACCTTTGATGCAATGTGCCCAGGGCTGCTATATTGCTGGTTTCCTGTGAGCCTCTGTACCCATCTGACTTGAGGGCAGGGGCTGTCTCTGAGTTACTTCCAAACACTTCTCACTCAGCCCAGGCACAGAGCATGCGTGCCACAGGCTTGCTGATGAACAGACACGTTTACCACCCTCCCTCATCCTACAGTGTTCAACAGGTATGCTGTGCTTAAATACCAGCACTTTAAATGGGACATTGATGGTGATTATGAGATCATATCAAAGTAACACTTCAATGCAATTGTAAAGTTTGCATTTATTCTTTTTGTACCAGTCAATAAGCACACGGCTGAATTCTCAGAGAATCAAAATTCTCCCAGCAGCCAGATGGGTAAAGTCAACCTCAAGGGGCTACAGGGATGGCTGGATTGAGAAAATAAGCAGCCAGGGTACATCCAAGTGGGAATTGCTACATGTCCCAGAGGCAAGGAGGCAGCCTGGTAACAGGGAGGCCCAGCCTGGGGTCCGCATGGGCCTGGCTTTCAACCCAGCAGTACCATCTACTGTGCTGGCCTCGTGTGTGGGGCTAAACTGTGTCCCCTGAAATTCATATGTTGAAGTCCTAACCCCCAGGACCTCAGGATGTGATTGCATTTGGAGACAGATCCTAATGAGGTCATTAGGGTGGGCCCTAATCCAATTTGCCTGGTGTCTTCATAAGAAGAGGAAATACAGACATGGACACACACACAGGAGAAAGCCATATGAAGATACAGGGAGAAGGTGGTCGACTGCAAGCCAAGGAGAGAGGCTTCAGAAAAAGCCAATCCTGACACCTGGATCTGTGGCTGCCAGCCTCCAGGACTGTGAGACAGCAAACATCTGTTGTGGAAGCCGCCCCATCTGTGGGACTTGGTTACTGCAGCCCTGGCAAGCTAACACACCTGGACAAGTCCCTGCCCTCTCCAGCCCTTGTGCTTGGCTCACCTGTAACACGGGGGAAGCCGCACCTGACCTCTCAGTTCCCTGCCAGGGTCATGACACCCTCTAAAGCACCTGGCGCTATCCGCACAGTAGGCATACAAATGTCGCCCTGATGGTCATGTGAGAATATGACAGGCAGCACCCAGGCCCTGTGTGTGACTGTCTCATTCATTCCTCAAACAACCCAGGAGGCAGACACCTTAGAGGTCCCCATCTACAGATGGGAAAACTGAGGCAGGGGGTTACACAGCTTATAAAACCTCAGGCAGGGGTGGTGGTGGAGAGGGGATGGAGCCCAGGCAGTGTGATGTGAGTGAGCAGCTTTCCCTGTCACCACAGCCACTATTGCTACGTCCAGATACAAGATGCAAGTCCCTGCAGCCCTAACCAGTCAGCCCCAGCCCCAGAGGTGACCTGGCCTCTTGACCTGGCTAAAGGGTGAACAGGTCAATATCACCAGCATCCATGACTAAAAGAGGCTGGATGCACTTGGACTGGAATCTTGAACACCTAGGGGTGGAGACAGGTGCATCTGTCCCCAAGCTTCAGAAGCCCACTCCCCCAGTCCAGAACTCAGCCTCTGCTCTGTGTGGCCCATCCTGAGCTGGGGGTTGGAGCCAGAGCCCAGGCCCCAGCCCTATCCCCACCTGGCAGCTGGATCTGGCCCAGCACCCCATTGGCGGCCTGAGTCCCAGCTCAACAAGACGGGGATGCCTGGTGCAATTTCCCAAGCAGCCTCCACCCATTGCTCCAGGTGCTACATCAGAAGCTGGAGGGCACATTCAGAGCTTCAGTTAGACCCTCAACTGCTTGAGCCACCCAGGAGCAAGCCCGCATCTCCATCCCCTTTCTGTCCTCAGCCTGCCTAGTGGTTCCTCTCTGGGCTCATAGCCCTGGGCTTGCTCTACCTTCAAGTCCACCCAAGTCAGAGCCAGGCCACCAAACAGGACTGCAGCTGGGCCTGGGCACGAGATGTTGATGGGTCTTTTTATTGCATCCATTAATCAGATCCTCATGACCATCTTAAACCAGACAGCTATTATTACACCATAATAGCTGGTGTCAGATGAGCAGACAGAGGTTTCAGAGACTTTTAGTCACCTGGCCAAGATCACGAGACCAGTTAGGGGACAAGCTGAGGTTTGAAGCCAGGTCTGCCTAGAAAGTCTGGGCTCCTCCCCTCTGTGACATCCCATGCTTTAATTAGACTCCCAGCACCCAACCAGGCACTGTCCTGACCAGCTCCAAAGCTCAAATCTGCTCTAGGAGAGAGGAGAGTAGCTCATATCCCAGAGCCAGGCTCTGTTCCAAGCTCTTTACCTAGCCAAGCCCTGAGTCCAGACCACAGCCCCATCATGTCTAAGAAAGCACATATGTGGCTTACAAGATCTCAAGGCAGCATAAACCAAATATAAACTTTGAAGCCTCCTGACTATCTGAACGGACCCCTCCTCTCCACCAAAGGCATTCCAAAGTTAACCTGAAAAGCTAGTTCAGGCCACGATGGGAAGCGGGGAGTGGGACATGCCTCACTATGCCCTCCTCCCTTTTGGAATTTAGGAAAAGCTGGTACTGCCATGACCTTGCTAAATTAAACTAAACTTAGCCTGAGGGTGCCTTCATACATGAGTTCCTATATAATGAACTGCAACCTAACTTAGCAAGCAAACTAACCAAGAGGGTGACTTAGGAGCATTTTTAAACAAACAGCCGAGGCTCAGCCAATCACAGAAGCTGAGCATCAGTAAATCACAGGTGACCCACGGATCAAGGGTCAAGCTGTAATCAATCAAGTAGCCTCAGCACCTCTGTTTTCTGTCCCCATAACGAAAGCTGTCTGACCACATGCAGGTTTCTCTGAACCTGGTCTGTTCTGCTCTGGGGGCTGCCCCATCCTCGAATCGTTCTTTGCTCAATTAAACTGTGCTAAACTGAATTTGTCAAACATTTTTCTTTTGACAACCCCCATCTTGCAGGTAAGAGAAATCAAAGAATGGGGTGTTCAGTGGCTTGTCCAAGGTCACAGCAAGCACTGGTGGGGCCCGGACTCCTGCCCACCGGTCTCTGTACTGCAAAGGGACAGGCCGCAGGCTAGAGAGGTGAAGCGCCTACCCTCAGCCCCCCACCTGGAACAGGCTCTCCATACATGTCCCAGGGGCAACACTGCCCAAAGGGACATTTGCAGCCCAGCTGCTGCTGAGCTGGCGCCAGCCCCCACCTTGCTCTTTTCCTGCTGGAACTCGATCTGAATGCTGGTCAGCTTGGCCCGCAGCTCCTCGTTGGCCATCTGCACCGCGTCCGTCTCCATCTCGGGCTTCTCGCCCTTGCTCCGGCCTTTCTTCGACATGCTTCCTCTTGGGTCAAGGTGCTGAGATCCTGCGGTTCACACCCGTTCACGCACGCCAGTCAGCAGGCGTGGCTACCAGCTCCACCGTGCTAACCAGTCGCGCAGGGCTCAGCTTGCCCTCCGAGGAAACCACCATCACTTGGGATCCTGAGGGAAGGAGGGAAACTAAGTTAGCAGAGAGAGAAGGGTGGGGAGCTGGTGTTCCTGCCTAGGGCACCCTGGGCCAGGCAACTGCCTCATCTGGAGGATGACCTGCCACTCCCAGAGCTGACCTAGAGCCTCCCAGATGGGGGCTGCAGCAGAATCACTTGGAGGTTGTTAAGGCATGGAGTCCTGGGCCCACCCATAGAGAATCTGATTTGCATTTCTAACAAGCTTCCAGGTGAGGCTCCCAGGTGACCACACTTTGAGTAGCTTCAGTCCATCCTGCTCCCATCAGGATGAGACCAGCCCATCTCAGCACCCTGTAGACCACAGTCTGCCAACATCAGTGAGCCTGAGTCTCCTAAGATACTTCTTCCAAAAAGCAGGGCCCTGGGCCTCACCCAGAGCATGGTAGGCCAGGGAATCTGCATTTCCATCCACAATCCCAGCAATTCTGGAGCCGGGTCTGAGGACCACACTTAGAGAAATAGGCTTTTTGATTTCAGAGGTTAGTGGTTTCCTTCCCTACTAGATGGGTGATGTCACCCAGTGTTACAGATGAGGAAACAGAGACACACAGAGGCTGACTGCTGGTGATGTCACTCAGCTACTGAGAGAGGAAACAGTATGAACCCGATCAAGGTCCACAGCTGGAAGCGGGTGAGCCAGGACTGAGCCTAACCACCGCCCCGAGCTGCCTCGGAAAGCCCGCCTCTGCTCTCCCTTCCCTTCCCTACATCTCCGTCTCATTTTCCATCTGACAAACTGTAATTGACTTAGTTCTCATCTACATCCCCTACATGAGGATGGATTCCCAGTAAGCAAGGCCTGGGCCTGCTCTGCTCCCGCTGTGTCCTCCATGCCTAGAACAGAGGGCAGCACGTAAGATGCATTCCATCAGGATCCGCCAAGTGCGTGAATGAATGAGTGAGTGACAACAGGAGAGTCATGAGGTGCCCATCATGTACCAGGGCCTGTGGCAGGAGCTGGGAATCCTGTCCTATCATGCTTGGAACACCTGGTGAGAGAGGATTTTACTAGACCCATTTTAGAGATGAGGAAATGAAAGCACAGAGAGGTGAAGTCAGCTACCTAAGTCCACACAGCCAGTGAGTGGGGTGTTGGGATTAGATCACGTAGGGAATGAATGCAGAGCGAGGAGGGAACACTCCGGTGTGGAGGAATGCTAACTTGGGAGGTTGGGCAGATGAGACAAAAGTGGCAAGGCAGGCCATGAACAGGACGGAAGGAGAGAAGGCACAAGGGAGGCTGCAGAAGATCGCATGTCTAGAAGAAGGAAGGTGCCAACAGCGGGCAGCCCCGAAGAGGTCAAGGTGAGAACCCGAAGCTGGCCATTGGATTCGGCCTCCTGGAGTCCATGTGACCTCAGCCTGTGGGTGGGAGATGCAGGAAGTATAGGACAGGGGTGCCCAGGAATGGTCTGGGGTGGGGTCCCCGCAACACCAGTGCATCCGGCGAGTTGCAGATGCTCAGTGGCCTTGAACTGAAGTCAGGCGGGACCTGCTAGCGCTGAGGCCCTGGGACATCCCTCCAATCTACAAAATCTGGGAGGCAGTGATGGAGGCCAGGTGCCTTTCTCCTGAACAAGAGAGAGTAGTGTTTCTTAAAACACCATGAAGGATTATTCTGGGCTAATCAACATCTCCGCTGATCGATTCCAGAAAGGTACATTCTGTCTTCAGAGAAGTATGAACTCCATTTGCCTTGATCTGACTTAGAGCTTGATACATAATTCATTCCTCGCCTCCGCTGACCTGCCGCTTTTATAACCACAGCAGTTCTCAGAAATCAGCCTTCGGGTCTGAAGTGCACCTCCCCATACCCTGATGGGCAGGAAGACACACAAAATGCAACACCAAAAAAGGAAGCTTGCTCCTTTTTATTCCTTTGTGTGGCCACTTCTAGGAATGTGCTTTAAGGAAACACCAGAGATAAGTCTCTGATAGAAACACTTGGATGTCCATCACAAAAACACAGTGCTCAGCCAGAAGGGATAGATGACGTCAATGACGTCTAAGCCCCGACAGAAAACTCCACATGGGGAAAAGGTCAGCGCCACAGAGTGAAAAAGGTGAAATAAAAAAATAGGCCAGGTGCAGTGGCTCACGCCTGTAATCCCAGCACTTTGGGAGGCTGAGGTGGGTAGACCACCTGAGGTCAGGAGTTTGAGACCAGCCTGGCCAACATGATGAAACCGCCTCTCTACTAAAAATACAAAAAATTAGCAGGGCGTGATGGTGCACACCTGTAATTCCAGTTACTCGGGAGGCTGAGACAGGAGAATTGCTTGAACCTGGGAGGCGGAAGTTGCAGTGAGCCGAGATCGTGCCATTGCACCGCAGCCTGGGAGACTCCATCTCAAAATAAATAAATAAATAAATACATAAAAATAAAAAAAATACAATTTATAGTCTCGATTTTCTGCTATATATATACGTGTATATATATATATCTACGTGTATGTATATATATATATATATATATATATATATTTGCTCATTATTTTCACTCAGTCACAAATACGTGTTGAGCAACTGCGAGGTGCCAGCCCTGCACCCTGGGGACACGGTGGGAAGGACATGGCAGCCACACGCCCAGGATACTGACAGGGACCATCTCGGGGATGCAGTTACAGGTGATATCTATTCTCTTCTTTAGACTCTTCTAGGTAAGTGCAATTTTCTACTTCAATGACTGCTTTTAAGAAGAAACAGTGCAGTTTTTTTTGTTTTGTTTTGTTTTTTAAGAAAGGCAAGAAAAATATCTGCAATTAGCCAGGAAGGACCCCTGAAGAAAGAAGAAGAGAAACAAAATGGACTACATCCACAGGAGCGGCCCGCCAGCCTCGCAGGCAGGATGGGGCAGCTGCAGGTCCGCCAACTCTTTGGGCCCGCTGGTGGGGGAGAGGGCTGCCCTGTCCAGGACCCAAAAGTTGTTGAAGCCCTACCCTGAGCATGCGCCAACTGTCAGCTCCTCTGGGTCAGAACCTTAGCTCCCACCTTTGTGCGCCCCACACCGTGCCCAGCCCAAAGTCCAAGCTCGATCCAATTCCAGGATGAATAAATCTCCATGGGCTGATGCCAAGCCTGGTACTCTCAACACCCTGTTCCAGACACTGCCAGGCTGGGCCACAGTGAGTGTGGAGATGAATAGAGTGCAGGAGGGGAGAATGTCCAAAGTTCTGGGCCAAGTCAACCTCAGAGCTCAGGGTGGGCCCCAGCAGCCGGCCTCTGTGCCATGGACACACTGTTGATGGTCCTGACGCTCACAGCGCCACGCAGCATCTCTATAATCAGCTCCTCCAGCTGTGGGCTGCACAAAAGTCTCGTCAGCAGGAGCAACAGCAGGGAACTCTCCTGCCTGAGCTGAGCTTGGTGTCTGCTGCACCCAGGACTTCTCATTCTGAGCCCACTGCCCACCAAGCAGAAGATGGCACAACCCACTGTGGAGGAAGGAGCACAGCAGTGGCTCAGCGCCGCAGGCTGGAGGGTGACTGCTCAGGACACACAGGAGACGGAGTCCTCAGAGCATGCTCCTTCCTGAAGGCACGGGGAGCCCCGCTGCTGATCCTGGGCCTTGCCTGGCATATAGGCCAAGGTTGGTAAATATCCACCTCCTGTGAACCAGTCCTGTTGGCTCCAGAACTGAAATATCTCTGCAGCCCACCCAACTCTGACATCACATGCCCCCTTGTCCCAGCCTCCATGCCATTTGTGCCTCGACAGCGTGGGTGCCCTTTAATTGCCCACAGGAAATTAAAATACCAGGCATGCAGGAGGACCAGACAAGGTCCCGGCCATCACAGAACTGTCTAGTCAGGGAGACCACTATGGAAATGAATACATAAAATAATGATGGCTTGTGGTAGGTGCTGGAAAGAAAAAGTCTACAGGGCACTGTGATACACAGCTATCAAATATCACCTGTCACGGGCAGGCAGTGGGGAGGGCAAACTGCCAGACCACGTGGGGGCTCTACACCAAGCACAGAGTCAAGACCAGCTATGTATTTGCAGCCCAGTGCAAAATGAAAATGTGAGGCTCCTTGTTCAAAATTATTAAGACTTGCATGATGGCAACAGCAGAGCATTAAGCCAAGAGCCAGGCCCTCTGAGTGCAGGCCCTGCAGGACAGCACAGGTCGTGTGCCCGTGAAGCTGGCCCTGGACAGAGTTCAAGCCCTACCCTGAGCATGCTGGGAAGCCATTAGCAGGGTGTGACTCGAATTTCCATTTCGCTGAAGTGCAGATGGTAATAGCTGTACCCCAGTGGTGGTGGCGAGGGTAAAATGGGTCCCTGCCTGTCACACAGGAAGCACTGCAGAGGCTCTTGCGACTATCATCCTGCTGTTTAAAGATCACCCGGGCTGCTGAGACACAGACGGATGACATGGAGGCTGGGACAAGGGGCACGTGGTGTCAGAGATGGGTGGGCTGCAGAGATATTTCAGTTCTGGAACCAACGGGACTGGTTCGCAGGAGGTGGATATTCGCCAACCTTGACCTATATGCCAGGCTCTTGCTCTGACCCCACAGCCTTCCACAATGCCCACCAACAACATCTGCCCATGCACTGGGTGCAGGGCCTTGTCTGGCCTTCTCAGGCCTGCTGCAAAATTTCCTCTCTTCATTAAAGCACAGCTTCGTGGTGACAACATTGTAGAGGCAAGCAGAAGGGCTGGGACCCTGGACTGAGGCCACAGGAGGCAAGGGCAGAGCTCTGGTTGGCCAGCATGGGCCAGCTTCTGGCTGATGAGGGCTGAGGTGGGCTGAATCGTGGCCCCCAAAAAGATACCACATCCTGGGTCCCCAGAACCTGCAGATGTGCCCTTGTTAGGAAAAAGCGCCTTTGAAGATGTAACGAAGTGAAAGATCTCAAGACGAAATCCTCCTGGAGTAGGATGAAGTCTAAATCCATTGACAGGAGTCTTTATAGGAGATGCGCGGAGAAGACACACAGAAGAGAAGATCACGCGAAGCCAGGGAAGAGACCAGAGCGCTGCGGCCACACCAGGGAAGCCAGGACAGCTGACAGCCACCCAAAGCTGGAGGAGGGAAGGACTGACAGCTTTTTTTAAGGGAATGTGACCCTGCCAGCACCGTGACTTGGGACTTCTGACCTCTAGAACTGTGAGAGTAAATTTCTGTTTACCACCCAGTTTGTGGTCATTCTTTATGGAGGCCACAGGAAATTAATATACCAGGCAAGCAGGAAAGAACCGCTCCTGGGGCCGGACGCAGTGGCTCACGCCTGTAATCCCAGCACTTTGGGAGGCGGAGGTGGGTGGATCACCTGAGGTCGGGAGTCCGAGACTAGCCTGACCCAACATGGAGAAACCGCCTCTCTACTAAATATACAAATTAGACAAGTGTGGTGGCGCATGCCTGTAATCCCAGCTACTTGGGAGGCTGAGCCAGGAGAATCGCTTGAGCACAGGAGGTGGAGGTTGCAGTGAGCTGAGATCACATCATTGCACTCCAGCCTGGGCAACAAGAGCGAAACTCCGTCTCAAAAACAAACAAACAACACCAACAACAAACCAGTCCTGGGACATGCTCAGCACTTTGTTTAATGCCTGAAGGTAACCAGCTCCTCAGAACACAAGTCTGAATGAGCCTTGCCTCGCCCCTCTCCTCACTGTGTGTAATATCACCAAGAAACCACAATGTCTCCCTGCTGAACAGGGCCGCTCACATCCCTCTACAGTCACAATTCACAACCTACAAGGTGAGATTAGAAGGGACCTTTGCCCCCAAGGTGTGGATGAAAAAAGTAAGGCTCAGAAAGCAGAAGAGAGTTGCCCAAGATTGTTGGATGACCTGGTGGCTGCCATGGTATTTCCAACTCAGGTTTCCTGCCTCCAGCCCCACATGGCCTGATATTTTTATAACAGGATTCACAAAACACAGGCACAAAAAGAAAATGAGCTCCTTCAAGACACCTCAAATCCAAATATCTGATAAGCAGAAATTCCAGCCCATCACCAATAGGTCTTCTTTGTAACACTTCGTGCACACTTCACCAAAAATTACATGGAGATCCCAGGGGTCTCCCTGGAGAAAATATGAATGAGGTAGGTTGGCAGAGTCGAATCCTTTCCGTGGACAGAAAACAGTTTATCCTAAAGAATCTAGCCACAACTTTTTTTTTTTTTTAAAACAAACATTCATTACTTAATGAGCCCTTATGAAAAAAATCTCTCTCTGAGTAAGTATGTGACTTTGGTTTAAATATCTAAATCCAAATTGATTGTGCTGACTTAAAAAGCTACAGCCATATTCCCACCCCAGGCACAGTAATATGCTTCCTGGAAATTTATTCTAAGGAGGTAATTCCTGAAAGGAAAGAGCAATCTGCCTAAAGATGTTGCGAGTAGCATAATTTGAATTGTTTTTTTTTAATTCTTTTTATTTTTTATTATTTATTTATTTATTATTATTATTATACTTTAAGTTCTAGGGTACATGTGCATAACGTGCAGGTTTGTTACATATGTATACTTGTGCCATGTTGCTGTGCTGCACCCATCAACTCGTCAGCACCCATCAACTCGTCATTTACATCGGGTTTAACTCCCAATGCAATCCTTCCCCCCTCTCCCCTCCCCGTGATAGGCCCCGGTGTCTGATGTTCCCCTTCCTGAGTCCAAGTGATCTCATTGTTCAGTTCCCACCTATGAGTGAGAACATGCGGTGTTTGGTTTTCTGTTCTTGTGATAGTTTGCTAAGAATGATGGTTTCCAGCTGCATCCATGTCCCTACAAAGGACACAAACTCATCCTTTTTTATGGCTGCATAGTATTCCATGGTGTATATGTGCCACATTTTCTTAATCCAGTCTGTCACTGATGGACATTTGGGTTGATTCCAAGTCTTTGCTATTGTGAATAGTGCCGCGATAAACATACGTGTGCATGTGTCTTTATAGCAGCATGATTTATAATCCTTTGGGTATATACCCAGTAATGGGATGGCTGGGTCATATGGTACATCTAGTTCTAGATCTTTGAGGAATCGCCATACTGTTTTCCATAATGGTTGAACTAGTTTACAATCCCACCAACAGTGTAAAAGTGTTCCTATTTCTCCACATCCTCTCCAGCACCTATTGTTTCCTGACTTTTTAATGATCGCCATTCTAACTGGTGTGAGATGGTATCTCATTGTGGTTTTGATTTGCATTTCTCTGATGGCCAGTGATGATGAGCATTTTTTCATGTGTCTATTGTTGATGGCAATGGAAAACTGGAAATAACCTCAGGATCCAAAAGTTGTTGATGGCCAAATGAGCAAAAGCACACTAGATAACTCAGAAACAGCCAAGGAAGAGACAGGGAGGGAGGCCCACGGACAACAGTGGCGTGTGAGCCCTGCCGGGCAGCACCTGGAGAGATGGCAAGTGTGCTTCTCATCAGTTCACATCCCGCGATTTCGCTTTAAATCCTGTGATGGTGGGCATGCTATTTATGCAATCAACAAAATAAAGAAAGAGATGGTACTAGGTTCTCTTTTGAGCAGTACTGAAATACCAGAGTGAAGCTCACAGCCCAGGCCAGCTTCAGCTCCTTCCATGAATCCTTTATGGGCCAAGTGGGGACTCAGGCTGTCGGAGTCCCCACTCCACAGCGCTGCTGGAGGCTAAGTGCCTTCAGGTTTGGGCATTTCTTGGCACACTTACCGGCACAAAGCAATGCTCAAAAAATGGCAGCAGGCCAGCTGCAGTGGCTCACGCCTGTAATCCCAGCACTTTGGGAGGCCAAGGCAGGTGCATCACCTGAGATCAGGAGTTCAAGACCAGCCTGGCCAACATGGCGAAACCCCATGTCTTCTAAAAATACAAAAATTAGCCAGGCATGGTGGTGCACACTTGTAATCCCAGCTACTCAGGCGGCTGAGGCAGGAGAATCGCTTGAATCCGGGAGGCGGCAGTTGCAGTGAGCCAAGATCACACTACTGCACTCTAGCCTGGGTAACAGAGAGAGAGCTTGTCTCAAAAAAAAAAAAAAAAGGCAGCTGCTTCATCGTCATCGTCATCGTCATCATCATCATCATCATTATTATCATCATCATCATTCTCATTGGCGTGCACTGCCAGATTTGCCAACAATGTCCATAGCTTGACCCAGGATTTTTCCTATGACTCTATCAATAGTGGGCTGCATAAGGAGCAAGGGCATAAAATGGTCCTCCGTGTTCAGGCCCGGAACAACCTGACTATTTGGAGGTTAATACTCTCTTGCCTTCAACTTCCCTCTCACCTTCCGAAGAACTGTGCCAGGCATCAGGAGAGCAAAAGTTGGAAGCAACCTGAATGCACCGCCATAGGGAATTCCTTGTACTACAAAACTGCACCAGTAAACCCAGGGATGGGTATGCAGTGGAGGAGGGTACGCCATCACAGACAGGCGGCCTGCCCCCGGACCTAGCAGGGAGCACACAGCTCCCCGTGCGGGAAGTCACCGGAGTGAGCCCTCGGCACACGCCATCTACTCCAGTAATCGCAACGCAGCTCCAGCGATGCCCAAGAGCATTAAAAAGAGGAGCCAGATCTGAATTTTCCAGAGAAAGCTGACATTGATTTTTATGTGAAATTTCCCAATTTGTATATGTTAGAAATGAATTCACATAGATTTGTATAAATATCATTCAGCCCAAACAAAAGCCATCTGTGGACCAGATTTGATCTGTGGCCATCGCCCTGCCAACTCTGATGTTTGCCACCTATTAAATGGAAAAAGCAACTTATACAATCGTACATACAGCATACTACAGTGTATACATATATATAATGCACATATATACTGCATATAATAGACACTGTATATATGTGCATTTGTAGGCAGGCTTATGTTTAAGCGTAGGCATTTAAAATAGCATAGACAGGGCCGGATGCAGTGGCTCATGCCTGTAACCTTAGCACTTTGGGAGGCCGAGGCAGGCAGATTTCTTGATGTCAGAAGTTCAAGACCAGCTCAGTCAAGATAGTGAAACCCCATCTCTACTGAAAGTACAAAAATTAGCCTGTAATCCCAACTATTCGGAAGGCTGAGGCAGGAGAATTGCTAGTACCTAGGAGGCAGAGGTTGCAGTGAGCTGAGATCTAACCACTGCACTCCAGCCTGGGTGACAGAGTGAGACCCCATCTCAAATAATAATCATAATAATAAAATAGCACAGACAAATATTTACAATCTATTGAGAGTGGACATCATCTTTGAAAGAGGTAAGGGTAGTTGGGTTTTTCCTTCTGTTTGGATTTGATTTTTGCCTGGATACATTTTCTAAAGGACCTACAAAGACTCTGCATTGCATATTTAGCATGAAATCACAAAAGATTCTTGTCTTTAAAAGACTGTGCTGAGATTCAAGGCATGGCAGAGGCCTTATGAAGAAAAATAACATAATGTGATATAAATAGAGGTTAGAGGGAGCAGCTGCTGACCTGAATTCAAGTCCCACACAAGCAAGTGCCGGCTCTACGATGCGGGAGACGTCAGTTCATATCCCTGAACTGCCGTTTCGTCAGCTGCAAAGCTGGGAGGACAGCGCCCAGCCCATGTGATGTGGAGGTCAGGGAGGGGGACGTGGAGGGTGAGAGCACGGGCTCAAGAGCCAGAGTGACTGGGTGGATTCTTAGCTCTACTACTTACCAGCTGTGTGACCTCAGACAGGAGACTTCACCTCTCTGTGCCTCAGTTTCTTGATCAGAAAATGAGGCTAGTAATAATTCCTTCCTCCTAAGGTTGTTTTGGGCATGAAATGATTTCATACTTTTAAGGTTTTTCAGAACAGGGACCAGACCGTAACAAGGACTCGGTAACAGTTAACAATGATAATGATTTAATTGCAAACTACAAAACCTTTTAAATGAAAGATGTCACTTGTTAACATTCTAATAATTTAGGAAATGCAAAAGGCTCTTGTTAGTTTTTCTATTTTCTGCCAATGCTACTAGTTTTCAACATCACCCCAAAAATGCACACCTATCTTGAGGCTGTACAGTCCCATGGAACAGAGCTGTTGCCACTGGCAGAGGAGGCATGGCTTCCGGGGAGCCCAAACCCCTCACCCAGAGCCATGGCACACCATACGGTAGGTGTGCCCCCATCCCAGGCACACAGCTTGGTTCTCAGGATTTTCACAAAATCCTAGCAGCTGAGCTGTCTGTTCTTCCAGCCCAGGGCCTGAGAGACACAGGGAACTGACAGACCACATTGTGCAAAAGGCGAAGACACAGGCAGGAAAATGAAAGACAGCAAAGATTTTCTAGAAATCAAAGATTTTCCACCATGCCACCACCCCAAAAGAGAGAGAGGATATTCAAATAAAAAGTCTTTTAATACTTAAAAAGAAGCCTCAAGCTAGGCATGGTGGCTCACGCCTGTAATCCCAGCACTCTGAGAGCCCAAGGCAGGAGGATGGTTGAGCCCAGGAGTTCAAGACCAGTTTGGGCAACGGAGGAAGACCCTGTCTCTATAAAAAAAAAATGTAAAAGTTAGCTGGATGTGGTGGTGCGAGCCTGTAGTCCTAGCTACCCAGGAGACTGAGGTGGGAGGAGCACCTTGGCCCAGGATTCAAAACTGCAGTGAGCTATGGTGGCGCCACTGCACTCCAGCCTGGGTGACAGAGCAGTGAGACCCTGTCTCTAAAACACACAAGAAAGAAAAGGCCTGGGAAGTCTAGGAGATACTTTCTTAGGAGATCTCATTTTCCAATTACAGGAAATTAACAAGGTGCTTGCCGTCTCTTTTTATACTGATGCAAAATAGTTAGAGGGTGTTTTAAGTGAACCTTCCATAAGGCGTAGTCAATAATGTCAACCAAGTCAGGTTTCCTAACACATACTCTGGGCTTGGAGGTGAAGTGCCATAGAGAGAACCCGGAACGAGGAGCAGGAGGCTTAGTCACTTGCCTCAGCTCTGCCACTATCCCCTTCATGGCCCTGGCCCGGCTGTGTTCTCTCCACGCAGGACTTTCCATACATAATGGGGGTGGGCTGTGCAGACAGCACCACATGGGACGAGCGTTGGCGACGATTGCTAATCCCAGAGAGGGCCACGTGCGGCCAGGGCTCCCAAGCCCTGTGTCCCATCACTGATGCCAGGAGGTCACAGCTGGCGGGTCTCATCAACATAGAAATGACGACAGAGCAGCCACCTGTACCAGCACATTCAGGAGCACTTAGTGACCTGGACCCAGTTCCACGCTTAAGTGTGGCAGCTTAATCTGAAAATGGGCCTCAGCCTTCCCCAACCCTCAACATCCAGCCAAGAGCTGTCCCCCTATCACCAGTTTTCAGAGGCATCCCCTACTGCCACTGCCCCAGCCAGCCCTCACCCTTGCCTGTCTGCATTCGTGTGACACAGTGGCCTCCCCTGGTCTAGGCCTACATGCCAATCCATCCAAGCTCCAGGGCCATGGGGAGTGACCCTCCCCACCGTTCCCTGCTGATGCCCTGTAGGGGAAAAAGTGTCCATGGCTACAGCAGCCAGGCCTCTGCACTGCACCCTGCTCCTTGCTCCAGCCTGGGTCATGCCTGCTGTCCCCTGAAGGCCTCTGCATGTGCCCCTCCCTAGCTCACAGGCCACCTGGGATCACCTTCTAACTGTCCCCAGTATTTGACTTGGGCCACACTTCTTTCCGGCAAACCTCTTCTGCCCTGCAAGCAAGGTCGGGCATCCCTGAGGCCCAAGCCTGACTCTAGGCCACCACCACGTGACCACCTATCTCCAGGACTATGAGGCCAGCTGGGTTGAGATTGCCACAGGAGACAGACCCATTTTACAGATGGGAAAACTGAGGCCTAACAGGTCGGGGCTGGCCTGGGTCACAGACGGAGTAGGAGAGGAGAACCTGCCTCTTCCCCACCAGTGGTCAGCCAGGCTATGGTCAAAGGCCATAGGGCGGGCACCACCCCACATAGGCACCACAGTCCCCAGCCCCAGCTCGCTGAGGTGCCCTCAGCTCCCACTTCCCTGGGCAATTATGTCATCAGCACTCCAGCAGCCGGAGCACCCCACCCGGACTGGCTGACCCCTCGCCTAGGACCCTCCCATCCCAGGGGCCAAGACCCTCAAGCCCCTCCCCACAGGCAGGGCCACACGGTCCCAGTAAGCTGGGACGGAGGCCACTCAATGCCACTCTCCCAGCTCCATCTATGGCCACAGTGACCCACACTGTCCGGACTTCCTGTTTTGGGTCAGGTTGTTCATTCTGCACCCAACAAACACCTAAGAGTCCCTCATGTGCCCGGGAGGGGGTGATTCTGTGCATGTTACACACACAAACATGCATGTACCATACAGAAACACACACACTATGTAGAAACACACACACACCATACAGAAACACACACACACACCATACAGAAACACACACACCATGTAGAAACACACACATACCATACAGAAACACACACACACCCCACACACACACTATACAGAAACACACACACACACCATGCAGAAACACACACACACCATACAGAAACACACACACCATGTAGAAACACACACATACCATATAGAAACACACCCACACACCATACAGAAACATACTCCATGCAACACACTGCATCACACACAGACATTACACATGCATCATACAGAAACCCATACCACATACGCCACACACACACACACACACCCCACAGATACACACCACACAGAAATATACACATCATACAGAAATATACACCACATACAACACACACACCACACCAACACAGACATCACACACATCATACAGAAATCCATACCACATATGCCACACACACATACACCACAGATACACACCACACACGAATATACACATCATACAGAAACACACACCCCGCACAACACACACACCACACCATACACAGACATCACACACATCATACAGAAACCCATACCACATATGCCACACGCACATACAGAAGACACACCCCCTATACCACACCCAGCAGCGCAGAGTTGGTGGTTCTGAGCAGGGCAGGCTCCCTGGCAATCCCCAGCCAAGGGATGTCATTCTCTTTCTTCTGAGGGAAAACTGGGCTGGGGGGCTTCAGAGCCTGGCACGTCACCTGGCCAGCGAGCCCAGTCCACCTTACCATGCACTGCCCACCCTGCCCACCTGACCCATCTGAGCCACAGCAAACCCAGGCGCAGGCAGAGTGTAGGCTGTTACCCCAGTTTAGAGATGAGAAAACTGAGGCTCAGAGCCAAAGGCACGGCACACCCCACACACTGAAAACACACCGTGGGGTTTGCTGGAAAGCCGGCCATTCTGGAAGGAAAGATGGGAAGCAGAGGAGATGGGAGAGACTGGGGGAAGCCTGTGCCTGAGGGAGCAAGAAGGGGCCAGGGGTGGCCGGCAAAGGCTGGGCCCAGCAGGGGAGGACTGGTTGTCAGCCTCAGGCTCCCCGGCCAGTGGCTTGGTGGGGACAGTAGCAACGGTGACCTCACTGGCACGTTGGTGAAGCCCAAACAGGGCAACAGCTGGGACAGGACTTGGCAGGCTGGGAGGTGGCCCAGAACTGTGGCCCTGCACCGTGTGAAGAGAAACAGTGCGAAGGAAGACAAGGCCAGTGCACACCTGGGACGGCCCCACAGGTCACGTCCCCCCTTCACTCCTGTGGGATTCCCTCCTTGATCCCCTTTCTCCGACACGCGGTCCTCCAGCCTCTCTGAAAGTCCTTCCATTGACAAGAGCCCCGCCTCAGGCTCACCCTTGGTAGCCCTCACTTCGGAAAGCACTTCTCATTTTGAACCAAAAAGAAGCAAACAAAACCCGGCACCCTTCTATTTAGCTCCTCCGGGCACTCAGAAGCCCCCAGACTGCTTCCACCCTCCCTCCTGCACACAGGAGCCTTTTAGAGATGGGAAAGTTCCCATCCCACCGCCCCCGTCTCTGGGTAACACCTGCTATTTACCAGGCGCCTTTCGCAGGACAATCTCATTTGACCCGCACAACAATACCCTGTAAAGGCTGTGATGCCAGGACTACCACCACCTCCACCTGCGGGTGAAGACACTGGGGCCCGAGACAGTAACTGGCCACAGTCATGCGGTTCGAAAAGGGCTTTAGAGCCAGACAGACATGGATTCACCTCCCAGGTGGGTCACTCAGGGTCTAGGGTCAGTGCTCTGAGTTGTCTGGGCCTCAGTTTCCCCATCTGTGAAAGGAGGATCTCTCACTGCATTCAGGCTCCTGGACTGTCAGAGCCCCACAGGTGGTGGCTGTCCATGGAGTCAGGGCAAGGGAAGTGTCCCTGCAGGTGTGTTCTCCAAACGGGTGGACAGAAGGCCACCTGCTTCCGTAGCTGGGGCCCGGGGGCTGCGAGCAGTGAATGAGCTCAGAGGGGACCAGGAGCAGGGAGGGAGGGAAGGGGAGTCTTTATTGGCACAAGGTCCAAGCCCGTGGCCTGGGAAATTTGTCCCCACAACAGGAGACCCAGCTGGTCTTCAATGTGCTTCTTCAAGTGGAAAAAAAACTGAATGGATCCATTGTCTGCCTGACAAAGCCCCAGCCCGGGTGAGCAAACACGGGAGCCACGTGCCTCCTCCGTCCATTCCCTCCGGGTCTCGCTCCCCACGTGCACTGCCCGAGTCCCATGCTCCACCTGCCAAGTCCTCTCTGGAGTCCTTCTGGTGCCCCCAGCCTTGCCACCTGCAACTGGCTGACCTCACAGGCCTTCAGGGTCTCCCTGCCTCTCCTCCTCCTAGCCACCCACCCAGGGCCACCAGAAGGCACCACCTAGAGCAAACATCAGCCACACCCCACCCCTGCGGAGAGATAAATCAGCAGTAACAGGAACCTGCCTGTGGAGGCCCACTGCCCAGAACCCCCGCACCTCCGGGGTGCCTTGCCCGGGCCCTGGCCATCTCACCCGGGCATCAGGTCCACTTGCAACCTTCGGAGCTCCTTCCACACCATCAGGTTTAGTTGAGTCTCCAGTACCAGGCAAAGTGGCTGCCCTGAGCAGGTGTCAGTACCCCTGGGAGCCGTCTTTGGATGCCTGCTGGATGATGAAGACGTCACATTTCCCAGTTTCACTCTCACCCTGTAGGATGTCTTCACATCTACAGAGTTCAGGCAGAAGGACACACGCCATCCAGCCATCAAGGGACACATGTTTCCTGATTCCTTGATATAAAAGAGTCCCCCCTCCTCAGAGTCAAGAACAACTGGACAAGAGCTGGCACATGTGTGGTCAGATGCTGGGCATGGCCCCACCCCATGCCAGCCAGGAACCCTCGATATTTAAATATGGCCCTTGGCTAAATGGTAAGGTACTGACCATCAAGGGTCCTTGGCCTTGCTCCTGGATAAACAAAGCCATGAGTGTTTGATCTCT
This sequence comes from Macaca nemestrina, assembly GCF_043159975.1. Classification (NCBI taxonomy): domain Eukaryota; kingdom Metazoa; phylum Chordata; class Mammalia; order Primates; family Cercopithecidae; genus Macaca; species Macaca nemestrina. The sequence goes on from NC_092127.1 coordinate 189,754,046, forward strand.
ATAATCTATAAGGTTTGAGATCAGATTGAAGTCGACTGGTGAAACACATCACCCCATTATTTGTTCAGCACAAATTTGTGCCACGTCTCCTGAAAGCCAGGTGCCATGCTGGTACAGGGACCAGGATACCGAGCAGGACCCACCATGCCCTGCCCTCATGACGCTGATGGCCGTTCCTGCTGAAAGCTCCTTCATCCAGACCCCCACTCAGCTGCTGTTCTCAATATTTCCCTACACAGACCAGGAGGAAACCATCCCTCTGCATTGTAAATATGACCAGAGGTTACAATGAGCTTTCTCCTTGGAGCACCACTCCTGTCCCTAGAAAAGTATTCTGAGGTCAAAACACCCTTCCTGTTTTTGGCAGCCTCAACTGTCACCATCACCTGTCACTGTCCACCAGTCAAAGAATCAGCACCTTCGCCTCTGCTGTGGAGGACTGCAGGAGACACAGCAACAGCTGAACACCGCGACGACCCTGCCCTCAACAGTCTCCTTCTCCTGGTCCTAAGAGTCCATCTTGGTATGTCCCAAAGAAGCCAAGCTCAGGAGGAGACGCCTCTCTAAATTGGGAAGACTCTGGAACACCTCTGGCCTCATGGTCAGAGACCCACAGAGCCCAGGTCCAAGCTCATCATGCCAACCCCAAAAAGATCAGAGAAACTTCCAGTTAGGGCAATACTGTGCGCTGACCTGCCCCAGGCCACTTTGGCAAAGTCCTACCCAATGAAGTGGGGGGTTCTATACAAGAGGAAGGGAGGCAGGGGAAGAAGGAGGGAGGGAGGGAGGACGCAATGAGAACTGAGTCAAACTTTTAGTTTCTGGTCTGTCACATAAGGAACTTAGAAGCATGACTCCCATCTAAACAAGGCAAGTTAAACAAAATGCAAATCAAGAACTTTTCTTGGATCCGTCAGACAACTGAGGTCATAGGGCAACTTACTGCCCTAACATTTGGAGAGGCAGACAGGCAGACACACAGAATCACAACACACCACAGCAAAAACCTCCACAGGAACCAGTTTAGGTTCCTTTTACCAAATGCATCATGTCTGGCTCTCAACAAAAAACATTCCAAGGCATACTAAAAGGCAAAAAAGGGAGCCCAAACATTGGAACCAGACATGGCAGAGATGCTGGAATGATCAGACTGGAACTTTAAGAGAACTATGATTAATATGCCAAGGATTCTAATGGAAAAAGCAGACAACATGCAAAACCAGATGGGCAATGTAAGCAGAGACGAAACTTCTAAAAAAAAAGGATGAAAAAGAAAAGCTAGAAATAAAAAGCACTGTAACAGAAATGAAGAATGCCTTTCATGGGCTCATTAGTAGACTGAACACAGCTGAAGGAAGAGTCAGTGGGCTTCAACATACGTCAATAGAATATTTCCTAACTGGAAAGCAACAACAAAAGGACTAAAAATAAATAAATAAAACAGAATATCCCAGGACAGCCAGGCGTGGTGGTTCACACCTATCATCCCAGCACTTTGGGAGGCTGAGGAAGGCAGATTGCTTGAGCCCAGGAGTTCGAGACCAGCCTGGGCAACATGGCGAAACCCTGTCTCTACAAAAAATACAAAACTTAGCCATGTGTGGTGATATACACTTCCGACCTCAGCTGAAGTGGGAGGATCACCTGGGCTCAGGAGATTAAGGCTACAGTAAGCCGTGATTGCACCACTGCACTACAGCCTGGATGACAGAGTAAGACCTTGTCTCCAAAAAAAAAAAAAAAAAGAATATCCCAAGACTATACAACTACAGAAGATATAAACACATAAAAAAAAAAAAAAAGAATAACAGGACGAGAAGAGAGGAAGAAATTTAACAAATATTTGAAGCAATGTTATCTGAGAATTTCACAAAATTAATGTCAGATACCAAACCACAGATAAAGGAAGCTCAGAAAATAGCAAGAAGGATAACTGCACAAACAACAACAACAACAACAAAAAAAAAAACCCTACACTTAGCATATCATATGCAAACTGCAGAGAAGTAAAGAAAAGATACTGGGGCCGGGCATGGTGGCTCATGCCTGCAATCCCAATGCTTTGGGAGGCTGAAGCAGGTGGATCACTTGAGGCCAGGAGTTCAAGATCAGCCTAGGCCAACATGGCAAAACCCCATCTCTACAAAATTTACAAAAATTAGCAAGGAATGGTGGTGCTTGCCTGTAATTCCAGCTACTCAGGAGGCTGAGGCATGAGAATCGCTTGAACCCGGGGAACAGGGACTACAGTGAGTCCAGATGGTGCCGCTGCACTCCAGCCTTGGCGACAGAGTGAGATTCTGTCTCAAAAAAAATGTATTAATACATCTAACTTCCCTGCAGAAACCATGCAAGCAAGAAAGAGGAGAGAGAAATATTTAAAGTATTGAGAAGAGGAAAAATCTCACCAACGTAGAACTCTGTAGCCTGTGAAATTATCCTTCAGAAATGAAGGAGAAATAAAGTCTTTCTCAGACAAACACAAATTCAAAGAATTTGCCATGGACACCTGCCTTGGGAAAAGGAAGATGAAAAGCAGCTCTTCAGAGCTGAGGGAAAATGACAGAGGTCAGAAACTCAGACCCATATAGAGAAAGGAAGATCTTTAGAGAAGGAATATGTGAAGATAAAATAAAATCGTTTTTTATTCTTAATTGATTGACTAGAACAGTTTGTTTGAAATAATAACAGCAACAATGTAATTCATGGGTACAGTTTATGGATAAGAGCAACAAATGGGAGAGACAAAACGGGACTCACATGTGATGAGATGCTTCCACTACACAGGAAGCAGTGTGTTGTTATTTAAAACTGGACTTGGATTAGTTGTGACTGTATATTGCAAACTCTAGGATGACTCCTAAAAAAAACTTTGTTAAAAGGTACAATTGATATGTTCAGGACAGAACATGGAAATGTTATTAAAACCACAGAAGGCAGCCGGGCACGGTGGCTCACACCTGTAATCCTAGCACTTCAGGAGGCCAAGGCGGGCAGATCACTTGAGGTCAGGAGTTCAAGACCAGCGTGGCCAACATGGTGAAATCCCATCTCTACTAAAAATACAAAAATTAGCCAGGAGTGGTGGCACATGCCTGTAGTCACAGCTACTCAGGAGACTGAGGCAGGAGGATCGCTTGAATCTGGGATGTGGAGGTTGCAATGAGCTGAGATCTCACCACTGCACTCCAGCCTGTGTGACAGAGCCAGACTCTGCCTCAAAAAAAAAAAGAAAAAGAAAAAGAAAAAAAAAGGCAGAAAGCAGAAAAGGAGAAGACAAAAATAGAAACAAAGATTAAGGGTAACAAATATAAAACAGTAACACATATGATAGATATTAATCCAACTCTATCAATAATCACTTTAAATGTCAATGGTCTAAATATACCAATAAAAGAGACTGTTGGGGTAGATCAAAAAACAAGGCCCAACTTGTGTTATTTGTTGCTGTGCTACAAGAAAGCACTGCATTTCAAGACTCGCATGCACGAAGCCAGCCAACTTCTACACATTCATAGTCAATTAAGGGAAATGCAAGCAGCAATTAATTCCCAGCCACTGTTCATCTCTTGGTGTTGACACAATCTCTAAACTACAACCAAAAAAGCAAGCCTTATTTCTTTAATTAAAAAAAGATCTTTGTAATAAATTCAATCAGATAAAAATGTCATTATAAAAAATGATACTCAAGGAGCTCATAATGAAATAATATGGCCCAACAGAATACCAAGAAAACTCATAATGACGAATCTGAATGAAAATCACAAAGACAATGCCTGTGCCAGCCAGAATTTTAAAGTTAGCTAAGCTCCTGAATATTTTATAGGCAGACCTCCGCTTCTGCTCAGTGCCAAGGTACCCCCCTTGATAATGGGGCCGGTGACTCTGAGCACAAGCTCTTTGAAAGCCTTAGAAGACGCACAACCATAAACATTTTGTTTCCGCATGAAAAAGCGTAGAACAAGTACTCCATATTATTTATACTTTCAGAGGGAGGGAGGAAGAGCAATAGAGAGACAGAGCCCATGTTAAACCCAATTCCTCAAAAAGCAAACGAACAAGAGTTCTCAAAGAAATTAATCCTTCCCAGCCTGACACAAGCAGATTCATTCATCTCCCCTCTGAAATTCTGTTCCTTCTGTGGGTCTAGTTTCTAGCCGTGATGTTAATGCCTGAGAGTGGGTAGTGGGCAGGGGGGGCATGGAGGGAGAATCATTGTTTTACCAAGTTTCTTGCAAAGCGAATTTAGCCCTGAGACCGTGCTTCCCATCAACACTGTTCTCCAGGCCTTGGCACCCCAGCAAGTGTGTTCCCCATGGTGTCCTTGGCAAATCCTCCACACAGTTTCTGACATTTCCCAGATTCCCTTGCAGGAGGTAGGGGTCATATGACTAGACCTGACCTGTGTCACTTCTGGGCTGAAGCTCTTCAAAGCTCACCTCACTCTTCTCTCTCTTCTTGGATGCAAGGACCTTTGAAGCCATGCACTGAGATGGTGGGATGACCAGACAGAGGGGGCTGGATCCCTGAATCACACACTGGACTGGGCCTGCACTAGAGCACGTGTGAACTAGAATGGACTGATATGGTTAGGCTTTGTGTCCCCACCCAAATCTCATCTTGAATTGTAATCCCCCTGATCTCCACATGTTGAGGGAGAGACCTGGCGGAAGGTGACTGGATCACAGGAGCAGTTCCCCCATGCTATTCTCATGATAGTGAATGAGTTCTCACAAGATCTGGTGGTTTTATGAGTGTTCGACAGTTCCTCCTTCAAATACTCGCTCTCTGTCACCTGCCGCCATGTAAGACATGCCCCTTCCCCTCCCACCATGATTGTAAGTTTCCTGAGGCCTGCCCAGCCATGTGGAACTGTGAGTCATTAAACCTCTTTTCTTTATAAATGATCCAGTTTCAAGTAGTATCTTTATAGCAATGTGAGAATGGACTTATATACAGACCTTTTGGGGTTTCTTTGTTACTGCAGCCTTGCCTCATCAAACCTGACTAATGCTGTCTTCTTGAAATGCCCCATCCCCCTCTTTTCCACCTGTTCATCTTCTTTAAAATTCAGCTTGGGCATCACCTCCTCTGGGATGCTTTAGCTGGCACCACTTCCCGCCCCTAGGCTAGGTCAAGGGCTTCCTCTGCATACCCACAGTTCCCCAAGCTTCCCTGTCTCACAGCTCTGATCATGCTGTGCTGGCATTGCCCATCTCCCCAACCAGACTGGGCGCCCATGACAGCCAGGCCTGTTGCCTCAACCTCCCAAGAGCCTGGCTCAGTGCCTGCCAGAATCAAAGCAGCTCTTGAGTGCCTGTGAAATGGACTCAATCTGTCTACACAATGGTGTCACAATGTCCTCTTTCACACACACAAATACTGCAACCAGGCCTGGGGTGGCAGAGATGAGCCACGCCCTCCCTCCCCCACCACAGCCTCAAGCCCAGCATGGGAGGGTGGTGCATGCATAAATAAAGACAGCCCAAAACACGCAGTGTAGATGCAGATAAACCATTGTGGATGCCCAGAGGCAAAAGAATTGTCTTCCAGCTGGGGACTCCACACACAAGACAGCGTCTGGGCTCTCCGGCAGGCCCTGGACATGTGGAGACAGCAGGTATAGGGCTCGTGTGTCTCCAGTCTGGTATGGCTGGGGCAGAGTTGCTCAGTCTCTGCTCCTCCCCATCCTCTCCCATTCTCAAGCCATGGTATATTGGCTGACTCGTGTCCCTCCAAAATTCTTATGTTGAATCCCCAACCCCCGGCACTTCAGGACATGATTTCATGTTTGGAGACAGGGTCTTTAGAGAGGTAAGTCAGGTAAAATGGGGCCTAATCCAAGATGACAGATGTCTTAACAACACAAGGAAAATAGGACACAGACACACGGAGGGAAGACCATGCGGGGACAAGGGGAGAAGATAGCTGTCTACAAGCCAAGGAGAAAGGTCTCGGAAGAAACCAACCCTGGCGGCAGCTCCCAGTCTCCAGAACTGGGAGCAAATGTCTGTGGTGTGAGCCGCCCGGTCTGTGGACCCCATCATGGCAGCCCTTGCAGACTGACACATGAGATGCTCCTTGAGGTGCCCAACCCCACTCCAGGGATGGGCACTTCCCAGGCCCAGCCTGGCCCAGCCTTGATAAAAAAAGCCACCATGTACACAGCATTTTGCAGATTAAAATAATCTAGTCCCCTGCATACCACTGCATCAACCATACCACCCCCACTGAGAAGTTGCTTCTTGCCCCATGTTACCTATGAGAAACCAGAGACTCTGAGAGCCACAGCCAGGCTGGACTTGAACCCAAGCCTTCTAAAGCCCATTCCACTGGTTCTTCCCCCAAACCACACTACCCAGCACAACGTGGCTCGCACGGAACTTCTTACTAACATTTTCAGATGGCCACCTAACACCTTGGCAGAAGCTGGTGTCACAGGACTTAAGGAATGGTGGGGTGAGGGGGCAGCAAAAATAAGGAGTGAACGAAGTGTCCGTTCAATATGTACCGAGGCTGGGCACAGTGGCTCCCACCTGTAATCTCAGCACTTTGGGAGGCCAAGGTGGGTGGATCGCTTGAGGTCAGGAGTTCGAGATCAGCCTGACAAACAGGGTGAAACCCCGTCTCTACTAAAGACACAAAAATTAGCCAGGCATGGTGGTGGGTTCCTGTATTCCCAGCTGCTGGGGAGGCTGAGGCAGGCGAATCACCTGAACCCAGGAAATGGAGGTTGCAGTGAGCCAAGATCGCGCCACTGCACTCCAGCCTGGGCAACAGAGTGAGACTCAAGGTAAATAAATAAATACATAAATAACATGTATTTATGTGCTTGACGTCTAAATGCAGGCATCTGTGAATTCATAATTCAGTCTGCTTGAACCCAAAACACCATGGGAATATTTAAGCACTTCCAACAAATAGGCACCCTAGTGGTAACATCTCCCACTGGGAGCAGGAATGAGGGAAGTAAAAGCCACGACACTGGGGGACCTGCTAGGAGGAAAGGGAAGCAAAAGCCACCACATTGAGGGACCTGCTGGGAGGAAAGGGAAGCAAAAGCCACCATATTGAGGGACTTGCTGGGAGGAAAGGGGAGCAAAAGCCACCATATTGAGGGACTTGCTGGGAGGAAAGGGAAGCAAAGCAGTGACACTGAGGGACCTGCTGGGAGGAAAGGGAAGTAAAGCCGTGACATTGAGGGACCTGCTGGGAGGAAAGGGAAGCAAAGCCGTGACATTGAGGGACCTGCTGGGAGGAACTTGGCTTCTGCCCAGAGTGATCTTAACCTCTCAAGGTCCCAAGAGGGAGGCCTCACTTCCGTATTTTGTATCTGAGACAATTCGGGCACTAAGCGGCTAAGTCCCCGTCCACGGTCACACAGCCAAGGACGGCTCGTGTCACCTGCCCCTTGCTCAGCTATCCTTTTCTTGCCTGCTTTTCTGATTTTTTATGGTGATTAACACCCAGTCAGGAGCCACACTAAAGAATCTGGAATTCCAAGAAATGGCCTGCCCAGGAAAAATAAGTAAATAAATAACAAGACCTTCCTCCTTGTCCAGTCCAGCCAGCTGACCACAACCCATGTGGTGAGGGTCCTTACTATACAGAAAGCCCTCGAGAACCACTGGCAGAAAGCAAAACGCTAGTTACCAGCAGCGGCACTGCCCGTCACGTAACAGGCATTTAGACAGAGTTGCGTCAAAGTTTGGCAAGCCCATGGGATTCCACTGACCATGCCATTGTACAGATGAGGACACTGAGGCTCAGGGAGGTGGGGTGGGGAGCCAGGATTCTGTCAGGCCCCCGGCACTCTGCAGCCTACTCCCTCCAGTCCTTCTCTGCACCAGGAATCAAACTCCCACACGGTGTCCCCTCCGATGTCCCCACCGAGGGAATAATCACTCTTTCTCCTCAACCCCCCATCCCCCACACCGTTTTCATGGTAAGGTGCTGCCTGTTTCCTTGCCTTGCAGAGCCTCCTCCAGGGTGCCTTGGAATCGAGCCACGTGCAGCTCTGCCTGCTCTACCTGACAGGACACGTGCTATGCCAGGTCCTAGCTTCCCCGTGCTGGCAGCGGGGCTCACCAGGGCCTGCTGAGCCACAGCAGCCACAGTGGCTGCAAGATGGCACGCACTGGCATTTTCCTAACAGACGGATCAGGTTTAGACGGCGCTGTTCCTATACCTTTGCTAGGATTCAGGAAATTCACAAGGCTCTGGCCCACGGACCCTTAATTACGTCACAACTGATACAGTTCCTGAAAAGTCGTCTCACACCCTGGGTGACAGCAGACGTGCTAAGTAGGAACCCCCTTCAAGTCCTTTGCTCGGGGAAATCAGGAGCTGTGATTTGCTTGAACATTCCAGATGGCCTCATTCGAGAGAGGCTCTTTCTCAGTCAATCCACACTCTCTCTGCACCTGCAGGAAATGACCCCCACAGGGGACCAAATGTGCTGTCCTGAACTGTGGAGGCTAAAGAGCCTCAAACTACATCTCCCAGACTCCCTTGGAGCTAGGGCTGTGCACATCACTTAGGTTCTGTCATTCATTCAATTCTTCAATCCTTCAATCACACAGGCCTGCCCTGAACACAAGTGAGAGCCAGGTGGTGATGGGGCAAGGCGCCCACTTGCTGGTATGGGCCTGCAAGACAAGGTGTGCTCTGGTGTTGGGGGTCCAACCATGGCCTTCTCCTTCCTGGCTTGCAGCTGAGGCTGTAACCGGCTCTGGGACAGTGGCTCCCAATCCCCCAGCCCCGAGAGGTGGCCGAGGTGGCAGCTCCTGAGAGGCCAGCTCTGGGGTGGCACTCTGGGGGTCAAGCCTAAGCCCAGACAAGACCCTGCTCTGTGACCTTCCACCACCAGCACCTACTTCCCTGTGCTCCGTCCCTTACTTAAAGTAGCTGGACAGAGTGGCTTCTGTTGTCTGCACCTGAACACAGACGAAAGCTGGGGTACCCCAGAACCCAAGTTAATTTACTTTATTTTTATCTTTATTTTTATTTTTTTGAGACAGAGTCTTACTCTGTCACCCAGGCTGGAGGGCAATGGTGAAATATTGGCTCACTGCAACCTCTGCCTCCTGGGTTCAAGCGATTCTCCTGCTTCAGCTTTCCGAGTAGCTGGGATTACACCACACCTGGCTCATTTTTGTATTTTTAGTAGAGACGGGGTTTCGCCATGTTGGCCAGGCTGGTCTCAAACTCCTGATCTCAGGTGATCCACCTGCCTCGGCCTCCCAAAATGCTGGGACTACAGGCGTGAGCCACTGCACCTGGCCTAGAACCCAAGTTAAAATTAAAGAGGGACACACAAAACCACTTTACACACAGACGCCGAAAACCAAATATTTTGACTGTGTTAACTACAGACAGACCCTCCACACACCTACATCCACTGGGGCAGAACTTCACGTTCTAGAACCATGGAACGGCTGTGCAGTGGTGTGTTCTCAACGGCCAGCTCTGGCCTCAGACTGGGTACAAATCTTGACTCTACCACTTGTTAGCTGTTTGTCCTGGGGCAGGTGACTTGTCCTCCCTGAGCTTCAGTTTCCCCCAGTCTGGAAAAATGAGGACAATCATAATACCTGCCCCAGCAAAAGTGAATGCACACAGAGCACTTTCAACAGAGCAAGGCCAGACGGGCGCTAAGCAACTACTGCTTACTGCCTTGATTCTTGGGCTTCCTGAACTCTCGAGAGCCTCCTTCTGGCTGGAATATGTCTCCCCACCCCACCCTGTCTGTTCATCCTCCGTGGCCTTAGTCAAGTTGTAACTGTTTGCATGTGACATCATTAGAAACACACGCACACACCAGCAGGTCAGCCCTGCTCTCCTCTGGAGTCCTCTTATGCCTGAGTCCCACTTTCCCCCTGAATTTTAACCTGCTTTGGGAGGTTTCCCATGGGGTCCAGAAAATTTCACTATTTAAAAGGTTTCCACCCCAGTTAAAAAGCATTTGAGAACCACAGCATCAGAAGAGCGTTTCAAGGACATTGAAAAGTATTCTTGATTTATGTTAAAGGGTTTAAATTGTGTCACTCCCAAATTCATACATTGAGGTCCTAACCCCCAGTACCCTCAGAGGTGGCCTTATGGGAGACAGGATCTTTACTGAGGTCATCGAATTGAGATGAAGTCAGGAGGGTGGGCCTTAACCAATACGATGGGTGTTCCTACAAAAAGAAGAAATGGGGCCGGGTGTGGTGGTTCACGCCTGTAATCCCAGCACTTTGGGAGGCCGAGGTAACAGAGGGAAACCCTGTCACTACTAAAAATACAAAAATTAGCCGGGTGTGGTAGCACACACCTGTAATCCCAGCTACTTGGGAGGCTGAGACAGGAGAATCACCTGAATCCAGGAGGCGGAGGTTGCAGTGAGCTGAGACCATGCCATTGTGCTCCAGCCTGGGTGACAGAGTGAGACTGCATCTCAAAAAATAGAATAAAATAAAATAAAATAAGGAAGTGGGAGCACAGAGACACAGAGACAAGGAGAACGCCATGTGACGACGAAGGAGGAGGTCATGGGGAGGATTCCACCAGCCAAGGAATACCAAGGACGGCCCCCAAAGCACAGGAAGCCAGGGAAGGGGCCTGGGGCAGAGTTCCCTCGAAGCCTCAGATGGAGTCAACCCTGCCCACGCCTGGATCTCGGGCTTCCAGCCTCCAGAACTAAGAGACCATCCATTTCTCTTGCGTATTCCCTGGTACAGTGGCCCTAGGAAACGAATACATTTATTAGATGTATTGAGATGTGCTGAGAATAGCTATAAACTATTGTCCCAGTTTTTTGGAGACCAATTTCATAAATACAGGGGAGAAAGGCTGACGGCAGCAGAAACAATCGATATTCGCGCAGCTCTCCACCCACACCTCTGGGCTGATCCCTATTTCTCTGTTTTCTTCCTTTTTTTTTTTTTTCTGTGAGGAGGGACTTTCACCAACATTTGTGTGATACACATCTTCCCACATAAATCACGGTGCACACCTGATGATGAGCCAACCATAAATCCCCCCGCATGGCAAGGCTGGCTCAGCGGGAGCACCATCCCTGTTCCCCCAAAAGACCCGCCACAGACCCAGCCCGGGAGCGTGTGCTCAGGGCCTGCTTCGTCAACACTGGGGGTCAGTGATTCTTGGTCCCCCTTGACCAGCTTAAGGCTCCTTCCTGTGGTGTGGCTCGAGTCTTTCTGCAGGGTCAGAGGGAAGTCTGCCTGCTAGGTGACAGTGGTTTGCAGTGTGAGGACCTCTGTCCCCACTGCTCCTGAAGGGGTGGAGAAATAAACGATTTTTTATCTCCTTTTGATCTGTCTTCTCCAAGACATTTTCCACCATGAAAATGTAATGCTTTTACCTGGAAAAGGGATTACAAAGCATCCCAGGCAACGTGGTAGAATAATATTTCTCTCATCTGCTGTCATCCTTTGGGCAATAAGATGCAATTAAGTAGGCAACTGCAGTAAAGAAAATTACCGACCTCAGCTCAGCCACAGACACTGGTCGGAGCTCATGTGTCCTCAGCGCAGCGCCTGGTGTCCGGTAGACACTGGAGAAGAATGGTGGGCTCCCTCCCTTCACAAAATCAGAAGCTGAGGTCCAAAGAGGGAAAAGCACCTGCCTAAGACCCCAGAGCTGGGTGACAGCAGAGCCAGATCTGTGGGCCAGGCATCTGGAACCTGTAACCTCAGCAGTCAGCATGGGCCCCCTGCCCAGCATTCACAGTGAAGGAGCCATATGTGAGGTGGGGGGCCCACCCCTCAACCAGTTGCTACCATCCAAATCGTATCACATAGAATGAGAAGCAGCTACTAACATTGGAAGTGGCAGATGAGGCTGGGCACAGTGGCTCATGCCTGTAATCCCAACACTTTGGGAAGCTGAGGCAGGCAGATCACTTGAGCCCAGGAGTTTGAGACCAGCCTGGCCAACATGGCAAAACTCTGTCTCTACTAAAAATACAAAAATTAGCCAGGCGTGGTGGCGTGCATCTGTAGTCCCAGCTACTTGAGAGGCTGAGGCAGGAGAATTGCTTGAACCCGGGAGGCAGAAGTTGGAATGCACCGAGATCCCGCCACTGCACCCCAGCCTGGGGACAGAGTGAAACCCTGTCTCAAAAAACAAAACAAAACAAAACAAAAAAACTCAAAAAACAAAGTGGTAGATGAAACCCTTCCTGAGTTGCTGCTTTACAAAACAAATATTGACTACAGTCCTTAGGAACCCCACAAAATTAGGGCAACAGCACCTATGCCCCCGGGGCCTAGCCTGTGAATGCCCCTTTTCCTCCACTCCCAAATGCACACGATTCTCCATCTTAACTTGCTGGTAACTAGTCCAGCCCTCATCCACAGAAGCCAGGTGGATAAATGCAAGAGCTATTTCCGCAACAAATGGAAAGTGGCTCCAGGACACTGATGGTGAAGATGCTGACTGTCCACCCCTTCAGCAACTTCCCCGGCCACTGAGCAGCCCGGTGGGAGCTGGAGTTGATGGGAAAACCACTCATTTCTGCCGGCGGGCTCTGGCATGGAGAGGAGCTTACTCTTCCTAAGGGCATTAACTGTCTTTCTCTCATTTTAAAAATCAAGTTTACTCCCAGAAAGAAACCTAGGAGAACACAAAAAGGAAAAGGAAGAGAAAAAGAAACTTCTCTTCCATCCCCCACCCCCACCCACTGTGAACACTCTACTGACTTCCTTCTGGGCTGCCTTTCCAGGGGTAGTTTTTAAGTTAAACTCACGTCTACCAATCATTTTCTAGCTTATCTTTTCCTCTTCACATCATGAAATAAGAACTTTCCAAGACACTCTGAAGAGTGGTGGAGGCCTTCCTACCTCGTTCCATCCTGGATTTAGGGACATTTTGGTTATTTCCGAGGATTTTGTACAGATTTAGAATTTTTCCCCATGGAGAGATTCCCTTCCCAATTCACTGGCCAAAAGCTGCACAGTTTCAAAGAGGCTCGTACCTATGTATACCCGCACAGGCAGGGGGAAAGGGAGCCCCCGAGAGCACTGTGCTTTAAAAGGGCAGTTTCTCGTGTTCTGTCTTTCCTGAGTCCAGCGTTTTGGATTTTTTTTTTTTCGAGACGGGGTCTTGCTCTGTCACCCAGGCTGGAGTGCAGTGGCCGGATCTCAGCTCACTGCAAGTTCCGCCTCCTGGGTTTACGCCATTCTCCTGCCTCAGCCTCCCAAGTAGCTGGGACTACAGGCGCCCGTCACCTCGCCTGGCTAGTTTTTTTGTGTTTTTTAGTAGAGACAGGGTTTCACCATGTTAGCCAGGATGGTCTCGATCTCCTGACCTTGTGATCCGCCCATCTCAGCCTCCCAAAGTGCTGGGATTACGGGCTTGAGCCACCGCGCCCGGCCAAGTCCAGTGTTTTTCAAATGACTGTTTTTTGCACCTCCAGCCAAAATCTTACACGAATTTGTCACATGATAGAAGTCCTATGTATGCTCAGCAACATGAAAAAGCTAACGGATTTTGCTTTTATTTCATATTATTGGTGCTTTTCTTAATCTACCATATCACAAAAATCAGAATTCCAACCCTAAATCCTTAAAATATAGCCAGACTCTCTGCTCTCAGACTTAAGAGGCAGCTGGCAATGTGATCAAGTGTGTGGCCTCTGGACAGGCACAGCTGTGCTTCCCGGCCGCCACCCTGAGGTTTCCAGGAGATGGCAATGGATGGGGGTGCTCTGGCCACGGGGCCTGGCCGCAGGCGGAGATCAATTTACGAAGGCAGAGCCCATTATGTGACAGATCCGCCGAGGGGTACAAATGGCATCACAGGATTTTCAACAACTTCACTGCTTACAGATGAGGAAACAGAGGATAGAAAGGTTTAAAGGACATGGCCGGCAATGACAGAGCCCAGCGTGGAGTCCTGTGGCCCCTCAGTCCAGCATTCTGTGTGTGTGTGTGTGTGTGTGTGTATGGCCTCTCATCTCTCACTACCCTATCAATATAAAAAGAAAAACTGCCTCAATGCCTTCTGGGGGCAGCCTGGTAGACTCTGGAAGCCTGAAGTTCAACACACACTCTGGCTCTGCCTCACTGTGTGACTTTGAGCAAGTTTCTCAGCCTCTCTGAGCCTCTGTCGCCCACCTGTTAAGCAGAAAGCAGCACAGCTCTTCCCTGTGAGTACGAGTTAAGTTAACCCACGCACAGCACCTTGCACAGTGCCTGGTGCGTGGTAGAGTTTGCAGAAAGCACTATCTTAATTTTTGTTTTTATTTTCCTTTGGATACATTCTAAAAGATTTATGAACAGACTTGGGGGCTTCCTGACTTCCTATCTGAATCTCAGCCAATTCTGGGATCTGGGTGTGGGAAGCCTCCTTTGCCATCAGCAAGGCCTCGAAACTCAGCTGCCACCAACTCCTCTCTGGGGCCATATCTGGACCCAGGCTGGTAAGAGTCACTGGGTCCCTTCTGGAGCCAGCATGTGCCACCTCCACAATGGGACAAGAGGCAGGCCTGCTCAATTCGGCCTGGGTCCCACCTGGTCTCGTTTAGTTATGCCTTCGGCCCCTGGGTAATATTTTTAAACTTTTCAGTTAATTTGGGCACCTCCCCTAGAATAGCAGTTCTCTGACTGGGATCCTTAGACCAGCAGCATCTGCATCAGCTGGGAGCGTGTTAGGAATTAAAATTCTTTGGCCTCAACATTAATCTACTGAACAGAACCTGGGGGTGGACTCAGCAGTGTGGGTTTTAACAAGTCCTCCAAGTGATTCTAATGCACGCTGCTCTAGAACAGTTTTTTTATTTAAATAGAGAAGAAAAAGAACAATTTCTGATGATCAGGGAATAACAGAAGGCTTGTAGGACCCAGGCCAGGCAAGCCTCATCCCTTCCATTGATTGGCTGATGGCTCTGGGCGAGTGCCTTCCCTTCTTTTCAGTCTCCAGGGCTGGAGCAAGGACCACAGCATCTCACAGGCACGCCATGGGGTCAAAGCAGAGAGGTTCACCCGGACCCAGTGCAGAGCCTGGCATGGGGAGGAACCTCAGGAAGCAGGGGCTGCATCATGACACAGAGGTCTGCTTTGGACAAACCCTAGGCCCTTCTGGCCCCCGCATCCTGTATGTTAAAAAAAAAAGTGCAAATCTGATGCAAATTGGTCCTTTAAAAGCCCTGGCCTTGTCAGTCATTCCCTTTCCATTGAGGTAAAACTGTAATGCCACAACAAAACGTTGAACACAGTGGTATACTAAACATACTTAACACCTAGATACAAAGAAAAGCACAGGCCTAGATGGCTGCAGGGGTGAATTCTATCAAATGTTTGAAGAAGAGTGAATATCCGACTCTTTCAAAAAGTAGAAGTGCAAAGAACACTTCTCAACTCATTCTGTGAAGCCAGTATTACCCTGATACTGAAATCAGACAAAGAGATCACATGAAAACTACAGACTAATATCCCTTACAAATATAGATGCAAAAATTCACAACACAATACTAGAAAATCAAATCCTGCAATATACAAAAGAACTATATGTCATGAGCAAGTGAGATTTATCACGGGAATGCAAAGTTGGTTTAATATCCCAAAATCAATCCAATATTATACCATATTGATGGAATAAAGGATAAAAACCACATGACCAGTAAATAGGTACAAAAAAGACACGTTACGAAATTCACCAGCCTTTCATGATAAAAACACTCAATCAGCTAGGAATGAACAGATGGGATTTTCACAACCCAATAAAGAGCATCTACCAAAACCCCACAGCTAACATCACACTCAATGGTGAAAGATTAACGCTTTACCCTAAGATCAGGAACAAGACAAAGATGTCTGTTCTTGCCAATTCTATTCAACACTGGACTTGAGGTTTTAGTCAGGGTAACTAGGAAAGAAAAAGAAATAAAAGGCACCCAGATTAGAAAAGAATAAGTAAAATTATCTATTTCCTGATGACATAATCTTATATGTAGAAAATGCTAAGGAATCTACTAAAAAAACTATTAGAACTAATAAACAATTTCAGCAATGTGGCAGGATACAAGCTTAGTATACAAAAATTAATTGTATTCCTATACACTAGCAATGAACAACGTGAAAATGAAATAAGAAAACAGCCAGATATAGTCCAGAGAATGCAGGTACTTTTTTGCATCACCACTGGATCAGCATGATCATTAATAATGAGTTGTAGAAACAGCCACTATGCATAGGCACCTGCCTCATGCAAGGCACTGAGCCAGGCCCTTTCCATGCAGCATCTCCTTCAACATTCACAACAAATGGAGTTCTCCCCATCTGACATATACAGAACCTCTGTGGTGAAGAGGTAAAGTAACCTGCCCAAGTCACAGAGCTGATTAGTGGAGGCACCAAAATTTGAACCCAGACAGTTTGACTCCAATATTCATGTCTTGTCCCTGCACTGAGCTCACACAGCCTTCATAGTCCCAGGGGTTCTTAGCCTGGTGTGCTCTTAAAAATACCCATGCCTTAAAAAAAATTACCATATGGTCCCGGAATTCCACTTCTGGGTATATACTCAAAAGAATAAGAGCAGGGTCTTGAAGAAATATTTGTGCACTGTGTTCACTGCAGCATTATTCACAATATCCAAGAGGTAGAAACAACCTATATTTGTGTGCTAGGCTGCCACAACAAACCACTACACACTGGGTGGCTTAAATATCAGAATTTTTTTCCTCACAGTTCTGGAGGCTGGGCATCTAAGATCGTGGTATTGGCAGGGCTGGTTTTAGTGTAAGACCCTCCTTGGTTTGTAGACCTTGTCTTCTTCCTGTGTCTTCATGTGGTCATCCCTCTGTGTATGTCCATGTCCTAATAGCTCCTCATAATCACACCAGTCATACTGAATTAGGGACCATCCTAATGACCTCAATTTAACATAACCACCTCTTTACCAGTTGTATCTCCAAATACTGTCACACTCTGAGGTACTGAGGATGAAGGCTTCAACTTAGGAATTTTGGGGGAGGACACATTTCAGCCCATAACACATTGCAAGTGTCTCTCAACAGACGAATAGACAAATAAACTGTGGTCTATACATTCAGTGGAATATTCAGCTTTAAAAAGGAAGGAAATCCTGACACACGGTATAAGATGCATGAACCTTGAGGATATTATGCTCAATGAAATAAACAGTCACAAAAATACCGGAGAAGTCAAACTCATAGAGACAGAAAGTCGAATGGTAGCTGCCAGGGGCTAGGGGGGCGGGAAATGAGGAATTGTTGTTTAAGAGTATAGTTTCTGTTTTGCTTAATGAAAAAGTTATTTATTTTGAAACAGGGTCTCACTCTGTTGCTCAGGCTGGAGAGCAGTGACACAATCATGGCTCACCGCAGCCTTGACCCTTAGGGCTCAAGTGATCCTCCCACATCAGCCTCCCAAGTAGTTGGGACTACAGGAGTGTGTCAACACTCCCAGCTAATTTTTTATTTTTCGTAGAGACAGGTTTTCGCCATATTGCCCAGGCTGATCTTGAACTTCTGGCCTCAAGTCATCCTCCCACCTCAGCCTCCCAAAATGTGGGGACTACAGGCATGAGCCATTGTACCCAGCTGAAGAAGTCCTGATAATAGACTGTGGTGATGGTTGCACGACAATGTGAATGTACTTATCACTACTGGACTGTACACTGAAAAGCGGTTAAGATGGTCAATGTTATGTTACATGTAGAGGATCTGAGGTAGGGTGGTCTGGTCTGTGGTGGGGCACAAATGTTGGTATTTTTCTAAAGCAGCCAAGGTGATTCCAGTGGTGGAACAGGATTTGAACGTGGGTCTGAACTCCAAAGTCCTCACTCTCCCTACCACACACTTAAGGTGACATGAGGAGATGACATAAGAAACTTCTCTACTTCATTAAAGGATGAGAATTTTTAAAAGACCAGCTATCGAAATACCATCGCTTAAGAGCCTAACTCAGTTTTTTGTTGTTGTTTTTTGGGATGGAGTTTTGCTCTTGTTGCCCAGGCTGGAGTGCAATGGCATGATCTCGGCTCACTGCAACCTCTGCCTCCTAGGTTCAGGTGATTTTCTCCTGCCTCAGCCTCCCGAGTAACTGGGATTACAGGCACCCACCACCATGCCTGGCTAATTTTTTTTGTATTTTTAGTAAAGACAGGGTTTCACCATGTTGGCCAGGCTGGTCTCAAACTCCTAACCTCGGGTGATCCACCTGCCTCAGCCTCCCAAAGTGCTGGGATTACAGGTGTGAGCCACGGCACCAAGGCTTAACTCAGTTGTGTTTTTTGTTTTTGTTTTGTTTTGTTTTGTTTTAAAGGCACACATCAGTAAGTAACAAGGAAATAGTGACTGGCTGTCCATGCAGAATACATCTGTGCCAGTCATGGAAACATGAGAGAATGTCTGGGCAGTGGCCTGGTGAATTAAGAGCTGAGGCCAGGCTGGGCTCTGACTGACAGCCTTGTCTGTCTCCCGGGCTCTGCTGGCCCAACTGTCTTCCATGTGGTCCTCAAGAGCTTCCCATTGTGTCACTCCTGTGACTAGATGGCTCCAAACGGTCCCCCAGGCTCAGGATCCAGCTCAAGCCCGCTGGCCAGGCAAACAAAGCCCTAACCATCTGCATCCACGGCCCCTGAACACTCACTCTCCCCCACCGGCTCCACACAACTCTCAGGCCACCTAGGTGTGGGTTCTGTCTCTGCACCTCCCTATGCCCAGAGGGCCTGGCCTGGGTCCTCACGCTCTCTCCTCAGCTCACAAGTCTCTCCCATCATCTGCTGCAGGACACCCAAGCTCTTGTGCTTCCCTCTGACATGGCCACCCTGGCCCCACGGGGCTGGCATCAGACTTGTTCCCATCCAACTGTTCATTCATTCAACAAATATTCATTGAGCTTCCCCTCTGTGTGGAGGATGCAGTTCTCAGCATTGGAAACACAAAACAGACAGAAATTCCTATCAGCCTTGAGCTTATATTCTCTGAATTTTCATTCCTTAGGAGCAAGGACCATGTCTTAGTCATCTTTGTGCTCCTGGGACCAACCACAGTGTCTGATACTAAGTAGGTGCTCAGAGAATAGCGAGTGCGGCAGTGAAAATTAGACCCGATCTCCACTGCTAAGCAGCTTTCTGAAGATGTCCTGGGTTGGGTAACACGTACCTGCTAACTGGACTCTCGTGCACCCCCAAGTTGAATACCAGCTGGAGTGGGGTGATGTGATGGCTGTGGTGTACCTGTTTCAGACCAAGAGCAGGGCAACTGCATTTCCCGGTGAGATGCCCCAGGAGAGCAATTTACCTACAGTCTTGAAGGCTGGCTCATGCCCAGAACATTTTCCTAGCACAGAAGAATCACCATTTTGCATTTCTTTCTCCCTAAGCAAATGAGGACTTCAAACCTCAGCCTCAGGGCTCCAGGAAATGCTTACACTCATTAGTGTTCCCCGCAGCCCTTCAAGATACATGGGACGCCACCAGGAATCGGAATGCTTTGTGTGGACTCAGACTCTGCATCGGGCGCGTCCTCCTTTTCAAGATGGCAGGAGCCAATTTCTTTTGCTTTTTCACCCAGTTCCATTCACCAGCACTTCCTGGTGCCCTCTACTTGTGAGAAACAGGAGCGGGGGAAGAAGGGAGGCTGCAGGCTGAGCCTGCAGGAGCTCCAAGTAATGGCAGCCTTGCGTTCTTGTTTATTTTTACTTGTTTATCACCATGCCTCCAACTCCCGCCCACACACCCATCACATCTGAGGCTGCAAGGCCCAGGCAGCCAGGACCTCGTCTGCCAGCATGACCACAGTGTCTTCAGGCCTAGCTTAGAAGAAGCACCCATTTTATTTATGGATGGACATCCCGGCAGACATGTAGAAACAAAGAGGAGTATTTTCTAGCCAGGGCATGGGGACTGGGTGTGGTGAGAGGGGGAGGAGTCAAGGAAGACATCTGGGTTTCTGGCCCAGGTGACAAGGTGGTGCCACGGATGCTTTAGGTTTGCAGCAGGGTGGTGGGAGTTGAATTCCAAGAGGCCATGTAACCGGCAAGAACACACCCGCAGGAAACGGTGGCCGGGTTTGCACTGACTTCAGCCATGGCCTTAGGAAAGGGCTGCTGAGGCTGGACAGCTGGGCAGGACTGAGCTGAATGCTTTGTCGGGTCTTTTTAAAATAAGTAATCTTTTTAACTACATACAGTTAAAATGAGTAATTTTAATAAAAGTAAAATCATGCTAATCAAATAAAAAGTGTGAGAGTTTCAGAAGAGAAGACAAAATAAGTGTCTCCTCTCCCCACAGGCCACCGCTAAGGGCTTTTCCCAGAAGGAAAAGACAAGCAGGGAAGGAGTGCTTGGCGCAGGCCCGCCCAGGCCACCCACAGCTGACCCTCGCCATCTGTGGTGGGAGAATGACCTCACCAGATCCAGGTGAGAAAGTGGAGTCCCAGTGAAATGTAGGGATGTGGCCCGAGACCAGCAAGCAAGAAATACTGAATTTGGGACCTGAAACCAACTCAGACTCATAACCCCAGTTTGCTACACACATGCTCATGATAGAAAGGATATCCATTTCATCTCTCTTCTGAAGATTAAACAAACAGGGCAAAAAGTTCCTGATTTAACTTTTAATATTTATATCGACTCATGAAGTCCAAAGTATATCAAGTTCCCTTTCTCCCTGCAGGGTTTTTTTCTCCTGATCTGGCCAGGGCCCCGCACCTCTTGACCCCCCACCAGCACAGAGCAGCCCTCCTTTGCTATCGGCCTGGGGAAGATGAGGCCGAACACTTTCCACCCAGGATCAAAAGCATCTCAGCAACTGCATCAGGCTGATGGTCAAGATCCTAGAATGCTGCCCCAGTGACCTCTCCCATCCAACTCCCAGCTCTCCCCACCCATGGCCCACCCTCCCGCCAGGCTTCTCCTCCTACCTCTCCTCTGCACCCTCCACTGCCCCTGCTTACCAGGAGCGTCACCCACCAATTCCAAATCTCCCCTTGCCTAAATCTCACATCCTCCAAGGTAAATTACACACTCATTCTTCCAACAAACATGCCTGCAAGTTTGCAGAGCACCTGCCGTTTGCCAAGCTCTGGGGAAGAAAGTGAATGACACAGGTAGTGCCTCAGCTACAGAGCACAGAACATTCTCCTCCATCAGAGAGAGAGAGAGAGACAGAAGTGCTGGCACAGGCCCCATGCTCTGGGCTTATGTGTATTAGCTCAGTAATCTTCATAATTCTTTGAAGGAGGTGCCAGCTTCCCTCCCACCCAACCTCCCAGTACAGAGAAGGAGAAACACCTCAGAGAAAGCAAGCAGCCCGCGGAGACCAGGGGCTGGGGCTGGCCCCTGGTGTCAGCTTTTATCTAAAACCCTTACTGTGCAGCGGGCTTCTCAAGGACAGTGTCCGCGGCTCATCCGCCTCTACGTCCCCAGGGCCCTGCCCGGGGCCTGACACAGCAGGTACACAGCCCTGTTTGCTGAACTGAGTGGTTTCTGCATCCAGGAATAGACACCCGCTTCTTAATCCCTGCCTCAGAGGCAGCTCCCCCGGCGCTCAACCGACTCCTGACCTTCATGAACAGACCACGGGGACGGCAGCACCTGCATCAGCGTCTGTCTGGCTTCCTCTTCGAAACCCAACAGACTCCATCTGGGCCCCAGAAAACTGCCCTGATGCTACAGGTGGGAAGAAAAATCTTTTAAAAGCATGTTAAAAGGCAGGCCTCTAAAATCAGCTTCCTAGACCATGGCAGGAAGAAAAAAAATGGGCATGAAATTTCCGCATCCCAGCCTCAAACTCCTCCACTTGAGCAAGACAGCAATAATGTCTCCCCCAGAAGACACCCAGTGCGACACCTGAAGCAGTCAGCATTGAGTGTGCCCAGATGACACATGTTTACAGCCCCGCCAGAGGGTCTCTGTCATCCACCAAAAGCAAAACACCTGGTGAAGGCTGCTGGGCATAGCAGCTCTTTCTCCCCAAGCTTTGGCTTCTACGTGACCTTGTGCAGCCCCACCCCCAATACCTTCCCCAGTCCCCCACTGTCTCCAGGCTGTGGCCCAAGTATTGGGCCTGGCATTCGAGCTCCTGAGCTTGTCTCCTGCCGCCCTCCCAACTATGACACGGCCATGCCACCCTACACGCCAAAAATGAAAACAATGGCCACCGCGTCTATGCTCCATACAGGACCTCATTTAATCCTCTCAACAACCCTCTGCAGTGACTTGTATAATTATTCCCATTTTCCCTATGGGAAAACTAAAGGAATGTCTGCAACTTTCTCAAGATCTCAAGCCCAGCAATGGCAGAGCCAAGATGAAAGACGAGATCAGACTCCCATGTTCTTCCTCACTGCACCAAGAAATACTGCCTCCAAATCCCTAAATGCTCAGCGCCCTCTCTGGTGTGCCTCCAGCCTCTGCCCAAGCTGTTCTCTCTGCCCAGAAGGCCCTCCACTCACTCACCCACCATCCTCACCACCCTAGACCTGGCCAAGTCTAGCCTCAATGTCACCTCCCCTAAGTCTTCCTAGAGCTTCCCACCGCCCACCTAGTTGCACTCACAGCACTGTGACCATCACAGCCGCATTTAAGCTCAGAGTCCTCCAGTCCTCTTGGCTGGAACCACCTGTTCTCCTGTCTGCTGTTCAAGTTCTTTGAAACTTAGAGGTGAAGGTGGATCTCAATAGAGATTGAAGCTGGATGGCAAAGTGGCTAAGGGTATGGAGTGAGACCTTAGGCTAGTGAGTCCTTCCACCTGTCTAGATGTCAGTTTCTTCATTCGTAAAATGGGATTATTCAAAAACCATGCCAAACTCATAGTGTTGTTATGAGAATTCAAGGAGACAATATAAGTAAAAGCAGTGAGCACAGTGCCAGGTGCATGACATTGACCTCCCCTGAACATTAGCTGCTGTTGTTATGATGACTTACTTGGTAACCACTGCCGGGTTCACCACTATGCCTGAGATATTGTAACCACTTAATAAAGGTCTCAGGGTTGGAAGGGAGAAAGGAAGCGGGGGAAGGAGGAAGGAAGGGAGGGAAGAAGAAAGAGAGAGGGGAAGAAGAAGGGAGAGAGGAAGGAAGGCGAGAGGGAGGGTGGGAAAAGAGGAGAAAGAGAGTAAGAGAGAGCAGGGAGGGAGGAAGTCGAATCGGCTCGGAATAAAACTAACCAGCAAACACTGCTCTAAATGGGAGTAAAAAGGTGAAATTTCTTCCACTTGGGGTCATGACCTCCCACTGGGACTGTGATCGAGAGTCCTCACTCATCCAAGCCTTCCTTTCTTCCTCTTTGGTGGAGGCTGCATTACCTAAGCCTGCAGCCCCGACTCCTAGAGCCGCCCTCACCCAGCCCTGCCACCAACTGGCTGGGGAGCTGCCTGCTGCTCTGCATCCTACGATCAGAGATAAGGCATCGGAAGAATGTGTCCACACGAATAAAAGGCAGGCAGTCTCTAAGAGAAAACCCGACCTCTGATCCTGATGCCGGGGAGTATTTATGTGACCCTTTAACCCCTGTATTTAAATACTAGTTCTTTGATCTCAATAGTCAACGCTTCACTCTTGCAGTAGATCTTTGCAATATTCTCACAGAAGTGGGCATCCTGACCAAGTGTGGTGCCTCATGCCTGTAATCCCAGCATTTTTGGAGGCTGAGGGTAGCGGATCACCTGAGGTCAGGAGTTCGAGACCAGCCTGGCCAACATGGCAAAACTCTGTCTCTACTAAAAATAGAAAAAAAAAAAATAGCTGGGCATGGTGGTAGGTGCCTACAGTGCCAGCTGCTCAGGAGGCTGAGGCAGGAGAATCGCTTGAACCAAGGAGGCAAGATTACAGTGAGCCGAGATCACGCCACTGCACTTCAGCCTGGGCAACAAGAGTGAGACTCCGTCTCAAAACAACAGAAGATAGTGGGCATCGCTTAGCCCCAATTCTAGCAAACCCTCATCACCTACCTTTTATCCTGAGCTCAGTCTGTTTTTCTGTGATCGGCCCCACCCACGCACATCCCCCTCCCCTACCTGCCTGAAGACTGCACAGGCAGATTCACACTTCCCAGCCAAGGCTTCAAAATCAAGCTCCACCAGACGCTCCTAGTGCCCGGCTCACCAGAGGCCGACACCTGCTCACCATTCCACAGCACCCTGATTCCTGCTCAGAGGCCCCGCCGTCCCTGTCCCTCAGCCTCAGCTCCAGGGGTCGTCCCCGAGCCTGGCCTCCTTCACACAGGCCTTGGTCACAGGCGGGTGTGGGTGGGAAGAGGAGCCACGCTGAACATCAGGAGACCTGGAATTTGAAGCCCCTTCTCTCCACAGCCTCGTGACCCTGGCCCTGTCTAGGCTTCAATTTCGTGTTTTGAAAAATGAGCACTGGGGCCGATGGTGTTTCTCAAACCTCAGTCATCAGTTGCCGCTGCTGTGACTTCTGGCATAAAACGCAGGGTCCTTCTTTTCTTAAAGTCAGCTTTCCAGAGGTGTCATCCGCACTGTAAGAGTGTGCACCTCAGAGAGCCCTGACAATCTGGAGACAGAATATTTTGGGGAAGGCCATCACATTCCCGTGTGCCCCTCGGCACCTCACCTTTATGTGCTTAGTACTTTTCTTTAACACTACTGACTTTTGAGAAACTTATACACTACTTCAGTCTTATTCTAAGCAAACATATCCCCCAAATCATAGGCTTCATGTGCTGTAGTTTATAACTATAAAATACAGTTGTATTTTCCCTAATGGACACTAAAGTATTATTAAAATAAATTGTTTTGCTACTTTCACCTAAAATCTCACGTTGCAACACTGGCGAGCACTCTCACTGAGAAATGCGGAACCAGCTACCCGCTCCCTGAGGCTCCTTTCGTCTGGGAAAGTCTGGATCCTCCTTCTTACTTGTCACAGAGTCTGCCCAGGCCTTGTATGCAGCAGATGCTTACTAAATACTGGCTGCTGAACCACAGTGAGAGTTCAAGGCCATCTCTGCAGCCCCCAGACCATCTCTGGCTGACGACATCCTGCTGCCCGTGGTGAGAAGGCATGCGCTTGTGTCCCGCAGAGCTGATAAACACTGCACTCAGGGAGACACTGGCCCTCGCAGGAGGGAAGGCAGAGCGGAGCTGGACACAGGCGGAGGCTGAAGCAAGCAGTAAACCGCTGGATGTGCAGAGAGGCTGCACTGGGGAGTTGCTCCTATTTTAGGCCATTGAGCTACTTTAATAATTCAGTCATTTTCACATCAAAACCATTGCAAGGAAAACCCTCTAGGATGCTAAATCTGTGTGCCCAGAAGGGATTTACCACAGACAGTGTGAACAGACCCGTCCCCTTCCAAGTCCCCGTTTCACCACAAGCTAAAAACCAAACAGAAGCCTTTAGTTCCCTGAGCGATTGGACAAGGAATTTGTCAGATGTCTATAGTCCTTTAAAAAAAAAAAAAAGCAGGGGGATATAAAAGGAAGAGGGTGCATTTCAGCCTTGTAAAAGACAATACTGAAAAGGCAGACACCAAGAAACTTAGTAAGGCTTCCAAGAGCCCTACACGCACAGCCCACTGCACGCAGGGACCGTGCCCAACTCTGCAGCCCTGGCAAATGGAGCTCCTTTCAACCCGGCCCACTGAACCCCTCTTTCAGTTTACTCACCACCCAGCCCACTCCTAACTCCCCAGCCCCAGCCATCATGAACTACAGACAGTGCCCTAAACATCCTGTTATGTCTTCGTTTCCAGTGGACAGTCCTTCCTTCCTCCTCCACTTGGGAAGCTCCTATTCATCCTTCAAAGGTCTATGCATCCATCGCCTCCCACAGGAAGCCCCCCAGAGACCCTCTCACTCCACAAACCAACGCGAGGACCCAGGGAAAGATGTGGGGTTGGGGCAGGGGAGTCTTAGGTGGGGTGGAGTCTGAGCCTCAGAGGCTTCCTTCCTTGTCCTGTGGATAAAAGAATTTAAAGCTCATTCCCGAGCAGTGGGAAGACAGGTGGGAGACGCCAGCCCAGCCTGCTGGGAAGATACTTCTGGTGACAGTGTTGTGGTGTGCTGAAATTGGATCTGTGAAAATGCAGTCGACTCTCCGGCATCAAAAGGCCTATACATGAATGCCTGGCTGGAGCTTCCCTCCACAGTGCCCCTGGTGTGCCCAAGAGGACGACGCATGCTCCTCCTGAGGGGGAAACAGCATTCCCTGCTCTGCGCTCAACGCCTTTTAATACCAGCAACCACCACCCAACCATCACCACCGCCAATGTTTACCCAGCCCGTATCCTGTGTCAGCTCCGCTCCGAGAACTTTACATTTAACCCTCACAAGAACCCTAAAATGTAGGTATTGTAGAGATTTAAAAAGTATGGAAAGGCTAAAACGCTTGTCCAAAACTGCACAGCTACTAAGCAGGACTCATATCCAGATAGTTTGGTTCCAGGGCGGGTTATGGTGGTTGGAAAAATGACAGCAAACTCCTAACTCATTCTGAAAACTTCCAAACGCCCAGCACTGCTACCTGATTTCCCCTAAAGAACTCACGGAGGATTTACGTGCAGGGACATGCATAGATGTGCTGTTTACAACAAGGAAAATAAGCAGCCAACTAAATATTTGCTAAATATTCACCAACGACTGCGTGCCCCATGGCACATTTACAGAATGGGAGAGTATGGAGTCCTTTAAGCTGAAGCTCTGTCATCTCAAATTTTGGTGTGAAGACCTGTGAATCCCGATTCCTGAGTGTGCTTGCTAAAATGCAGGCTTCCTGGGGCCCGCCCTAGACCTCACGAATGGCACTGTCCAGAAGCGGGGTCTGGCAATCTTAAGTTAGCACATACATTTTTTCTGCGCAGTAATGTGTGAGAACCGCTGCTGGGCATGAATACTGCCATGGAAAGGGTCAGCTCTGTGACTTCTGTCCATGATGGGGTCCTCAGTGCCTAGAACAGTGACCAGCACAATAATGGATCTTCAATAAATATTTGGTGGTCCAGAGGACCCATCAATCAACAAACTCTTCTGAAATAATCTGTTGGCATTTCTAAATACCTGACCCATCTATGGGTTTCTTGGGAGCAGAGACCAGGAACATCTTCTCACCGTACCACGCCCAGCACAGAGCCAGCCAGCCACGCGCAAAGCCAGCCCTCAGAAGTGGCCCACCAACACCGGAACAACTGAATGCCACTGTATTACACTGATCCTAAGTTAACATTTCTGAAATCAAGATTCATCTCACATTCAATGTCCATCATCATTTAACGAACAGCACTTTTTCCCATGTCTTTAGTGGTACAAAAATAATGATGCATGTCCCAATTGACAGCAGCTTAGATTTAATAAAATACGGTACCTAACAGAGTCCAGAATTCTGATTTGAAAGTTTAAATTAGCTGCCAACACAGCTAACAGATTGTTGTGCATTTCCTTTCTTATAATTTGCAGAAATAAATCCAGAGCCATCTGTTCTGAGCATTCGGCTTCAGCCCCCAGTTGTCCTGGTGACCCAGGGCTTAGCTGCTGAGATGCAACTCAAAGATCTGATGCACGTCCAAGGCTTTCATCTATCTTCACCCAGGACACGTCTGACAGCATCCACTGGGATGTGGGAGCTAAAATATCTCCTTCATTGAAGGCTGTAGGATGTACAAGAAAGGTCAGTTCTGGGCTAGACCTTGGTTACATCCCAGCTCCACTGTTCCCAGATGTCTGGTCTTGGGAATCTCATGGCCACACCTGGCACATGGGCATGGTCTGCCCATGACAGGTGCTGGTCACGTTACAATTGTTCAGTGGACCCACACCCCGTCAGCCAACAGCCACAGCCCTGAATTTTCTATAACAAGTTCCATGGCTGGTGGTGTGAATGTGTCCCTCAAAGTTCGCTGTTAATCCCCAATGCAACAGAGTTAAGAGGGGGGATCTTTAAGAGGTAATTGGGTCATGAGGGCTCTAACCTCATGAATGGATTAATGCCATTATTGCAGGAGTGGATCTCTGATAAAAAGCTGAGTTCAACCCCCTTCTTGGCTCTCTCTCTGGAACTCTCTTGCCCTGCTGCCTTCTGCCATGGGATGCAGCAAGAAGGCCCTCGCCAGATGCAGGCCCCTCGACCGTGGACTTTCCAGCCTCCAGAACTGTAAGAAGCACATTTGTTTTTTTATAAACTACCCAGGAGGTGATATTGTGTTATAGCAACACATAATGGACTAAGACGAGTGCACCTGGGCAGGTTACTCCCTGTACAAAAAGGTGCACGGAATGGGAAGCTGGCCCACAACACAGGGTTGTTCGAAGAACCAAATGAGATTAAATTGAAAACTCTCTGAAAAGCAGCAATTTATATGGTAATTCAGGTAATTCGTGATGTTTAGGAAGCTACAAATTATAGATATAAGAATCTTCAAATTTTCAAATCACACTTCAGTGTACACTTTCCATAACACTTACCTTTTTTGACTGAGAATCCATCATTTTCCTAACCTTTTCATGAGCCACTGGCACAGACCATCACAACTCAGAACCGGGATCTCTGAGCTACAATCCTGCTAGAATCCCAGCTCAGACATGTTCCCCAGCATAGCCCTGGCCATGCTACCTAACCCCTGCTTTCTCCTGTTTAAACTGGCACCAGTTGTCCGTGGTTTCACATTCCCTGCGAAGGTTAGATCTCCCTCTCCGTAAGCACCAGCCATGAAGCAGCATACCAAGTAGGGTGTGAGTGAGGGACCATAGAGTCAAGAATTCTGATGAAAAAATTTAAATTAGACGCCAACACAGCTACCAGATTGTTGTCTATTTCCTTTCCTTGGGCTCTGTTAGAACCAAGGGCATCTTGGTTTGCATCAGCAGCACTAACTCCTGATGCAACAGCTTTCTTTCTATGGATTACTTCATTATCCCAAAGAACACAGCTTCTACAACTTCAGAAGAGTTATCCGGGCCACATGTCCAGGGCTATGTGCTATGAGGTAGGGCTCAAGCTGTCGGCCAGCGCTGTCCCTTTCCCCGTGTGAGATGCTGGTCAAGTTACTCCCGCTCTCTCTACCTCCTCTCCTGACCTGGAACACAAGGAAGGGGAGAACAGATCGCCTCACAGTGTGGAGGGCAGACCATGCTGTAGGTCACGCAGTGCACACTCCATACATCCCAGCTTTGCCCTGTGGACACTACAGGCTTCTCACCAGGGGTCACAAGCTCAGATATGAAGCACTTGAAAGTCCAGAACCTTCCATCATAGGGATGGTAGTGGGATGGGGTGGTGTCTGCCTCCCAGTCTGTATCCATGTAGGAATCTCAGTGATGGCCACAGGTGAACGTGGCTCCAGGAAGGCTTCCAGAGGCAGGACCCCTGTGATGTTCACCTGGTCACCCACAGCACAGGGCCTGGCTGGATGAGATGGAGAGCAAATTTGGGAGTAAAATAAAGGGCTGGGGTTTGGGTTTGAAGTCACAGATGGAACATGATTCACTGGAAAGAAAGGATGAGGATATTCCAGAGGGCCTGGGGGAGTGCTCAACCCCATCCCATAGGGCCATTTCTCCACTCCCCCACCCCCACCAGCCCCAGCTAGTAGTCATCATTTCTACAAAGGAAGTCCATCTTTTTAGGTTAGGAAAGAAAATTTGGTTTGAAAATGTATTGGATAAAAATCAGGCTATTTGATGGATCAATGAGACAGAAGAGAAAGTCCAAAAACAGATCCAAGGATGTACACAGGAATTTAAAACACATAATGGGCCAGGCATGGTGACTCACACCTGTAATCCCATCACTTTGGGAGGTTGAAGCAGGAGGATCGCTTGAGCTCAGGAGTTCCAGACCAGCCTGGTCAACATGGTGAAACCCCATCTCTACAAGAAATACAAAAGTTAGCTAGCCATGGTGGAATGCCCCGGTAGTCACAGCTATTCAAGAGGCTGAGGTAGGAAGATAGCTTGAGCCCGGGAGGTCTAGGCTGCATTGAGCCATGATGGTGTCACTGCACTCCAGCTTGGGTAACAGAGCAAAACCCTGTCTCAAAAATATATATGTATTTTTAAATTTAAACATACACACACACACACACACACACACACACACACACAATGGTGAAGAAATGATAGCCGACCAATAAACACTGGATTAACATTGGACAAAAGGCTAGCTATTTTTTTTTTTTTTTTTTTTTTTTTTTGAGACAGAGTCTCGCTCTGCCGCCCAGGCTGGAGTGCGGTGGCGTGATCTTGGCTCACTGCAAGCTCCACCTCCCGGGTTCACGCCATTCTCCTGCCTCAGCCTCCCGAGTAGCTGGGACTACAGGCGCCCGCCACCTCGCCCGGCTAGTTTTTTTGTATTTTTTAGTAGAGACGGGGTTTCACTGTGTCAGCCAGGATGGTCTCGATCTCCTGACCTCGTGATCCGCCCGTCTCAGCCTCCCAAAGTGCTGGGATTACAGGCTTGAGCCACCGCGCCCGGCCCAAGGCTAGCTATTTAGGAACAAATAAAACTGGGTAGGCACCTACAGCCTCACAGCAAAACAACTTTCATGTGGATTACAAGTTTAAATACAAACAAAGAAACCACAAATCTGCTTAAAAAAATACTTAAAGACTCTTGAGGAGGAGAGAAAAGGTCTAAGCATTCACAAAAGGCAAACATTTTAAATCTCTGTACAGCAAAAGCATCATCATAGAGCAAAAACATCAAACCACAAGTTGGAAGAAAAAATCTGTGGCCGGGCACGGTGGCTCACGTCTGTAATCCCAACACTTTGGGAGGCCGAGGCGGGCGGATCACGAGGTCAGGAGATCGAGACCATCCTGGCTAACATGGTGAAACCCCGTCTCTACTAAAAATACAACAACAACAACAACAACAAAATTAGCCAGGCGTGGTGGTGGGCACCTGTAGTCCCAGCTACTCGGGAGACTGAGGCAAGAGAATGGCGTGAACCCAGGAGGCAGAGGTTGCAGTGAGCCAAGATCATGCCACTGCACTCCAGCCTGGGCGACAGAGCGAGACTCCATCTCAAAAAAAAAAAAAAAGTCTGTGACATAACAAACCCCAGGTTCATATTCTTAATAGATTAAGAGGTTTCAGAAGTCAAATTTGCTTTAAGCAACACACAGGTGGAAAAAAATAGTATACATAATGGAGAAACAATTCTCTAAAGAAGAAACGCAAATGGCCAATACACAGACAAGATGTTCAGCCTCCCTGGTAACTAAAGAAACGAGAACCAAGATACAAATTTTCACTCATCATATTGGCAAAGATTTTAAAGATTTGCTGTTGGCAAGGTTCTGGGAAAGTGCTATTCTCCTTCAATCTTGGGTACAAACTGGCACATGTTTTCTAGGGTGCTGCTGGGCAATTTCTGTTTAATGTGGACTGCTTTTGCTCATAGCTTCACTCTGAAAATCTATCCTAAGGAAATAATCCACAAAGATGCGCCTGGCAAGAGACTGGTTAAATAAATCATAGTAGATCCAAACCATGGGGGCTTGAGAGATGTTCATCATACCTGCTGTAGGCAAAGTGGGTCACAAACAATGTGATCCCATTATTCATGGAGAAAAACCCACATCAGACACTCACGGACGTCACAACCCTAATGATCAGGATTAAAGCAAGATAGTGATTTCCTTTTGGGAGTAAGGGAATTAGGCTGTTTGAAAAAAAGAGAATTCTTAGAAAGAGAAGGTGGAATGCTCCCAACAAAGACAGGGAAAGGAAAAAAGAACTGAGGAAACAGGAGAGGGTAAGCTCAGGCCAACAAAACAGAGAAGAAATTAGGTCAGAGAGAAGAACATCAATGGCACCCAGCAGGTAAAAGTCAAAACGTCAGGTTTGAGATGTAACTAATGGGATTTTTAGAGTCCTCCTAAGTTGCTGGGTGAAGGAAAGTGCCAGATAGCATAATGTTCTTTCCTCTATACCAGCAACAACCAATTAGTGGATAAAACTGGAAGACGATCCCATTTATAACCGAATCGAAAGGAGCTAGGAATAAATTGCACAGAATGTTCAGGAAAGAGAAGAAAATGTGATTTCTTTATTAAGGGCACAGAAGAAAACTGAAGTGCAATCCAGACGGGATCACCCTTGAGCCCTTGCTTCCCTCCCGCATGCTGCGTGCCCTGCTCCCTGGCCCTGGACCCCTTCTCCTTCCCACCTTTTCCCAAACCCTCCTTTATCCTGGCTCCTGAAGCATCCCTCCCTCCAGGACCCCTCATCATCAGACTCTCAACACGCCTGCTCATCTCCATTCAAACAAAACAGGTCTTCCTGTGTCCCCAACAGGCCAATCTCCACCCCTCCCTGCCCCTCTACAGTCCTTCCAGATGGTCTCCACCTGTCGTCTGAAGTCTGCACTGCCTCTTCACTTCCCTGCGAGGGGTCTTCCGCCCCTACACCTCCACTCACCTCCACTCACCTCCACTGACCCACTGACTTCCACTCACCTCCCCTGACCAACTGACCTCCACTGACCTCCCCAACCTCCACTTGCCTACCCTGACCTCCACTCACCTCCCCGGATCTCCACTCACCTTCCCTGATCTCCACTCACCTCCACTCACTTCCCCTGACCTCCACTCACCTCCCTGACCTCCAATCACCTCCCCTGATCTCCACTCATCTACCCTGATCTCCACTCATCTCCCCTGATCTCCATTCATCTCCCCTGATCTCCACTCATCTCCCTGACCTCCACTCACTTCCCCTGACCTCCACTCACCTCCTTGACCTCCAATCACCTCCCCGATCTCCACTCATCTACCCTGATCTCCACTCATCCCCCTGACCTCCACTCACTTCCCATGACCTCCACTTACCTCCACTCACTTCTCTGACCTCCAATTACCTCCACTTACTTCCCCTGACCTCCACTCACCTCCCTGACCTCCAATCACCTCCCCGATCTCCACTCATCTACCCTGATCTCCACTCATCTCCCTGACCTCCACTCACTTCCCCTGACCTCCAATTACCTCCACTCACTTCCCCTGACCTCCACTCACCTCCCTGACCTCCACTCATCTCCCCTGACCTCCACTGACTTCTGTGGCCTCCACTCACCTCCCTTAGCCTCTATATTGCAAGATTGAGCCCGCTTTTTGTGATCTGACCTATCTGGCTGCCCCGTGGGCTTTGGCATAGCTGGCAGGTGTGCTAAAGGAAAGGAGGCTGGCCCAATGGGAAGGTGGGAGTGCACCACCCGCCTGGATGGGGAGGTCCCCAAAGACCAAGAAGTTATGCTGAGCTGAGCTCCAAAGAAGAAAGAAGGCAGACCCAGTGGGAAAAAAAAAATAGAACATTCCAGATGGAGAGAGCTGGTATACAAGCAAGGAGAGGGAGGCAAGGAACCCAAGGCAAGGAACTCAGGAAGTCCACCTTGCTGTCCAAGGGTGACCAGAGCCAACGGGTGCTCTGAGCAGGACTGTGTCCTCATTGGTCCTGGGGTTTGAAAAGGTCCACTCTGGATGCTGGATGCAGTGTGGAGGAGGAACTGGAGGGCCGAATTAGATGAGGTAGAACCCAGGAGGTTGTCACTGTGTCCCAGAGATAAATGGTGCAAGTTTGGGCTGGGCTCATGGTGCAGAGGCGATGAAGAATGAGTCATGTTTGAAAGCTTTCTTGCTGGGACACGTGGGAGGACTTGGTGATATACTCAACATGGGGTCAAGGAATAGGTGGGGTCAAAGTTCCCCACGGTGTCTGTCTCATACCACGGGTACATGCTGCCTCCTTGATGGAGTCGAGCAGGAAGGAAAGGAGTGGATTGCACCAGCCAGCCATGAGCTCAGGCTCAGCCATGTCTGGGATGGGGTAGATTATGGGCCAGACAAGGGGCCAAGAGGTCAGCAGGGTCTCAGGGAAGGTCACCAAGGGGCTGTGAGCTTGGACCTCATCCTGCTGGAGGGCAGCGGGAGCTACTGCAGACCGCTGGTCTTGTGAGGAATGGGACTTCTCAGCTGCTGGAAGGCCCACCTAGGTGGCGACAGGGCCAGCAGAGGAGGGACTCACCAGGACACTGCACTGCAGCTGAGCTTGCATCTGTGCAGCTGAGGCAGCCAGAGCCTGGGAAACCCTCGGCACCCATTTTAGCCCAACCCTCGTCTTTTCTGGTGAGGGTCCTGGGGAAGTCGCCTCCAGAGGCCATGTGAGCCAAGTGACAAGGGCGAGTGGAGCCAGGGCCCCTGGTCCCTTCTACACAATCCAGATGAGGTTTCGCATTTGTTCCATTCCAAAAAGAGAATGCAGTATTAGTATTCTGGTTAGCAGGTTAACTTGCACAAGGCATTCATATCAACAACAAAGGCATCATCTTGTTCAACCTGCCAGGCTCAGTGTGGCACTGCCCATCTGTTAGCTCCTTAACCATCACAACAGCCTGTTAAGGGCATAGCATTACTCTCATTGTCATCATTCCCACTTTACAGGTAATGAAACTGGCTCAGAAAAGTTAAGTGACTTGCCCAAAGTCACCCAGCCAGGAGCCAGGTGTGGGACCCAAGTGTTCCCGATTCCAAAGCCTGGGTCCCTAACCATCGAGGACTCTCTTGAATCCAGAGCCACTCACTGCCACTCCCTCCCATCACCAAAGCAAGCACATCCGTACTAGCCCGCGAGCAGCAAGGCTTCCAGGCAAAGCCTCACCAGGACCATGTGAGGCCACAGCATCAGACACTGGAAGATGCTGGGAACATCTGGCTCTGTTGTCTGCTAATCAAATCCAGCTTCAGGGTTTGACATGACTCTCAACAGAAGAAAACAGCTGTACCCATGAGAGCTGCCAGCCCGGGGTTCTGCAGAGTTCAGACCCTGGGGCTCCCACGATGGAAGCTGTGTTAGTTTCCTGTGGCTGCTGTGGTGTCACATACATACCTTGTTTTATTGCACCCAACTTTATCGTGCTTCACAGCTATTACATTTTTCACAAATTGAAGGGTTGTGGCAACCCTGTGATAAAAAAGTCTATCCGTGTCATTTTTCCGACAGCTTACCTCGTGTCTCTGTGCCACATTCTGGTAATTCTTGCAAAATTTCAAACATTTTCGTTATCTGTCAAGGTGATCTGTGACCAGTGATCTTTGATATTACTATTGGAACTAGGGACATCATGAACCATGCCCATATAATACAGAGAACTTAACGGATAAATCCTGCATGTATGCTGACCGCTCCACTGACCAGCCATTCTCCCATCTCTCCCCCTGGCCTCAGGCCTCCCTATTCCCTAGACACAACAATGCTGAAATTAGGCCAGTTAATAACCCTACAATAGCCTCTACGTGATCAAGTAGGAGTTGCATGCCTCTCACTTTAAATCAAAAGCTAGACATGATGAAGCTTCATGAGGAAGGCAGGCGGAAAGCTGAGATAAGGTGAAAGCTAGGCCTCTTGCCAAGTTGTGAATGCAAAGGGAAAGTTCTTGAAGGAAATTCAAAGTGCTACTCCGGTGGACACACAAATAGTAAGAAAGTGAAACAGCCCTGTTGCTGATATGGGGAAAATTGGAGCGGTCTGGGTAGAAGACCAAACCAGTCACAACATTCCCTTAAGTCAAAGCCTAATTCAGAGCAAGGCCCTAACTCTCCTGAAAGCTAAGAGATGTGGAGAAGCTGCAGAAGAAAAGTCTGAAACTAGCAGAGGTTGGCTCAGGAGGTTTAAGGAAAGATGCCATCTCCGTAACATAAAAGTGCAAAGTGAAGCAGACAGTGCTGATGGAGAAGCTGCGGCAAGTTACCCAGAGGATCCAGCTAACATCATCAATGAAGGTGGCTACACCGAACAACAGATTTTCCACACAGATGAAACAACCTTATATTGGAAGAAGATGCTATCTAGGACTTTCTGAGTTAAAAAGGAGAAGTCGATGCCTAGCTTCAAAGCTTCAGAGGACAGGCTGACTCTCTTGCTAGGGGCTAATAGAGCTGATGACGTGCCAAAGTTGAAGCCAATGCTCATTTTCCATTAGGAGATCCTAAGGCCCTGTACTCTAAAAATGCAATAGTAAAGTTGGGATGACAGCACATCTGCCTGTAGCATGGTTCACTGAATATCTTAAGCCCACTGTTGAGATCTACCGCTCAGAAAAAAAAAAAAAAAAAAAGATTACTTTCACAATGTTATGGCTCATTGACAAGAGCTCTGATGGAGATGTAGAGGAGGCTGATGTTGTTTTCATGCCTGCTAACACACCATCCATTCTGCAGCCCATGGATCAGGGAATAACTTTGATGTTTAAGTAATATTACTTAAGAAATATATTTTGGGAGCCTATAGCTGCCATAGATAGTGATTCCTCTGATGTATCTGAGCAAAGTACATTGAAAACCTTCCGGAAAGGATTCATCATTCTAGAGGCATTAAGAACATTCATGATTTACGAGAAGAGGTCAAAATATTAACACTAACAAGAGTTTGGAGTTTGGAAGAAGTTGATTCTAACCCCTATGGATGACTCTGAGGTCAGAACTTCAGGGGAAGTAATTGCATAAGTGGTGAGAACAGCAAGAGAATTAGAATGAGAAGTGGATCCTAAAGATGTGAGTGAATGACTGCAATCTCATGATCAAACTTGAACGGATGAGGAGTTGCTTCTTACGGAGTAAATGAAGTGCTTTCTTGAAATGGAATCTACTCCTGGTAAAGATGCTGTGAACACTGTTAAAATGACAGGTAAGGATTTAAAATATTATCTAAACTTAGTTGATAAAGCAGTGGAAAGGCCTGAGAGGACTGACTCCAATTTTGAAAGAAGTTCTACTGTGGGCAAAATGCTGGCAGGTATTGTGTGCTACAGAGAAATCTTTCGTGAAAGAGTCCATCGATGGGACAAACTTCATTGTCTTATTTTAAGAAATAGCCACAGCCACCCCAGCCTTCAGCAACCACCACCCTGATCAGTCAACAGCCATCAACATCAAGGCGAGACCCTCCACCAGCAAAAAGATTATGTTGAAGGCTCAGATAATCATCAGCATTATTTAGCTAAATAGCTAAAGTTGTTTTGTTTTGTTTTGAGATATAGGCTCTGTAGCCCAGGCTGGAGTGCAGTGGCACAATCTTAGCTCACTGCAGCCTCAGCCTCCCAAGTAGCTGGAACTACAGGTGCACACCACCACACCTGGCTAATTTTTATATTTTTAGTAGAGACAGGGTTTCACTATGTTGGTCAGGCTGTTCTCGAACTCCTGACCTCAAGTGATTTGCCACTTCAGCCTCCCAAAGTGCTGGGATTACAGGCATGAGTCATCACACCCAGCCCTAAAGTATTTTTAAATTAAGGTATGTACATGGTTGTTTTAGACATAATGCTATTGTACACTTAAGAGACTACAACAGAGTGTAAACATAACTTTTACATGCACTGGGAAATCTAAATTTCATGTGACTCGCTTTATTGCAATATTTGCTTTATTGAGTGGTCTGGAACAGAACCTGCAATATCTCCAAGGTCAGTGTGTACCACAAACTTAGTGACTCAAAACAGCAGATTTGTATTCTCTCGCAGTTCTGAAGGTCAGAAGTCAAAATTTCTTATCACTGGGCCAAAATGAAAGTGTCAGTGCCTCCTCACTCCATCCCAAGGCTCTAGCGGAGTCCACTCTCACCTCTCCCAGCTCCTGAGGGCTGCCGGCATTTCTGGGCCCGTGGACGCATCACTCTGCCCTCCACTCCACTTTCACGTCACCTTCCCCTGGGTGCCCGTCCAGTTTCCCTCTGCCTCACTCTTAGAAGGATCCTGGTCCCATCCAGAAAACTCAAGATGAGCTCCTCCTTTCAAAATTCTCGATCACATCTTTTGCCACATAAGGCATATTCACAGGTTCCAAGAAGGATGTGGGCTTAGCTTCTGGGGGGCCTCCATTCAGCCCAAGACTGATTCGACATGTAAAAGCCAACCTGTTTGAACCCTGGGTTCTGAATCCAGTATCATGTCTAGCTTCCTGAAAGCCAGGAGCCTGCCTGAAGGCCCCCTAGGCTCCCCTCTCCAAGCAAGACTGGCCCAGGTGAGGAGTGGGAAGGGCCACTTCCTGGAAAGGCAATGGCCAAAGGAGGAAAGTCAATAAGCTGCCTGAAGTGAAGATGCCCCTTCCATGGCCCACCCAAGCAATGACTGTGGCCAGGGACACAGGAGCCAGGATGTGTGCAGGCCCAGGTGGCCCAGGCAGCCAGGGCTCTCTACCTGAGGCCACAGGGGTGGGAGGACCTCCTGCAGCCACGCTGAAATCTCCATGCATAACTCTGAATAATAATGAGAACAACAGGTGTGTCATTCATTATCTGCTATGTCAGGCAGTATGTGTGGCATTTTATGTGAATCCTCTCTATCACGGTGTAGCCAAAGGTAGAATGAGCAGCACCACCCACCGACGGGAAAACGACAGGCGAGGTCTGTGGCAGCCGCAGGGGTGCTGCGCACTTTCACCCAAACGGCCACAGGGCCTAAAGGCCAAAGAACAGGCTCCAGGCTCACCTCACCAGCTGTGTGGTCTCGGGCAAGTTTCTTACCCTCTCTGTGCCTCTGTGATATTCCATATAGCCACCTCCCCACTCACCTCCTCACCCCCCACTTCCCTTCCTCCACCCTGGCACAGCCACCCTTCCACAAAGCAAACCTGCCTCTGATCGTCATTCAGGATAGGGGTTATAACCACCCCGACCTCCTAGGATCTGGCAAACACTGTATGTGCTATCCCACATCAAGTACTTGGAACAGTGCCTGGTGCGCAGGGGGCACTCAGGGTGGGCTGCTGGTATTATTAAAATTCTTGAAATCCATCATCTTCCCCTAGACCTGCTCCTCCTTCCAGGGCCCTGCCTCCACAAAGAGCACGATGTTCTGGCCGCTCATCCAGACCCACTGCCTGTCAGTCCACCTGGAGCACTCCCTCCTTCCCTCCCTCTTGCATCCAACCAGTCCCCAGGCCCCATCAGAGCTGGGACTTCATCTTTCATGTGGCTCTTCCTCCCCCTAACAGTGGCCCTTGTCTCCTTCCAACCTTGTCTGCTCTGGCCTGGACCACTCTAGCCACCTCCTCACTCACCACCCTACCCTCAACTTCTCCTCCTCCACCCTGGGACAGCCACCTTCTCACAAAGTGAATCTGCCTCTGATAGTGATTAAGGACAGCAGACAGGGATGGTGTCACAGCTGTGCAACCTGGGCCACTGCAAAGGGCCCCGAGCTTTGAAGGGCCTGTGCTTAGTGCTCTTCTGATGCCATCTTAAAATTCTTAATCATTTTTTAACAAGGAGCCCCAAAACTACATAGCCGTTTCTGACAACCACCAGCCTTAACCACGGGCTTCCATGGGCTGGGCACTGAGCTTAGAGTGACACGTGTCAGCTCCCTCCATCCCACCATGAATGTACTGCTATCCTCAGTTTATAGATGTGACCTGCCCAAAGGCATGCAGCTTTTCCACAGCTCTATGGATGTCTTAAATTTCATTTGTGACCATCTCAACTTGAAAATTAAAAGACAACTGAGTGCCGGGCGCGGTGGCTCACGCCTGTAATCCCAGCACTTTGAGAGGCTGAGGCGGGTGGATCACGAGGTCAGGAGATTGAAACCATCCTGGCGAACACGGTGAAACCCCGTCTCTACTAAAAATACAAAAACATTAGCCGGGCGTGGTGGCGGGCGCCTGTAGTCCCAGCTACTCGGGAAGCTGAGGCAGGAGAATGGCGTGAACCCGGGAGGCGACGGAGCTTGCAGTGAGCTGAGATCCGGCCACTGCACTCCAGCCTGGGAGACAGAGCGAGACTCCGTCTCAAAAAAAAAAAAAAAAAAAAAATAGACAACTGAGTGCACTGAATGTTTCAGTTTAGAGCATGCCAGAAATCAGAGCTGGCTTGGACCAGTCAGGCTGACCACGCCGGATCGTGGCACCAGTTAGACTTTGTCTCCCAGAGCTGACAGCATGCAGACAATGAGGAATCCGCCCCTCCTCCACATCACCCCGTGTACAACACAGAAGACACAAACGGCCAAGGAGCACCTAAAGAGATGCTCAACGTCAGCAGCCCTCAGGGTAATACCAATCAAAACTGCAGCGAGATGGCACCACGCTCCACCCAAGACGGCTGCAATCAAAAAAGCGCACAACGACAAGTGTGGGTGAGCACGTGGAGAACTGGATCCTTATGCATTGCTGGTGGGGTCATGAAATGCAGCAATGGCTTTGGAAAACAGTCTGGAGGTTCCTCAAAATGTAAAACGCAGAATCACCATGTGACCTCGCAGTTCTACTCCTAAATATATAACTGAAAGATGGGAAAACATATACGCACACAAAAACATGTACACAAACGTTCATGGCAGCACAATTCCTAACATCCAACACATGAACACAACCCAAGTGTCCATCAGCTACAGATGGATAAACAAAATGCGGTCTCTGATATTCCATAGAGCAGAATAGTATTTGGCCATCAGAAGGAATGAAGTCCCAACACCTGCTACGACATGAATGAACCTGGAAAACGTTACACTAAATGAAGAAAGCCAGGCACAAAATACCACAGATTGAATATTCCATTCAGATTAAATGTCTAGAATAGGGAAATCCATAGGGATGGCCAGGGGCAGTGGCTCACACCTGTAATCCCAGCACTTTGGGAGGGCAAGGAGGGCAGATCGTTTGAGTCCAGGAGTCCAAGACCAGCCTGGACAGGACGGCAAAACCCTGTCTCTACAAAAAACACAAAAATTAGCCAGGCCTGGTGGCATGCCCTTGTGGTCCCAGCTACTTGGGAGGCTGATGTGGGAGAATCACTTGAGCCTGGGAGGCTGAGGTTGCAGTGAGTCATAATCGCACCACTGCACTCCAGCCTGGGTGACACAGTGAGAGCCTGTCTCAAAAAAAAAAAAAAAAAAAAAAAAAATCATAGGGACAAGTAGATGTAGTGGTTGCCAGGGGTCATGTGGAAGGAAGAGTTGGTGGTGGGGACTGTTAATAGGCATTGGATTTCTTTCTGGGGAGATTTTAACGCTCTGGAATTAGATAGTGATGATGGTTGCATAACACTGTGACTATATTAAGAATAGCTTAATTGTACACTTTAAAAGGCCAGATTTTATAGTACATGAATTATAGCTCAGTAACGCTATTATTTTAAAAATGTTTATGTATTGGGTTGAAGAGTGCTTCCCCCAAAATTCATGTCCTCCCCACAATCTCAGCTTGTGGCCATATTTGTAAGTAGGGTTGCTACAGGTGTCATTAGTTAGGATGAGGCCATGATGGACTAGGGTGGGCCCTTTATCCAGTATGACTGGGATCCTTATAAAAGACACTCAAACAGACACAGGGGGAGGAGGCCACATGACGATGGAGGCAGAGCCTGGAGTGATGCAGCCACAAACTAAGGAGCTCCAAGGACTGCCGCCACCACTAGGGGTTGGGAGAGGTGAAGAAAGATCCTCCCCTAGAGCCTTCAGGGAGAGCACGGCCCTGCCCACACCTTGATCTCAGACTTCTGGCCTCTAGAACTATGAGAGAATACATTTGTTTTATGGCACCCAGTTTGTGGACATTTGTTACACCAGCCCTAGGAAGTGTGTGTGTGTGTGTGTGTGTGTGTGTATGTGTGTGAATTATTTTCAGATGACGAAACTGCTGGTCCAAGAATCACACCTCGGGTAACCCCAGCTTACTGCAGGCCCTGAAGCCAGTCTGCCAGGGTTTGAATCCCAACTCTAGTATGTACTAACTATGTGATCTTGTGCCTCAGATGCCCCACCTGGAACATGGGGCTAGTGGTGGTACCTACCTTATAGGTACAACAACCCCATGTTGTTATGAGTAGACATCAGATTAATACAGGTAAAGTGCTCACAAGAGTGCCTACAACGCACTCTGTAATTTTTAAGTTTTTCTACCACCACCAATACTACCACTACCACCACCTCCATCACCATCACCACCACCACTATCACCACCACCCTCACCATCATCACCACCACCACTACAATCACCACCACCCTCACCACCACCACATTCCCATCACCACCATCACCATCACCACTCCCACCACCATCATTACCACTCCACCACCACCAGCACATCCCCATCACCACCACCATCATCAGTCACCATCACCACCACCTCCATCACCATCAGCACCACCACCATTACCACCATCACACCCACCATTGTTCTCACCAGTGTCATCACCACCATTAACATCAACACAATCATCATCACCTCTACCATTACCACCACCAACCCCACCACCCTTCTTACCTCCACTATCACCCTCCTTATCACCATCACCACCACCATCCCCATCCCCATCACCACCCTCACCACCACATCACTATCCCACCCTTACCACCACCACCACACTTCCATCACTATCACCACCATCCCAGAACCACCACACCACCACCACCATCCCCATCACCATGACCACCATCACAATCACTACCATCACCTCCACCACCACCATCACCATCACCACCACCATCTTTCTTACTATCACCACCACCAGCATCCCCATCACCATAATTCACCATAATCACCACCATCACCACCCCCACCACCATCACCATGCTGACCACCATCACCACCATCCCCATTACCCTTCTCACTACTACCACCATCATCACCAGCACCACCACCATCTCCATCACCATCACCATCACCACCATCTCCATCACCACCAGCATCACCATCATCACCATCACCATTACCACCACCATCACCATCACACCTACCACTGTCCTCATCAATGTCATCACCACCATTAACATCAACACCATCATCATTTCTACCATCACCACCACCAGCCCCACCACCCTTCTCACCTCCACTACCACCCTCCTTACCACCATCACCACCACCACGATTATCACCAACCACCACCATCAGCAGCACTACCACCACTCTTACCACCATCACCATCACCACCAGCAGGCATTGCCAATACGTGTCCAGCCATCAAAGAACATCAGCGTAGTAGAAAGGAAGATGAGAAACAGAGAGGAAGGGATCCAGAGCCCACTGTGATGTAAACCATCTCGATCCCCCCAGGATTGTGTCTAGGAGGGAATACCAAGAGCACGAGTGCACAACACTGATAGGTGTGAGAAGACAGAGTCTTTACATGTCTTGAAGGTTGGTGGTTCACCCTCAAAAACTACCAAACCCAGGAGTGCCGTGCAGGTAGGACTGTGCTTCTCTCATCTCAAATGCCAACTCCCTGCCTGGCAAGGAATCGAGGCTCGTTTGTTGGCTGAATGTGTCAACAATCCCTGACTGCACAAAAATCACTTCACCACCCAGTTTATGCCTCCATGAAGTGGGGACAATGCCTGTTTCAAACCTGGTGATATGTATATTCTTGCAAAGCCGTGCAGACATTTAACAGCCAAGCATTACTGATATTTTTTATTAATAAGCAACAACTAACAGCAGAATTCCTTCCATCTTCCCACAAGCCCCCATGTGATACCCGGTTGTTGTTTCCTGGACACATCCCACACCAGGCCACGTAGGAATTCTCAGTCCCACTCTTTTCTCTTAAGGTAAATCCTTCTGAAACACTGGTCCAATGCTTCTAATGGCTAGGATCCTATGATCAGGCCAGCAGAGATTTCTCTGGTCTGACTTGGCAGGAAAGCTGCTCAGGGCAAAGGATGCTTTCCTCCATGCTGCCCGGGCACACCGGCCGAGAAGCCAGCCCTCAGCTTTACATCCTGTTCAACTTCCAACTTCCTGCAGCTGGCAGTGACCTGGTCCCCTGGCACCCACCAGACGATCTGCTGATAACATTAATAAATCCCAGCTGCAGAAAACGGTGCCTGTAATGAGGAAGGACTGGGGGTTCTGGAAAGACAGAGACCCAGGCCAGCCCTTGTCCAAATCCCATGCTGCTCCAGCTCTGGCCTGGGTTTCTTCCGGTCACCCCCAAGAACCCCAGCCTGTTCTGAACCCTGGGGAGGAGAGAGGATGCGGCCCTGGCCCCATCTTTAGGTAGCTCACGGCCATCTCTTCTGCCCCGCCCACACAGGACATGGTGCAGGGACAGAATCAGCCAGGGGATGGGAGCCCCTAGTGGCAGTGACCAAGGTGCTCTGTCCCCAGGTGCTCAGGGCCCTAGGACTCTGTTCCCAGAAGCTGGAAGGGCTGTTTGATGGAGAAAACTTATCTGACCTGCAAGCTCAGCTCATGGGGCGTCCCTGCCCAAGATGCCCCACCCCGCCCCCGTGATCCCACCACAGACACTGACTGTGCATTTCTTGGCTCCCAGCTCGAGTGCAGAGGGTGAAACAGGAACAGATGCTGCTCTCACACTACCCAAGATCAGACAAAGGAGGAGGCTGGAATCAGATGATTGCACTGGGGTGAGGTTGGAGCTGAGAGCCTGGGGGCTTCCTGGAGGAGGTGATGCCCCAGCTGAAACTTCAAGGTCAGCAGGAGGCTAACCTGGTTAGCAAAAGATAAACGAGGAAAAGAAGAAACCAAGTCCTGCAAGATGTTCACGCATATCTGTGTGGGTTCCTGCAAGCACAGGAAAAAGTTCAGGAGATTTCACCTCCCACTGGTTACCACACACGGGGCAGAATCTGGAGGGATGGAGAGAAAGAAGGTCTGTTAATGTCCTTAGTCTCTTCTCTAATTGAATAGTTAAAACTACAAACACTACTTCAGTGATCTTACAAGGC
This sequence comes from Macaca nemestrina, assembly GCF_043159975.1. Lineage (NCBI taxonomy): Eukaryota > Metazoa > Chordata > Mammalia > Primates > Cercopithecidae > Macaca > Macaca nemestrina. The sequence goes on from NC_092127.1 coordinate 189,798,656, forward strand.
AACCAAACTTTAATAAAAATGTAGAGGAAGGAAAGAAATGAAAATTTGAAGGAAAATTGGTCTGAAAGCAAAGATTCTAAAAATGTAATGATTTCTCTATGGGGGGAGGAATGAATTTTGTCAAAAGCCTCTGGCTTTATGTCCAAAACTGCTGCCCAAGAGGATGCCAAATATGAACTATGGAGCAAGCATTCCTCTCTGCCTCAGGTGACCAAGACCACGGGACTGACAGGTGGATACAGTCTGGCCACTAAGAACACCTTTAAAAAAATGTCTTGTTGCAAAATTCCAAAACCTACAGAAAAGTTCCAAAGACATCAAATAATGAGTTCCTTTACATCTTCATCTTGATTCACCAACTGTTTAATTTTTCCTTATCCCATTTATCTATCTATAAAGACAGATGTATGTATTTCTATCCTTATGCGCCATTTGACAGTAAGCTGCAGACACCATGACACCTCACCCTAAATGTTGTGATTTTTATCTCTGAAGAAAAGGACGTTTATAAAATCATAACACCAGCTGGGCACGGTGGCTCACGCCTGTAATCCCAGCACTTTGGGAGGCCGAGGCAGGCGGATCACTTGAGGCCAGGAGTTCAAGATCAGCCTGGCGAACATGGGGAAACTCCGTCTCTACTAAAAATACAAAAAAAAAAAAAAAAAAAATTAGCCAGGCATTGTGATCCCAGCTACTCGGGAGACTGAGACAGGAGAATCGCTTGAACCTGGAAGGTGGAGGTTGCAGTGAGCCGAGATGGCAACACAGATCAAGACTCCATCTCAAAATACATACATATATACATACATACATACATACATATATACATACATATATACATACATACATACATACATAAAATCACAACAAAATGATCAAAATCAGAAATTTTATCACTGATAACATTTCCTATGCAAACATTACCAATTGTTGCAATAATACCTTATATAGCAAAATGATGATGTGAGGCCTTGCCCCAGGCCTCAGAACACTTATTTAATATGAAAAAGCAGTTGTAAACAGGATGCAGCCAGGTCTCTGTCAGAGGTATTATGAACCACAAACTCCCAAAATAAGTGGAAAAGTAAAACTTAATGACAATCAGGAATAACCGCCATCACCAGGGCAAGAGTCACGTGTGACATATGACGAGGGAGGGCTGCTGGGAGGGTCCAGGCACAGCGAGAGAGGACCGTGAATCCCTGGCTGATGACAGACCTGGTCTTCGGCTCCGTGTTTAAGAAATCAGAGGTCGCATGCCCTCAGGCCCAATGGTTCCCTCTTGTTCTTGAGAGCTGGCCACATGCACCAGAGCAAACCAGGGTGCAGAATAACAGGCCTGGGCTCGTAGTTCTCAACCTGCTGGGTCCTGTGGAGAAGTTGCAACACTGCTGCAGGCCTCAGTTTCCCCATCTCTAGAGCCTGAAGACTTCCCGAAACCCGCCGGAGCTGCTAAAACATGCTCCATTTACACCAGGCTCTCCTGAAAGGGCTCCTGGGCGTGTAAAGCCCCAGCCCCTCCCGGCCATACCTCAGCATCCTGAACTAGACCACGACACCCAGCTCCCAGGTGGCCCCATCACATCAAGGACTGGTTCCTTCTGTCTTCCCAACTGTTCTGCACCCTGGCCCCTTCCTCACCCTCTGCCCACTCATTTGGCCCCATCTGCCCCTGGATGGTGGCCACCCTCAGCCATGTGGAGTTCTGACCCAGTGTCTCTTGATCCTGGTGACGGCCACTGCTCTTCTGAGAAACAAAAAACAGTAAAACATATCCGCAGACTCTCCTTGGTTCTCCTACTGCCCTGCAGGTAAAAACCAAACTCCTTAGCCTGGACAAGGCCCTTCCTCATCTAAGCCCCCGCCTCCCCTTCCCACAAGTCCCCCCAAACTCCCCTCACCTGCCAAACTGACCAACATCAGGCGGCAGCAACACAGCACAGACACGTAGGCAAGTGACACTCTCCAGGCCACTGAGGCCCTGAAGGTTCAGAAAGGTTGAGGAACCTCCCCAAAATCACACAGCTCCTATGTGATAGAACTGGGACACAAGTAAGTGAGCTCCAAATGGGCTCCCTTCATTCCACAATAAAAAGTAAAATGTTTCATCTCTACCAACAGTCTCGACATTCACACTGCCTCTGGACGAAGCCTGAAAGAACACCAACACAGCAGTTCAGTGCTGGGAGTACAGGTGAATGCCATTTTTCCTTTCTGCAACACTTTCATGAATTTTGTAGACAATTTTCAAAGTTCCCAGTAGCAATACTGACAAGAAGTCAGCAGACACTGAGGGATAAGGCGTCCCCAAGCATCTCACTCATTACTCATCACTGATCCACTCTGCACAGGGGATAAAAATGGTGGCCTGCTTTCAGCCGAGGACTCACTCCAGCAGGGCTGGCACCAGGCGGGATTTCCCACCTACCCAGCTCTGCCAGGCAGATGGATGCTGCCTTAGAACACCAGCACCCTGCTCGTGCCTGGGGCATGCCTGCCAATCCGTGGCTCTCTTGGCACCTGGAAAAGACAGGATTCAAAACTCAGACTGTTTTTTCCAATTACAGTAGCAGATGCCTTGGAACTCTCTTTAGAGAGATTAAAAAGTTAAATGTAGATTGACTCAACAATCTTCTTGACCCATCAAGGCCCTTGTCCTCTCTGAACCTGTTTCCTGAGGTTTCATATAGCAGAGATAACTATCTGCCCACAAGGCTGTAAATGGAGAATCCTTACAGCAGATGAGGTCCCTTGCTCATTATAAATACAATGGTAGTTAGCATCATTATTGTTTATGGAGAACCTATTAAGTACCAGATACTTTCCAGGCATTAAAGATACAGAGATGAACAAGGTGTAATGCTGCCCTGGAGTAGTCAGAGATCAAGTGAGAAGAAGGGACTACAAATCTCTAACAGGCTTGAGTTTGACTTTGAGCACAGTGGGGAGCAATGGAGCCAGGTGGGTGGAAAAGGACAGATCACCCCTTCATGCATTTCAGACCAGGTGCTCCAGAGTCAACACGGAGGACTGTCTGGCAGCAGGTTCCACGGAGGGGGCTCCTGAAGGCAGAGACAGTGCTGAGGCTGTGTCCTGGTCTGCTGGGCTATGAAGAGGCCTGAGGTGAACCATGAATACAAATATTTTAGGAGGTAAAACCAGATAGGACCTCCAGCCTAACTGAATGGGGCCAAGGAAGGATTTCCAAAGTTCAGCTGTATTGTACACTTTAATTTATTTACCAAGCTCCTCAGTACTCCTACCACAGGGCTGTTGTTCTGCAGAAACAAGACTCGGCACACTACCATATCACCCAGACACACTCAGAATGGGGCAATGGGGTCAGGGAATTAAGGGCTGGAAGATAACTCCATGTTTACAAATGGAGAAACTGAGGCTTGCAGTGGTAAAATGACTCACCCAAGGTTCCACTGAACATGCAAAAGGACCCAGGATTTGCCAGCCTGTGGGGCCAGCAAGAAATTGGAGCCTATATCAAAGTGGTGGGAAAAGCTGGGTGCCATGGCTCACACCTGTAATACCTGTAATTGGGGGGCTGAGGTAGATGGATCACTTGAGCCCAGAAGTTAGAAACCAGCCTGGGAAACATGGCGAAACCCTGCCTCTACAAAAAATACAAAAATTAGCCAGGCATGATGGCATTTGCCTGTAGTCTCAGCTACTGGGGAGGCTGAGGTGGGAGGATCACTTGCATCCGGGAGGTTGACGCTGCGGTGAGCCATGATTTGTGCCACTGCACTCCAGCCTGGGTGACAGAGTAAGGCCCTGTCTCAGAAATAATGTTTTTAATGGTGGGAACGGTACAAACCTTGTTGTCATGAGCAGTTACCATGTGAGCATGCCTAGACACCCACTGGCATCCTGAAACCAAAAGGGAGCTTCGGGTAGGAGGGTGTTGGTAGACAAATGTCAATCTTCCCAAAGGGAAAAAACACTTAGCAAATATTGACGTAGACAAGAAGTGAGCTCCCAAGTTGGCGAGGACTTTAAGAAAGGCCATCTGATCCGACCTCCCCATTGCACAGATGGGATGTGCAGTCCAGGGAGGGCGTGGCTAATCCAAATATACATAGAAAGACAGGATTTGAACCCAGCCCCCTTACTCCCAGTCCTGTGCTCTAATTACTTTGGGCCTCATACTTAGCCTAGCAACGGTTTATAAGCCACATCATCACCTACTCCAGCAAGCCCTCCATATTTGCCACAGCTTGTGCCTCTGAACATTTGGGCCTCCTGGGAAGGGTGTAAGAGAAAGAGCCTGGGCTTCCCTGTCAGTTGGACCTAGAGTCAAATCCTACATCTAGCCCTTCTGCTGTGTGACCTGCATCACCACCTCAATTCTCTGTCCTAAGGCTGTTGTGTGGATTAAACGAATTAAAGCATCCACTGCATGGTCTGGAGCAGAGCAGCCCCTCCCACAGACTTAGGCGGATAATAGCCATACTAACAATGGCTGTATCCCCCAAACATCAATGCAACCCCCTCCACTCCACCCCCAATGCCACTACCCACATCAGAGCCACCATCTTCACAGTGACCTGGGCGGCCACTGCCTCTGCACTGCCTCTGAGCCTCTGCACACGCTGCAGGCCGTTCCTCTGCCCACAACTACTCTCTTCCCCAGCCCCAGCCAAGATGCCTCAACTCAGAGTTAATTTTGCACAGAAGACGTGAGATTTACTCTAACCACTCAACCTGACGTTTCCACTTCCAAGTGCATGTGTGCACGCTTTTAAGCGCAAACATGACTCCTCCCTTTCTACTTCCTGTCCAGTTCTAACCCCGCCTCCTTGGCCACGCCTACTTCCTGCTTCCTGTCCCCGCCCCTCCTCCCTGGAGTGGAGGAATAGGAGAGAAGGAAACAGCAGCCCAAGGCTTTGATGTAATTAGCCATGTCCCCCATGGGTATAAAAAAATGATCCTTTAATGTTTTGTATCTCATTTTTGAATTGAGAGACATGGCTACCCTCCAGGTAAGCAGCTTTTCCTTTGTTACCCTACGATATGGTTTGGCTGTGTCCCCACCCAAACCTCCTCTTGAATTGTAGTTCCCATAGTCCCCATGTGTGGTGGGAGAGACCTCTCGGGAGGTAATTGAATCATGGGGGCAGTTTACCCCATACTATTCTCATGACAGTGAGTAAGTTCTATTTGATGAGAATTTTACGTGGGTTCTGAATGTGTTACGAGTAGCAATTTTATCAGAAATTATTTGTGTTTGTGAGTGTGTGTGGTGGGGAATTGAAGTAGGTTCTGATGATATTGGAAGCATTTCATGAACTGGGATATTTCGAAACTGCTTCTCCTTGATGCGGCCAGGTGAAGAAGGACGTGTCTGCTTCCCCTAATGCCATGATTGTAAGTTTCTTGAGGCTTCCCCAGCCATGCAAAACTGTGAGTCAATTAAGCCTCTTTTCTTTATAAATTCCCATCTCGAGTATGTCTTTATTAGCAATGTGAGGACAGACTAACATATCCTACCATATTCTATAGGTCATGTCCCCAGAGAGGCTTCCACTGACCTCATCCCCAAACAAACCTCCCCCATCTCCCAACCTCAGAGCACCTCATACTTGATTAAGGTCCCTCCCTCTTCACACGGGATTGTTCACCAGCTGTCTCCCTGCCCCAGCACAGTGCCTGGCTCAGAGGGCACACTTGGTCATTCATTTATGAATTGTTTCTTTGGAATGTCTTCAGAATAGATTGCCACATCCAAAAAGATCAGGTTACAAAGCTGGTATAGCATATTCCCAGGAAAAAATAAAACTGGGGTATATGTTCAGAGAGTAGTTGGGAAAAGCCTAGAATGTGCTTTTCAAACCTTTGTTGCTCTTTTTCATGAAATGGTCTTAGAAGGACCCACAGGCACACCTACGTCTCCCATGCCACCTTCGCTGAAACCTCCTGGGTAGCCCTATGTGGCTGGAGAGAGGGTGAGATTCTCATCTCGAAGCCCCAGACTCACTAACTCTAACCCCTAAATGACTGCTTAACCTCGTGGGGTCTTGGAGGGTTGTTTCCTACTACCTTCTTGCACGGTGGTTGAGAGGCTTAGAGAGGAAACTAAAGCACCCATTCAGGTGAGTACTCAGTAAATACAACAGCCAAGAGGCTGACTGGATGGAACAGGACAGGAAGGCTGAGCCCCAGACAGGGGGACCCTGCCGCATGCACCACCTCCTCCCTCCTCTACCTTCCTGACACCCCCCACAGGCACCGCCAAGGGACAACACTGCAAAGCCACAAACCCACAGGAAACCAAGCCCGTTGCCCTGACCCAAAACCACCTCCTCTGCAAAAGGTGACCCTGCTCATTGCACCAGGCAGAGAACAAGGGAAGGGAAGTGGCCCAGGAGTGGCCCTGAGTCAGGCTGCTTGGGTCTCCTGGAGTATCACTCCTGCCCCCAGACCAAAAGCAACAGTTAAACCAACAGCTGCCACTCAAAAGAGCCTATTCTCTGCCAGGTATTGTGCTGGGCACACCTCATCTCAATCCATCCTCAAAGTCTCCTTGGAAAACAGGTAGCAGTAGTCTCCCCACTTGACAGATAAGGAACCTGAGGCTCAAAGAGGTAAAGTCACTTTCTTAAAATCCATAGCTTATAAATGACAGAGTCAGGACTTGAACCCAGGTCTTTCTGAATCTAAGACCAGTTCTCAGCTGCCCAAAGAACTGTGTCTGTTTTGTTTTCTATCCTGAGGACGAGCAGCATGCCTGACATCCTCTTAGAAGCCATGCAAGAACATTTTCAGGGATAAACAGCAGGCTCCTTCCTCCACAAGCCATGGCCCTCTGAGAACAAAACATATTGGCAGAAAATTAAGTGCCACTGAATTAGCCCCAACACTTTCATAAAACAGCAGTTTCAAAATATCCCAGTTCATGAAATGCTTCCAATATCATCAGAAAACCACCTACTTCAATTCCCCACCACACACACCCACAAACACAAATAATTTCTGATAAAATTGCTACTCGTAACATATTCAGAACCCACATAAAATTCTCATCAAATAGAAATGAGAGTTGTTTATCAACATTCAAGAGAACATAATGAAGCTTCCTTTAGAACATTCTGTGCACGTGGAGTCTTCTTTCTTATTGAGATTTTCACTATAAAATTTTATCAGGTGCTGAACAGGAGAGAAACTTGGAGGCAAGGATAGGCAATGGGGACTGATACCTGTGCTACAAGAAGAATTAAGCACCGTAACAACACAGCCACCCCTCTCCCATCAGATAATTTACTACAATTCAACAAACATGCACCAAGTAATAACAGTCACCAAGTAATACAGTCACTGCGTAGCAGGACCTGTTCCAAACTCCCCAAATTACCTAGTATTCTGCAGCCCTGCGACATGGGTATTCTTAGTACCCTCATTTTAATGGACCAGCAGGAAGGTATGAAGTACTTTGACCAACATGACCCAGTTAGCAAGTGGGGGGTGGAGGTTGTAGCAAGTGGATGTTGCAGCTAATTCAGTGATATTTAATTTTCTGTCAACATGCTTTGTTCTCAGAGGGCCATGGCACATTGTGCAGGGAGGAGTCTAGCTGCTGTAGTCCCAGGCTGAGTATAAAAACTTTTTCTTTTTCAACTGCTACTTGCTGGCTCTTGGCCAACTCATTGCATCAGTTTGGAATCTCCCCTTTATTAACATGCAAAGGCCCCTTAAGAAGTCCCACAAAAGGCCCCAGCCATCAGGTCGTTTGTGTCTCACCTCTGCTGAAATGAGTCAAGAGACTAGCAAGTCACCACACCACCAAGAATAAGAAGGGGTAGTCAGTGACTTCCAAGCGAAGGGCAACTTCTTTTTGTGGTTTCTACATCCTTTCTACACCCGCCACCCCGTGTGGGCTTGGTATATCTACATGCTGAACAGGGCGCTCCTCCACAGACACCTACCAAGCACCTCCTGTGTGCACAAGGCTTTGTGAGATGTGCTGGTGGATGCAGTTCACATTTCTCAGGCTTCCTCTCAAGAAAGCAGTTCCAGAAAGGGTGGAGGGGAGGGTCGTGCTGAGACAGGAAGAGACCAGGGGCTTAAAGAGGAACAGTAATTACAGGCCTGGAGTACATAAACCAAGATGAGCTTACTACCAGGTTACTGCCAGGTTACCAGCAGCTCAGTATGGAAGGAAGTCCTTTCAGGTGCAGACATTTGCAGAGTCCCTCAATGTCCCAAGGGCTCCCCTACTCCTTGAGGAGCTCCTAGCCAAGCAAAGGAGACACTGTAACAAGCCTAGGTGATAACTGGGAGACCAGGGGCTATGGGTGCCAGCGTGGTGAAGGAAGGGACATCCGAAGTGGGCTCTGGCAGGGGTGAAATCAGGACATGCAGATGGAGGAGCAGGGGTCAAAGAAAAGTCGATCAGCATCAGAGAGGGAGACAGGCAGCAACGCAAGCTCCGTTCATTCATTCATTCAACAGCATCCTAGTGCCTGTTCCATGCCAGACCCTGCGCTGAGCCTCAAACATGAATCTCACACAGCCCCTTCCCTCACAGAACTCCAACCAGTGGGGAAGAAGACTGTGAAAGGCATCAGTCACACACTGTGACCATGGCTGTGACAGACAGATGTACAGGGAAGGATCCTCCCTGGCTTTGGGAGGGTGGGCGATGCTCAAGGAGATGAGCCTGTGCAGACAGGAGGAGGGGTCTGGGCAAGTTCAGGGAAAGCAGACGATTCCATAAGGTAAGGGACAGTCTTAAGGACTAAATGTTTATGTCCCCCCAAACTGATACATTGAAACACTATGGTGGGTAATTAGGTCATCAGGGTGAAGCCCTCATGATGAGATTAGTGACCTTATAAGAAGGGACAGGAGACCAGGCTTGGTGGCTCACACCTGTAATCCCAGCACTTTGGGAGGCCAAGGAAAGTGGATTGCTTGAGCTCAGTTCAAGACCAGCTTGAGCAACATAATGAGACCTCATCTCTACAAAAAATAAAAAAAAAAAAATAGTCAGGTGTGGTGGTGCACATTTGTAGTCCCAGCTACTCGGGAGGCTGAGGAGGGAGGATCACTTGAGCCCAGGAGCTCAAGGCTGCAATGAGCAGAGATTGCACCACTGCACTCCAGCCTGGGTAACAGAGTGAGACCCTGTCTCAAAAAACAAAAACAAAACCAAACAAATAAACAAAAAAGAAAACGAAAAAAAAAGGAGGGGGACACAAGAGAGCTTACTTCCTGTCTCTCTCCACCATGTGAGGGCACAGCAAGAAGGCAGCCGCCTGCGAACCAGGAAGAGGGGCCTCACCATGAACCAAATTGTCTGGCACCGTGATCTCAGACTTCCAGCCTCCAGAACGCTGAGAAATAAGCTTCTGTTGTTTCAGCCCCTCTGTCTATGGTATTTCTGCTACGGCAGCCAAATGGTCTGAGACAGTAGGTAACAGCAGGAGCATCAGGAGATGAGGCCACGTGTGTGACAACCAGGAGTCTGTGCTTTATCCTGGGCCAGCGGGGAGCCCCTGGAGCAGTGGAGTGACAGCACGGTGTGAATTTCAGAAACATATCACCCTTTCTAGATACAACTGTTCCTTTTCCCAAACACTCCCTATAACTCCACAGCCATCCCCAGGAAGAAGGGAGCAGATATGACCTGGAGATGCCTAGGAAGGCACAGGTCCCTCAAGGTCTGCTCGCAGAGACTTGGAGGTCAGACCAGTGCCAGCTCCCATGGCAGCCCTTCCTCCTGCTCAGCTGAGCTCAGCCCAGCCAGTGATGGTCCTGGAGGCTCCAGGTTCCCAGGTCCCATCTTAGTAATATGAGGACTCTTGAAGGTTGAGACAGAACAAAGAGCTAAACACGATACAGGCAGATAACAATACCACAGATATCTAGACACACAGACACAGGTGCCCTGTGAAGGGGTGCTGGCTGATGTCTAAAATGGAACAGGGCCAGGTGCAGTGGCTCACACCTGTAATCCCAGCACTTTGGGAGGCCGAGGCAGGCAAATCACCTGAGGTCAGGAGTTCGAGACCAGCCTGGCCAACACGGCCCGTCTCTACTAAAAATACAAAAATTAGCCAGGCTTGGTGGTGAGCACCTGTAATCCCAGCTACTTGAGAGGCTGAGGCAGGAGAATCGCTTGAACCTGGGAGGCAGAGGTTACAGTGAGTCAAGATTGCGCCATTGCACTCCAGCCTGGGTGACAGAGCAAGACTCTGTCTCAATGAATAAATAAGTAAATAATTTTAAAAATGAAAGTAAAATGGAACAGAAACTTCAGCACTCAGGGTGCCGGGACTTGGTTTTCAAACCACCTTCCATGGAGCCCTGGTGCTCCTTGAAGATGTTTGGCGGGGGGCAGGAGTCAAAGGTCTGGAGCAACAAATGCTTGACTTCTTTTTTCTAGGTGTAATAATTTTAAACTATGAAAACATCATACCAACTCAAATGGGCTGCAAACCCAATATTAACCCGGGTAGACCCCACTGCAGGGACCTGGGCTGCCAGGTGAACACTCAGCTTTGTGCAGGGCTTGGGGGACAGTCTCTCCTGTCATCTCCAGTGAAATGCACTCTGAGAATGCAAGGCAAGTCACTCCCAAAAACAGAATCACAAATGCAGTATGCAAATCATTACGACAGAATATTTTCACAACCACAACAAAGTCCATTAATACTCAGGATGCCACAACTGTTCAGACTGCAACTGTCACCCTACACTTTTCGTTCTGACAGTTGAATTCATCAGAGCAACCTCACTGTCCTCATTAACTGACTTTATAACTAGTAAATGTTGTCAGTTTAAAGTCGTAAGATAAATGTGAGAATAAACCATCACTTCTCTGTTTTGTATATTGGAGCAGGATGGTTGAGCTATTTAAAAATTTTATTTTTGAAAAGACTTCATTTTGCAGATGGGAAAACAAACTCAAAGAGAGGTGAGGGAATCACACTGTTCTGTGAGTACCATCCCTTCTCAGTAGGCAGAAACCAGGTGCCCAGCACACAGCAGACACTCCACAAATGCCCTAGGGAAGGAAGGACCGCTCCCAGGCACCACAGGCAGGAAGCGGGCAGGACTCAAACTCAGACCTCCCCACTGCCAGCCCACTTCTGGTTTTCAGACTCTGCCGCCTTCCCTCCTTTCCTAGAAATGACAATACAGCCCACACTCAGCATCACAAGGAGGGAGAGGCGGCAAGGTGACTGTGCTATAAGAGCCAGGGTGCCTTCCCTCTTCCTCAAGAAAATACTAGAAGCCAAGCACACCTGAGCGCCAGTGTGGGATGTGTGCTACATGGACGGGAAGAGCTGCCATCTGCACTCTAGGAAACAAGGGTCTCCTGCACTCACCTGTCGATTCAGCAAGAGAGCTGGGGTGATTGTGCCTATCGAAGGGAAGCAACCAATTGTCAATTATTTTAGAAACAGCCAAACAGATAGAACGCATAACTACAGGATAAGGGGAGTGATGGTTAATACTATCAACTTGATTGGACCGAAGGATACAAAGCATTGTTCCTGAGTGTGTCTGCCAGGATCTCGCCAAAGGAGATTCACATTTGAGTCAATGGACTGGGACAGGCAGACCTGCCCTCAGTGTGGGTGGGCACCATCTAATCAGCTGCCAGCACAGCTAGAATAAAGCAGGCAGAAGCTGGAAAAAGCAGACTGGCTGAGTCTTCCGGCTTCCATCTTCCTCCCGTGCTGGATGCTTCCTGCCCTCAAACATCAGACTCCAAGTCCTTCAGCTTTTGGACTCTTGGACTTCCATCAGTGGTTTGCCAGGGGTCTCAGGCCTTGGGCCACTGACTGAAGGCTGCACTGTCGGCTTCCCCACTTTTGAGGTTTTGGGACTCAGACTGGCTTCCTTGCTCCTCAGCTTGCAGACTGTCTGATGTGGGACTTCACCTTGTGATCGTGTGAGTCAGTTCTCCCAATAAGCTTCCTTTCATATATACATCTATCCTATTAGTTCTGTCCCTCTAGAGAACCCTGACTAATACAAGTGGGAACCAGCCCTGTCTGCCCTGGTTCTCAAACTGGAGAGCGTATTGGAATTGCTCTGGGGGCTTGTGAAAAGCCAGACCCTAGTTGCAGAATCCCTGATCCAGGAGATCAGGGCGGGGCCAGAGGACCCGTGGTTCTGAGCTGCTCCCAGATGAGGCTGCTGCTGGCCTAGGACCTCATTTTGAGAACCGTGTCTCTGATCTGTTCATTACAAACCCTCCTGATTAAGGCTTATTAAAGCAGGTATTCTAGACAATACCTTTAACAGTCCACAGCCAGGTCTTCTATCTAAACTATTAAAACTACATTGAGAAAATATTTATAGACTACAATTAAATATGAGACTAGTTTAGACTGGACATTTTTTAAAATTACCTCAGTGCGGAGGTCATTACCCAATTGTGCTGGACAGTAAGAGGGAGCAGAGGGGCACTCCATTCGGTAACGGAGATGAAAGTGGACACGGCCAGTCACTCAACACAGTGGCTAGTTAGGGGCCACAGGAAGGAAAATGAACAAGGTATGGTGAGAATTTCACAAGTCCCCAGCAGGGAAAGCTCTCAGCTAAAGTGAGGGGAATGGAGGAACAGCAGACGAGGCTTCCCCGGAGCTGGCCAGGGGCAGGTCAGGCGGATGGGCAGGATGCAGACTGAGGAGGCACAGCAGGGTGGGGAAGTCCAAGGAACGGGCATTCCAGGAAAGAGGGACGGTGAGCAAAAGCATGGAAGTTGGAAAAGGAGGTGGGGAGAGTCAGGGAAGTAAAGTAGTCAGTTTGCAAAGGGAAGTGAAGGGGCAAGCAGGAGTGATGGAGGATGAGACAGGAAGGGAAAAGTGGGGGCCTCCGGTGTCTGACTGGCAAGAATCGAACATCAGCTACAGGCCAGGCACGGTTTGATGCTACTGACTTCTAACTTCATTACATTGTAGTCACAGAACCTGCTTTGGTTTTTTGTTTGCTTGTTTTCTCTCCTTTTAATTTTATTGAGGTTGTATTAGGGCCTAGCATATGGTCTATCCTGGAAAATGATTCATGGGCACTGAAGAATATTTATTCTGATGTCATTGGTCGAGTGTTCTATAGGTTTCCTTTAGGTCTAATTGGTGTAAAGTGTTGTTCAAGTTCCCTGCTCCCTTGTTGATCTCCTGTAGACTTGTTCTATCTGTTATTGAAAGTGGGTGTTGACATATCCAACTATTATTGTTGAATTATCTATTTCTCCTTTCATTTCTGTCAGGTTTTTTGTTTGTTTGCTTATTTGTTTGAGACAATCTCTCACTCTGTCGCCGAAGCTGGGGTGCAGTGGTGCAATCACAGCTCACTGCAGCCTCAGCCTCCCCAGGCTCAGGTGATCCTCTCACCTCAGCCCCCTAAGTAGCTGGGACTACAGGCACACAACACCATGCCTGGCTAATTTTGCATTTTTTTTTTGTAGAGACAGCATTTCACCATGTTGTCCAAGCTGGTCTCAAACTCCTGGGCTTGAGCAATCTGCCCGCCTAAGCCTCCCAAAATGCTAGGATTTCAGGCATGAGCCACCATGCCCAGCCCATTTCTGTCAGTTTTTGCTTCATGTATTTTGGTGCTCTCTTGTTAGGTGCAAATATGTTTATAATTATTATATATTCCTGATGTATTGAACTTTTTGTCATTATAAAATGTTGCTCTTTAGTAACTTTTTTTGTTTTCATCTCATTTTGTCTAATATCAGTATAGCCCCTTAGCTTTCTTATGGTTGCTATTTGCATGATATATTTTTTTCTCATCCTTTCACTTTCAATCTATTTGTATCCTTGAATCTAAAGTATGTCTCCTACAGATAGTGCTATGATCTGAATGTTTATGTCTTCCAAGAATTCATATGTTCCTAGTCACCAGTATGATAGCATTAGGAGGTGAGGCATTTGGCAAGTGATTAGGTCATGAGGGTGAGCCCTCATAAGTGAGATTAGTGCCCTTGTAAAAGAAACCCTAGGGAGGTAGCTCACCCCTTCCACCATGTGAAAACACAGCAAGAAGACTGCTATCTATGGGGAGGCAGACCCTCATGAGACGTTGAATCTGCCAGTGCCTTGATCTTGGACTTCCCAGCCTCTAGAACTGTGAGAAATAAATTTCTATTGTTTATAAGCTATTCAGTCTAAGGTGTTTTGTCATAGCAGCCTGAAAGGGCTAAGGCAGCATATACTTGGATGATATATTTTATCCCTGACAACATCTACCTTTTGATTGGCTTATTTAACCTGTTCATCTTTAATAGTATTGATATAGTTGGACTTATGTCTTCCATTTTATTTTGTTTTCAATATGCCTCATGTCTTTTTGCTCCTTTATTCTTCCATTACTGCCTTCTTTTGCACTAAATGAATCAGGCACCATGTTTGCCATGTAAGTCAGGAGCAAGGACTTCAAAGAGGTATTTCTTTTAAATTTAGATAACAAAATTACTGACAATGTTAAGTTTCTTAAATGGCTAATTTTCAAATTTGTCATGATTTTTTTTCATTTTGGTTCCAGTAAATGGAACCAAATCAATTATTTATCCAATAGTCTCTGAACACCACCTACAAAAACGTCCACTACCAGCTTCCTGGGTTGGAAGATTGGAAGTCTACAGCTTGACCTTCTTACAAGGAGGCAGAATGGGGCCATTAGATTTTCGAGATCCCCTTCGTGACATGTGGTGACTGGAAGTGTGGAGACAGCTCAGTGCTTCAGACTAAGGTGGGAAGGGATGGTCAGGATTCCTAAGAGTCCACAATGATGGTGTTTTCAAATGCTGTGGCATTGTTCTCACAGACACCTGCTCACCTATGCTCAGGAGGCTCTGATAAGCAGAGGTCCTTTCTGCAGTTGCCACGATAAGCAGATAAGACACCACCCCAAACTGTTCAGCCCACATCCCTACCTAAGAGTGACTTACCACACCCCACTTAACACACCTTGCCACTTGACCTCTTAGCACATCCCCAAAGCCCTCTGCTCACTAACAATGATGAAGGGAAGCTACAATCCAGGAGCAAATGAATCGTCAAATTCCAAATGAACAACTTATTTATTTGGGGCACCTGAGGGCACCAGCATCCCTCCCCCATCTTCTGGCTAGAGCACTCCAATTTCTAATATCCTATCCAGCAATAAGACTTGTTTGTGTCTTCAGTCGGAAGTGTCTTGCATTCGTTTTTAGCCATCCCTATAGGAAAATCCAGGGCTCTGCAATGCCCAGGCTCTCACAGACTCGGTTCATCCTGGGCACCTATGGTGCTTCCTGGGAGAGACAGATCATGTCAGGAAAGCATCCATCTGCCCAGTGGTTTAAATAGATTAGGCACAATGTGGGGGCATCCAGGCCCTTTTTCAAAATAAGATATCTGGTTTGCAAAAAGAACCTCGTCAAGCCCCGAGCCTGGAAGGCTCCAAGACTTGCTGCAGAAATCCAATTACCGCTGGGCATAATGAGCTCACTCACCCAGCGCCCTGGCCCAACAATGCAGCCCTGCCAACGTCCCGAAAGAAGCTTTGTCTTCCAAAGTGCATTCGGAGGGTATGGCTTGGGAGAAAGAGAAAAACCAGGCTAATGGAATAGGAAATGTGACCTTCCGGGAACACAGGCATGCGGTTTGTTTCTGAAGAACAGCCTTCTAACATTTTTCTGCTGCCTTAAACTAAAAGCAGGCTGCACCATAAGGCAGCGAAATCCCAGTCTGAGGAGGGAAAGAGAAACTTTGAGTTTTACAGAACCTTCGTAAATGTCATCTCTGGACTGATAAAACAATCTGGGGTATTCCCACCCCAGGCATTATAGTATCTGAGGCTCAGACAATTGACTGTCACTAGAGGTGGCTTCTGCAGAGAACAGAGTGATGTTTTTTTAAGCGCAGAGTGGACCTGATGCAAGCAATAGAGAGAACATACTGTGGTCCTGCTAAGGTCCCTCCCAACACTGACATTATGGGAATCTGAAACTAAAAGCCAAAAATCTATTAACCACCTACTGTGCACCTTGCCCTGGCCAGGCTCTGGGAGTTCCAGTGTGAATCAGAAAGCATTCCTACCCTCATAGAGCCCTCTGTCTAGCGGAGGAGTCAGACAAGTCACTGGCAGCTGCAACACACTGTGGCCAGGGCAGAGGGTGGCGTGGGGCAGTGAGGGTCCTGGGGTTATACCTGGCCCAGTCTGGGGATGGAGTTTTCTGGAGGAAGGCGCATGATGGATCTTAAGCACAAGTGGATGGGGCTGGGGGAGGTGAACAGGCAGATCCATCAAAGGGAACAGCATGTGCAAAGGCCCGGCCTAGTCGAGAGCAGCCGGGGGACTGTGTAGCTGGACACGGGCTCTGCTGCAGGCATGGCAGGAGAGGGAGGCAGGGTGGGTCATGCCACACTGGCAAAATCAGAGGAGAGAAGGAAGCCCCATTAGTCCATTCCCCTGCCCCTGGGCCTGTCTGAATCCAGCCCCAATGACTTCATTCACTCAATCCTCATTTGTAGAGTAAGTAAGTGGGTCTCTCCCTACTCCTGGGGCCCAAGAAGGGTGGAGGAAGTGGCACCCGAGGAGCAGTGCTCAGGAGAGGGCTATGGTTCATGGGGGAAATGGCGGGAGCTGAACTGGGAGCAGACCATGGGGGGCTGCAATGCCAGGCTAAATTTACAACATGATGTTACAGGCTGCATATGGATCCTAAGATGGTTACTATAGTGAGACAGATTAACATATCTCTATCTAACATAGTTACACATTTTTCGTTGGCAAGAGCAGCTAAAATCTACTTACTCAATAAAAATCCCCAATAAATGCAATTGTATTAACAAAGTTCCCATGTTGCACTTTTCCTCTGTAGACTTGCTCATCCTACACTCTTTCCATAAGTGAACAGCACCGTTAGGAGTAGCCAGAACTAGGTTGAACCCACCACTGCCATTTCCACCTGTGCAAGCTCAGATAAGTCACTCGTTCTCCAGCAACGAGGTGGTGGAGGTCCAAGGAGAGGGCTGGGAGGAAGGTCCACTGCCATCCTCGATAATCACCTGGGGCTCTTCCTGCTGGCTTGTGGGCACACCCCACCTCCCACCCCCAACCCCAGCAGGCAGCATAATGCCAGGCACCTGAGGGCAGGTGTGCACAAGGAAAGTGAGGATGACAGTGTTAGCTGACCCCTACAAATCTCAGCACAAAGTTGCCCCCAGGCATCTCTCCACATGGAGCAAGCATACACACCCAGTGACAGGGATGGGGTGATACCCCAGAATGCCGGAGCTCCCAGGGTGATGTGACATGTCTCCCTCGTGGTTCCTGGCTGAGTTGGGAACTCAGCTCACAGTCCCCTCCTGGGCCTGACAGAAAGCAGTGGAGATGGGGTCCAGAGCAGAGGGGGTTCATCAAACAAGACAGCAGGCAGCCTGCACCACATCCTGAGAATCAGCCACTCTCAGCCATCAGAGCTGGTGTGGGGCAATTCCAGGATGGGGACAAACAGCAGCTTCGCCCACACTAGGGGATGCAGGGACTGCAGAAAATGAACATGAGGCTGCAAACTCTTAAATCCTGGTGCAATGAATATTGCAAAAGGCTTACACAGGCTAGAGCCACTGAGTGGCCAAGAGGCAATGGAGTGGCCCGACACTCTTGGGCCACGCTAAAGTCATGGGCTTGACTGCCAGTGAGTGACAGCCCAGTGTGCGTCAGGCTCCAGACTCCAGACAGCTCTACCCCTGCGCTCCTCACCAGGCCTTCCCGAGGGCTCACAGCCAGAGATGCAGCTCCCAACACCCGTGTGACTATCCCCTGCATCTCCCTCCTGAGGCCCTCAGAGAACTCGTCACGGGCCTTAGTGGCTGGGTCAGCCTCTGTATTTCAACTGTGGAGGCTATGGGTCCCCCTCCCCCAGAACGTAAGCTGCTGTGGGCAGAGAGCTTGCCACCCCTTGTCCTAATGGGGCCCCAGATCCTAGCAGGGCACAAGGTGGCCCTCAAAGGTGCATTGTCATTGTTTGTCATCCAGCTGAGCTTCTTATTTATAGAGGAGGAAACTGAAGCACAAAAACCGTTTCATTAACTTGCCTGAGGTCACAGACCTCACAGAAGGCAGAGCAGGAGGTTGAGCCCCATAGGCCTGAGCCTGGACCCTGCCCTCTGGAGCTTACAGCTACAGCAGCAAGGCCCAGTGGAATACAACATGTATGCCACATGTAATTTCACAGTTTTAGTAGCCACATTTTAAAAAGTAAAAAGAAGATGAAATTAATAATATATTCAAAATAGCATCATTTTGAAGTGAAATTCATGTGAAAATTATTACTAAGATATTTTATATTCTGTTTTTTTCATACATCTTCAAGCCCAGGAGTGCATTTTATTTATTTATTATTTAGTTATTTATTTTGAGACGGAGTTTCACTCTTGTCACCCAGACTGGAGTGCAATGGTGCAATCTTGGCTCACTACAACCTCCGCCTCCCGGGTTTGAGCTATTCTCCTGCCTCAGCCTCCCGAGTAGTTGGGGTTACAGGTGTCTGCCACCACACCCAGCTAATTTTTGTATTTTTGGTAGAGACAGGGTTTTGCCATGTTGGCCAGGCTGGTCTTGAACTCCTGACCTCAGGTGATCCACCCTCCTCAGCCTCCCAAAGTGCTGGGATTACAGGCGTGAGCCTCCGCATCTGGCCAGGGTGTATTTTTCACTCACAGTCCATCTCAGTCCACAGGAACCACACTGCAGTGCTTAATAGCCCCTACCAGCGAGTGGCTACTGAAATAGGACAGCTCAGCTCCAGGAGGTCCCCTGGTGGCCTCAGAGCAAGCGTCAGAGTCACCTGGCATTGGAAAACTCGTTGACAATCACAATGACCATGACTTCCACAAGTAACACCAGCAGCAGCGCCGGCTGACAAACACCTACTGCACGCAGATGCCACTGAGCCTGTTTTGGTTTGGTCTACATCCAAAACCAACCCCAAGAGATAGGGACATTCTCTTTATTTCACAAAAGACGGAAGTGAAGCTCAGAAAGATGAAGGAGCAAGCACTCGATCATCAGAGCTAGCAGGGTGGAGTTCAGAAATTAAGTCAGTAGCAGTGATTACTGAGTGAACACCTGCTCTGTGCCAATGTCCAAGGCTGACAGAGGAGGGGAAACCCCACAGGCAGGGTTCCTGCCCTCATAGTGCTTGATTCTAGCTTCTGGGGAGGGGAAATGACAATAAAACCATTTCAGATCATGATGATTCTCAAAAGTAAACAGGGTACTGATGGGGACCAGGGGCACGGCCACTATCTGGGACAGTCAAAAACCTCCCCAAGGAGGAGAAATTTAGGCTGAGACATTGTGGTGGTTAATATTGAGTGTCAACTTGATTGGTGAAAGATGCAAAGTATTGATCCTGGGTGTGTCTGGGAGGGTGTTCCCAAAAGAGATTAACATTTGAGTCAGTGGGCTGGGAAAGGCAGACCACCCTCAGTGTGGGTGGGCACCATCTAACCAACTGCCAGCATGGCTAGAATAAAGCAGGCAGGAGAAGATGGAAGAGCAGAGTTGCTGAGTCTTCCGGCCCCATCTTTCTCCCGTGCTGGATGCTTCCTGCCCTTGGACATCAGACTCCAAGTTGTTCAGCTTCTGGACTCTTGGACCTACACCAGTGGTTTGCCAGGACTCTCGGGCCTTTGGCCACAGGCTGAAGGCTGTGCTGTTGGCTTCCGTACTTTTGAGGTTTTGAGACCCAGACTGATCCGCCACTGGTTTCCTTGCTTCTCAACTTGCAGATGACCTATTTTGGGACTTTACTTTGTGATTGGTAAGTCAATTCTCCTTAATAAAATCCCTTGCATATACACATATATCCGATTAGTTCTGTCCCTCTAGAGAACCCTGACTAATACAGACATGAGGGATGAAAAGAAGCCAGTCTGGGCCAGGGCAGGGATGAACATTCCAGGCAGCAAGCAGCTCACACAAGCGCTCTGAGCAGCAAGAATCCAGCATGTTCCAGCAACCGAAAGAAAGGCGGCCAGGGCTCCCTGCGCTGTGCCAGCTGCCTCTCTGGGGCACTCGGTTGGCCCCTACATCGTCCCTCCTGCCTCGGGGCGCTCCCACGCTCTTGCTTGGAAAATGAGGAGCCAACAAACCATTCTGCAGGTTTCAAGGACAAGTCAAGGCTGGGAGCCCCCAGCACAGTGCTCATCACAAGGGACTGAACTGATGCATTAATGAGCAGGGGAGGAAAGGGTGGGAAAGCCTACAGAACAGGACCTGGGCAGCCACAGCCCTGGGAAGAAAATGTTGGCACCCTGAGCACTGCTTCCAACACCAGCCACAAAGGTGAGAACCCCAATGTCCGTCCACAGATGAATGGACAATTGTGTTATATTCACACCATGGAATACTACTCAGCCATAAAGAGGAAGGAAGCACCGACACTCGCTATAACCCGGGTGAACCTTGAAAATATCAGACTAAGTGAAAGAAGTCAGCCACAAAAAGCCACATACGATCTACACCTACGAAATATCCAGAACAGGCAAATCCAAGGAGACAGAGGGCAGATGGATGAGTGCCGGGGCTGGGAGAGGGGAAGTGAGGAGTGACTGCTCATGGACACAGGGTTTTGTTCGAGAGTGAGGAAATTGTTTTGCAACTAGATCAAGGTGATAGTTGCACAACCTTGTGAATGTAGTAAATGCCACTGAATTGTATAATTTAAGATGGTTAATTTAGAGTGATTGAATTTCACCTCAATTTTTTTTAAGAAAGAGAAGGGGGAAAAGAACTGCTTTAATGGAAAGCACAGGTTATGATCTCATCCAATACATTCCCATGTCAGAACAAGCAGAGAGGGGCGACCAGCCACCAGATGCAACAGGATAGAGTGGGAGAAGACAGGAGACAGAAGCCCCAAGGGTAAAAGAAGCAGAAAGCTACTTACCAGCTCACTCCTTGCCTCCACTGTCAACCCCTCACAGTCCTCACCGGAAGGACACCCACCCCGTGGTGATGCGTCCCACCCCCTCCAGCACTGAGGAGGGACCCAGGGCCAGTCCAGGCTCCTGACTCAAAATGCAGCCAAGGGAGAAGCTCAGAGGCCAGCACACCGAGCCAGCGCCTCCCTCTGACCTGGCAGGCATAAGGGTATTTCTGCCACAATGAGCACCCGCTGGCAGTCCCTGGCTGGTGCACACAGAACGCCTTTTACTCCTTAAAGTGGCCCTTCAGCCAGTCTCAGCCACGGTGGGAGACAGGACAGCAGCAGCCTGTACCCGGGTCCTCCCATGGGAGACAGGACAGCAGGCAGGCTGTACTCAGGTCCTCCCAGGCCAATTGGGAGTTTTAGGATATGCAGTGGGTCCTGAGGATGCTTGCGGGCCCTGGAAAAGATAAAGGGGCCACCTCAGACCACACAGAGGGGAACGGGCTGACCTAACACAAGAGGGTGGTGGTGCCCAACAAAGGGAGCAGCCACTGCAGCTGCTGTCCACTGTGTGATGCTAGACGAGGCCTTTCACCTCCGTTCCTTAGTCTCATCCTCACAACCGAGGGATGTGCAAGGACCAGACTGGGGTGATCCCCATTTCCCAAATGAGGAACCTGAGTTGCAGAGGGTTCAGGGGGCTGCAGACAATAGCACAAGATTAGCTGGTAAATGGCAAAGCCGGTGCTCAAACCCAAGTCTGATGTCAAAGCCTTCTATGCTAAATTATGATGCCACTAACATTTGCTTTATTCCACAAAACTCCCACAAGACAGCACAGGGCATCAGTGAAGAATGTGGGCTGCAGGTGAGGATGACAGAGAGTTCCAGAGGTGGATGGTAGCACTGGTTGCTCAACAGTCTGGATGTGCTTCATGCCACTGAATTGCACACTTAGAAATGGTTAATATATCAGCTATGATTAAATACTTTGATATATTTAGTATATTAACCATGATAAAAATATATTTTAAAATGGTCAGGTGCTAGCCCATCAAGGAATTGTTAACAAATTTTTGAAAATAGATACCACGCATACCACATTCTCTAAATATGGTAAAATTAAATTAGAAGCTAATAAAAATATAAATCTCCCTGCCCCTGTCTCCTCCCCTCAAAACAGAACATGGGTTTCTTGGCTTCAAATCCCTGCTCTGGAACATACTCGCTTTATAATCCCTGGCGAGCTTCGGAGCCCCTCTGTGCCCATCTATAAAATAGAAATGCAGGTGCGTGCCTCCCTCTGGGACTGAATGGGTTCAGTCAGACCAGAGACAGCACAGACCAGTGGGAGGCAAACTCCTCCTAGAAAAAGCCAGGGAGTAAATGTCTTTGGCTTCACAGATGTCTCCCCCAGCTGCTCAGTTCTGCCAGTCTGGCACAAATGCAGCCACAGACCATACATACACAAATGGGCGTGGCTGTGTTCTAATAAAACTTTATTTACAAAAGCCCCTGGCACAGATCCTGGCACTTGCTAAGTGCCATTCACACACGTTAACTGTTATAATGAAGAAAAACGGTATTTCTGTCAATTCACCTCTGCAGACTTATGAAAGGCATAACACTTCTCGTTGGGGTTCTGAAAACCGATACTAACATCAAAGGCAGGAGGGAGGCCCCGGCCCCACTGTGGAGCTGCCCCCCCCCCACACTCTGAGCTGCCCCTCCCACACTCTGAGCTGCCCCTCCCACACTCTGAGCTGCCCCTCCCACACTCTGAGCTGCCCCTCCCACACTCTGAGCTGCCCCTAGGTGCTTTCACCACGGGCCCCTTCTCCTCTACTCTCCAGTATGGGGGTGGTGCAAAAGTAATGGCAAAAACCACGATTATTTTTGCATCAACCTAATAATGACCTCTGTGGCCACTCCCTGCAAGCACGCCTGCTTCTCACGTCCTACAGGAGGGGTTCCTAACCCAGCCGTTCACAGCATGAGACCCCCAGAGCTCCTCCCCTGTCCCTGCCCCTCCCTGCTGATCCATGACCCCTGTACTGTCCACCTGGCCTCAGAAAAGCATGAGCAAAGAAAACACTTTCTGAAGGCATCCAGGGCGAGAGTCAGGATGCTGTGGTCCCACCAGTGGCCAGCCCTGGGTCACTGTCTGAGTCTCGGTTTACAGCAGCACCAATGGCCACTATGGACATGACGGTGATGTGCTTCCATTAAAAGCACCAAGAAGGGGCCAGGGGCGGTAGCTCATGCCTGTAATCCCAGCACTTTGGGAGGCTGAGGTGGGCAAATCACCTGAGGTGAGGTCAGGAGTTTGAGACCAGCCTGCTTAACATGGTGAAACCCCATCTCTACTAAAAATACAAAAAAATTAGCAGGGCCTGGTGGCAGGTGCCTGTAATCCCAACTACTTGGGAGGCTGAGGCAGGAGAATTGCTTAAACCCACGAGGCGGATGTTGCAGTGAGCCGAGATTGTGCTACTGCACTCCAGCCTGGGCAACAAGAAAGAAACTGTCAAAAAAAAAAAAAAACCACCAAGAAGGCTTTCTGATCTATTTCTCATGCCATCCCTGTTGGAAGGTCGTTTTCCATTACAGGGGTCAGTGTGCTCCATGGGGCAACATCTGAGGCCTGGAGTCAGGGAGCCCCACTGCTGAGTCCCCTGGTGTCCTGAGACTCGGCTCCCTCTCTGGTGTTCACGTAGACCTCACCCTGTGTGGTGCTATGCAGCAAAGATGAGATAGCCCAAGGCAGAAGCGGGAGGTTAAGTGACGATATTTCCTTATGTGGCCCTCATTCCCCTTATCCAGACAAAGAAAGTGAGTACAGGGGCTAAGTGACTTGCCCGATGTCACACTGTCAGTAGGGTGGGAGCTGGTCCTCAACACAGTTCCACTGACCTAGCCTGGTCCCTCATACCGCTCAGCCCACCACAACGGTGGCCACTGCTCTGATCATTAGTTTCATTGTTAGCTAAAGAAGGACCCCAGATGTGGGTATGGGAGTTTGCTCTGTGACAAGGCTAAATGAATAAATATTCTCATAGCTTCTTCACCATCATCATCCCTCATAAAGCTGCTACCTTTGCTCAGGGACCACACCTCTGATCCCCACATCAACCTAGCCAAAGAGATACCACTGCCCCCTTTTATACAGGAAACGGAGGCTCAGAGAGGTTAATCCTCTTACCCAAGATCACACAAGGATAAGGGATAAAGTACAAGCGAGTCCAACTTCAGAAGCCCTGCAGGTTGATCCCATTGCCACTATGGGGAGAGGAGTGACCCAGGAGAACTGGGACAAACCGCAGTCATCCTCAGACTCCCCAAGGGAAGCCCCCATTTAGTTAGAAAGCCCAGCAGGGAGGCACTTGCCCAATCCCAGCTAAGTGAGGCAGGGCCTGAATGGGAACCCTGGCAGTCTGGCTCAGAGCCTGAAGAGATGCAAGGTCCCACCCTCGAGGAGTTAAACAGAGAGCCACAGCCTGCAGTGGCAACTGCTGCTGCCTTATGGACTAGAAATTGTTCCCTCTGCCACTTGTCCCACAGCCCAGTCCACCATTACACACCAAGAGAGTGGGGCCACGGTCCTGCCACTTCCTCAGGCAGCCTTCCTGGCTGGGCCAAGGCAGGGGCCTGTCCCCCTCTCTCCCTGCACATGGCTCTCTGACAGCACGGGCAGTGTCTGTGTGGCCATCTCCCTAGGAAAACAGAGCCCCGACCAAAGTGGGACCATCTCTCAGGTGACCTCACTGTGTCCCGTGTCCCGTGTCCCCAGTCTCTAGTGGGCAAGATCTGCTTAAGGAAAAACTATACAAACAAATATCACACTGGACGTGTATGAAAAGTTCTGAGAACACAATGAGAGAACCACACAATCTTTCCAGTAGAGTCTTGGAAAATCACAGTGATGGAACCTAAGAGCTGGACTTTATCATGAATCGTTCTCCAGATACACAAGGGAGGGGAGCATTGTTTTAGAGAGGGGGGTGAAAAAAAAGCATGTGGGGAAAAACCCAAGTGTGAAGACATGTCTACACAACACAGAGGCAGCAGGCGTGGCTGAGACATCGTGGCAGGAAGAGGGGAGAGATGGGCCAGGGAAGTCAGGATGGAAGGAACTGGTGAGGTAGTGGGGGCAGTGGGAGTCATAGGTGGTTTGTGAAGGAAGAAAATGCCAGTCATCTCATGCATTGGGTCCACACTGTGATCCTTTGGGAGCGGCTTACTGCAAAAAGACTCCAGGTAAGAATTACCCCAGACTCCAGAGCGGAGATGTTCAGCATTACAAACCGGTACATATCTCAGCAACAAAAATCTTGCAACAAGCCACAAACCTCCACTGTGCGCCGCAACATCAGTCTCTGCAGACCCGCAGATCTCCAGGAGGGTGACAGTGCCCTGCTAGGAAAGGATCCTAATCCCCCCACTCCATCCTCGAATGTGTCCCTCCTCCTTGCCCATCCCAGCTATTGGAGCCACCACCCACAAGCCCAGGTTGCTAGAGGAAGGGCCAACTCCTCCCATGGCCTCGCCCTCCACACCAGCGGGTTGCTTTGACTTAGGGGAGATGTCCCTGCTATGCCCAACATTCACTGTGGGTGGAGCCCTGGGAGAGGGGCTGAGGCTGCCCCTGTCCTCCTCCCCACCTCCTCCTCTGCTCTGGAAGGCAGAGGCCGTCAGATGGCAACAGCATCCTGGGACAGCTCCGCGGTCCAGGAAAGCTCAGGAGGGGCAAGGGGATCTCCCTGACCTTGGTCTACAAGGAGCTGGCCAGCCGAAGTTAGGGCGTTCCCGGAGAGAGCACAACACGGGCAAAGGCCAAGGACAGTGTGCCTGCGAGTGTGCGCAGATGGGGCGAGCGGCGGAGGAGGGCTGGCGGTTAGATACAGTATCGCTGGAGCTCAGAGAGCCGGGCAGAGGCTGGCGGAGAGCCGAGGTTGGCCCAGCCTTCAGGAGACCGGCGAGCTGGGGTGTGTGGGAGCGGGATGCTTCTAAGGCGAAAAGAAGAGCCAGCCTCGTAAGCGGCCTCTATCTGGGCTGCCCTGGCCGGATCCTCAGGAGCCCACAGCAGGGGGGATGGAGCGAAGGACCGAGGAGCTGGGAGGCGAGGCGGCCGCGCGCGCACTGACGTAGGCCACCGAGGCCGCTGGCCCCGACGCACGGCGCCCGGCAAGGTGTCTGGCACCACCGGAGTCAATCCTTGCGCGCCATCTCCGAGCCCAGCGCGCCCAGGGCGCGCTGGGCCGGCAGGAGGGTGGGTGCCAGCCTTTCTTCCCATCTCTCCAGCCTCCTCCCCGGCGCCCACGTGGGCGGAGCAGCGCGAGGGTGTGCGTGACAGGGGCCGCGGCGGCGTGTGCCGTGCGTGGGGTGGGGTGCAGGCTGGGCGGCCTCGCCCGCGGGCCCCCCGCCGCCGGGGCGCGGCCCCCAGCTCCATCTTCTTTGCCACCTGGGCGGGGATCTGGGGGACTACGACCTACCCTGCGGAAGACACCGAGGGGACCGGCCGGCCACACCCCCCAGGCCACTCCGGCAGGCACCGGGTGGGTCCCCCCTCCCGCTCCTTGGCTTGGGGGCGGAATCCGGAGAGGAGTGGAAATAGGGGTGGCGTGAAGGAGAGCTGGGGGCTGGGGGCGGAACCGGGAGGGGGTGTTGGGGGAAGCGACGCAGCGGCTGGGAGATTTTGCAAGGGGGTCTGAAGAGGAGTGGGGGATGGGTACGGAAGGGTGGGGGAACGCTAAGGTGGGATGCAAGAGTGGAAGGGGGACCCGAAGGGGGCGCGATGACCGGAGGACGGGGAGATGGACGATGGGGCGGGGCGGCACCGGTCGCCGCGTCCCTCGCCGCCGGGTCCGCCCCTCGGTCGCCGGGTCCACGGGTTCTCTCTGGCCTGCGCGCGCCTCTCCTCCCGCCCCCCGGCGCACCTGTACCCACCTGCTCGGCGCTCAGGCCCGAGCCGGGCAGCAGCAGCGGGCGTAGCGAGCGCAGCCCCGCGCCGCATCCTCCGGCCGCCCCCTCCCCGCTGCGAGCTTACGCCGGTGTCGCCGCCGCCACCGCCTTAAAAAGGACAAAACGGAACAGAAAATGAATGCATGCACAAAAAATCGTAAAAAGCAATTGAGGAGGATGGCAGTCGCGCGCGCGGCTCGGCGGGGCGGGAGTCGAGAGGCCGCGGCACTGGTGGCCGCGATAGGGGCAGGCGGCCGGCGCGTGCCGCACGCGGGTGGCTGCAGCTCCCTCGGTCGCCGGCGCCCGGCTCCGGCACGGCCCCGCCCCTCCCTAGGGAGCCGGTCCGATTGGTCTGTCTTCCTGCCAGTCAGGCAGGAGGGCGAGGCGCCCGCCCCTCCCCGCCCCCGCCCCCGCCCCAGGCAGACTCTGGGAGAGCTTCTGCAGCCCCGAGAGGGGGCGCGGAGCTGCCGGAGCGTGCGCACTAGGCCAGCGGCCGGCCCGGGCAGGGCTGGGGTCCCGGCGCTGAGCGCCCTCAGCCGCGCCGGGCACCCTGGCGCCTCGCTGAGTCGGAGCAACCCCCGGGAGGAGCTTTCAGGCTCTGGTCAAGGCTCGGGCCTCGGGAAGCTATCCCTACCCTCGGGGGCTCGAGCCTGGCGTGGAGCTTGCAGGTAAAGCGGGGCTGGGGCCGTCCGGGCCGTCAGTGGTCAGGAAGACGCAGCGACCCCGGAGATCCATGTCCCCCTCTGTACGGATGAGAGGTCTGAAGGTCAGAGGTTAAAGCGCACGCTAAAGTCGGCAGAGCCAGCAAGGGGCAGAACTGGACATATGCCAGCCTAGGGAGCTGCCCCCACCAGCCCAGGCTGCCCCCAGCAAAGCCACATCACCAGGTCATAGCCAAATGAACGATGTGCTGTCGAGCTGAGACTTGGGAGGGGCAGGACTCAGCTGGGCAAACACTCATTCATTCAGTGTCATTAGACAAATATTTATTGAGCACCTACTGTGTGCCAGGCAGTCAAGAAGATGTGGGGACACCATAGTGAACAGCAGAGAGGAAGAGGCGCCCACCAGAGCTTACTTTCTAGCAAGGAGAAGGGAGGGAAGAGCACCCAGCAAAGGGAGCAGCGTGGGGGAACACCCTGACTGCAGGGAACGGGACATGTTTGAGAATCTGATAAAAGTGTCTGGGCCACAGAATGATGAGAGGGAGAGTGTGGAAGATGGGGCGTGGGGGCACAGAGGGGCAGCGCTTGCAAGGTCTTGCAGGCTGGGCAGAGTTTGGAGACTGTCTCGCCTGGAAGGTGGTCCCATGGACTATGGTCAGATTGATATTTTTTAAACTGCACCAGTCAGGATAAGCTGTGTTAGCCACAGTAACAACCAAACCCAAATCTCCCTGGTGTGTCTTGCTACATGGTACATCCTTCCTCTGTCAGTGGGGCTCTGTTCATCGGAGTGGTGGGGAGCCCAAGGTGGGCTCCCAGCCGAGCACCCACATGGTGCAGCAGCGTGAATGAAAGGTGACAATTATGCTGGCTTTGAAAGCTTCCGTCCCAAGGGACGCTCATCTCTTCTGCTCACGTTTCATTGGCCAGAGCAGGTCACATGACCATGCGTAACCTCAGAAGAGGAGGAAGTGCAGACCTCTAAGGTTCAGGGAGTGGAGAGGAACTAGGATATTTGTGAGCAGATGTGAGACTATCTTTAGCAGATGCCCTGGCTGCCCTTGGGGCATGGGCTGAAGTAGTCAAGAGTGGGGACAAGGAGGCAGTGTGGGGGCCTCCCCCACCCTAATACAGTGAAGTATCAGCGCATCAGAGCAGTCTGCGTGCAGAACTGGCAGGACTTGCTCATGGCTTGGACGTGGGCAGGAGGGAGGGAGGGACAATCAGGGACAATGCCCAGGTATTATGGGATGAACTGTGTTCCCGCGTTCCTGCTAACCACCCCCCCTCCCCCCCAAAAAAAGCTCATATATTGAAGTGCTTATTCCCAGGACCTCAGAATATGACCTTACTTGGAAATAGGGTCGTTGTAGGTGTAATTAGCTACGATGAGGTCACACTGGAGTAGGCTGGATCCCTAATCCAGTCTGCCTTCTATCCTTATAAAAGGGGGAAATTGGATACAGAGACACAAGCAAGGGGAGCATGCCGTGTGAACATGAAGGTAGAGATCAGGCCGAGGCATTAGCTAGCCAAGGAAATGCCAAAGATGGGAGCAAACCCCCAGAAGCCATGAGAAGGGCCTGGGACAGATCCTTCCCCAGGGCTTCATAGGGAGCGTGGACCAGCTGACACCTGATCACAGACTTCTAGCTTACAGAAGTGAGACAGTGCATTTCTGTTGTTTAAAAAGCCCAGCTGGTGGTACTTTGATATCTGTGATAGGTTAAGGGTTATGTCTGACTGTGAGTAATCGGGATCACAACTAGACAGTGGCTTAAACAGATTTTTATTCTCTCTCAACAAGAAACCCAAAGGCAAGCTGTTCCTCACTTTATCCTCTGTCACTCCTTCACCCTCAGGATGTAATTTTCTTTTTCAAAGTGTCTTCTACACGGCAAGTTGGCTGCCTCTTCCCAGACATCTCATCACTATTCCAGTCAAGAAGGGGAAGAACAAAAGGCATACCCACACTAGGTCAGCTCCACTTCACCACTTTCCTGAAAACTCTCCCCAGAGAGCTCTGTTTTATCTCATTGGCTGGGACAGTGTCCCATGGCCAGTCCTGGCTTCAGAGAAGGCTGGGATTATTATTATATATTTTTAAGATGGTCTCTTGCTCTGTTGCCCAGGCTGGAGTGCAATGGTGTGATCTCGGCTCATTGCAACCTCCGCCTCCCGGGTTCAAGCAATTCTCCTGCGTCAGCCTCTCAAGTAGCTGGGATTACAGGCCCACACCACCACACCCAGCTAATTTTTGTATTTTTGGTAGAGACGGAGTTTTGCCATGTTGGCCAAGTTGGTCTCGAACTCCAGACCTCAGGTGATCCACCCACCTTGGCCTCTCAAAATGCTGGGATTACAGGCGTGAGCCACCACGCCCGGCCAAGGATTTTTTTTTTTTTTTTTTTAATTGAAGGTACATTGCTGCCTGAAACAAAGTCAGGGTTCCATTAGTGAGGAAAAGAAAAAGAATGACTTTTGAACAGGCAACTAGTAGTTAGTGGATCCAGGTTTTGTAAAACCTGGGGCCTCTACAGTCCCTCTTAGGAAGAATAATTTAAAAACCCCAGTATAAGACTTGGTCAAAAATGAAAACTTACTTAGAATAATAACAAAACAAGACAAATTTTAAAATATTTTAAGTTGACAAATATCAAAAACATTGCAAAAACATTAGAAAACTAACAAAATTTTATTAATTGGATACCTGACATCCACCTTTATCTTTCTTTTTACATTTTTTTAGCTTCTTCATCATTTTTTATTACCTCTTTGGAAGCCAATGATTTTATAATATTTTTCCTGTGGAGAAAACAGAAAGATAATTCAGAGTACACCTATAATGATGGGAACAATTTGAATGTTGATTGGAAAACTTTGTCAGCCTCATAACTCATTATTGGTAATGTCATGTAGTTTTTTGAGATTGTTTTCAAATTTGGAGAAAGGTCTATCATTCTTTCATAAATGAATGCTAAGACTTGGAAGAATTCTATTTCTTCCAGGTTTCTTATTGGGATTTTATTAATTTTCATGATGAAAAGCAACTGAAAAATTGCAAACCAGAACATGACTCGACCAACACCTCCTAAACCTCAGTGCTGGTGCCCATCCCTGGAGAGGCATAGGAGAAATGCATATGCCCAGGTTCCTCCACATCCCACTGAATTGAAGCCTCAAAGTGGCAAGGTCCAGGAATCCCAGGAATGCCCCATGTGACTCCTGCTGAGCAGTCCTGGGCTATGTGACCCCTCCAGTTGCCTTGTGACTCTGAGGGTCTGCAAATCCAGACCTCTCCTGTTGGAAGAATTACATTTTCAACCCTCATGTGTCTTCCTCTGCCCATAGACTACTGGTACCAGGCACCATAGCACACATTGCCAGTGCCGTGGCAAGGAGGGCAGTCCTGGGAGCCATTAGCCTGTTCAGGGAGCAATGGCTCAACCCACACAGACTGGCTCAGACCTACATAAACACACCCCACTAAACCCAAACCAAGGCATCCCCAACTCAACCCCCCTTCAGTTACATCCCCAAAATGCCCTTGGCCTCCCCATCAGCTCCCAAATGAGAGGCAGCGTGATGAGGGTGGCAGAGGGAAAGAGAGGGCGTCGTGGGTTGGACTGTGTCCCCCAGAACCTGAGTGCTGAGGCCCTAACCCCCAAGAGCTCAGAATGTGACTGTATTTGGAGACAGGACCTTTGAAGAGGTCACTGAGCTTAAATGAGGTCCTGAGGGTGGGACCTAATGCAATATGCCTGGTGGCCTTAGAAGAAGAGACTGAGACACAGAAGGAAGCCCCTGTGGAGATGCAGCGAGAAGACGGCCATCTGCGAGCCAAGGAGAGGGGACTCGGAGGAAACCAACACCTTAATCTCAGCCTTGAAGCCTCCTGAACTGTGAAAAATAAGTTTCTGTTGTTACAGCTCTTCTGTCTGTGGAACCCTATCTTGGCAACTCTGGCAGCCAGCTTAGCCAGTTACAGCTAAAATATCTCGCTTTTGGAAAACATTTCCAAACGCATGACCACATGAACCCAGAGCTCAGGCCCTCCCAGGCGTTGGAAGGGTCTGTACGTAGCTTCACAGGGAATCCACCCCCAACTGCCACCACGTGGTCACTACATAACCCTCAGGACGACCTACGAGGCGGGGGGGCAGGTACCACCAAGATCTCCCTATTAGGGACGAGAGGTTGGGACCCAGGGGCTCACTCACAGCAAGCAGCGTGGAAGCCACCAGTCTTCCGAAGCCAAAGCTGCTCTCCCCGCCCCATGCGCCCTGAGCCCACACCTGGAAGTGGTAGGGAGGCAGGTTTCAGCTCCCTATAAAGACAAACATTCTCATCAGAGGGACTCCTCTCTGGGAAGCTGTGAGCACCCAACACCTGGGAGGGGATGGCCACTTGCAAGGATGCTGGAAAGAAACTTCAGTTCCTGCTGCTCTTGCAGAGTAGAGCGTGGTCACCACCACCACTGCGGGGCTGGGCTGCCAGGATTAAATTCCAGCTTTGCGAGGTACCCATGGTGACCTTAGGCAAGTAAGTGAAACTTTAGTTTCCTTATCTGTAAGATTAATCTTCTAATCATAATAACTGCATAGGTTTGGGTGGGGATTAAGTGAGTGAATATATATGACTCTGGGTTTGTTTCCTGGGCTGCCCTAATACAGTATCACAGACTGGGAGGCCTGAAACAACAGACGTTTATTTTCTTACAGTTATGCCTGGCCAGACTCCACAGTCAGGGTGTTGGCAAGGCTGTGCTTCCCCTAGAGGCTCTAGGAGAGGATCCTTCTTGGCCTCTTCCAGCTCCTGGTGACTCCAGGAGTTCCTTGGCTTGTGGCCGCATCACTCCGGTCTCTGCCTCCATATTCACACGGCTTCCTCCTCTTTGTCTGAGTGTCTTTTATAAGGACACTTGTCATTGGATGGAGGACTCACCCAGATAGCCCAGGAGGATCTTTTCTCAAGCTCCCTAACTTAATCATACCTGCAAAGACTCTTTTTCCAAATGAGTTCCCGTATCACAGTTTCCAGGATGTGCATATACCTTTAGTTATTACGAATTATACAATTATTTATCTACGAGTGTGATCATTCTAAAGGAGGAAGAGAAGGTGGTAGGAGACCATGTAACATGGAGTTTGGCTTGGTCTGAGGGGTGGAAAGTCTTCCTTGAGGTTAGCTTGAGTATTAGCTAGCTAGAAGCAGAGGAAGAGAAACAGTGTCCCAGGCCTGGTGAACAGGAGCATGAAGGCCCGGAGTTTGGATTTGACCTTCCAGATGGAAGGGAGCCATTGGGGGTTCTTGGGGCAGGATGTGAGTGGCAGGATTAAAGGAGACCTGTGAGCATGTGTGGAAGAGCAGTCTGACCTCACCAGCCCCGTGGAAGATCCCACCAACGCTGGTGCACATCTACTGTGCTGGGGGCACCAGGAACACAGCAGGGAAACAGCTGTTTCTGCCCCCAAGGGCTCATGGGCCGGTGGGAGAGACAGAAGAGCACATGGATCATTATGATGGGGTAGCCCTGGGCTATAAAGGTGCAGAGGAAGGGGCCAGGTGCAGTATCTCATGTCTGTAATCCTAGTGCTTTGGGAGGCTGAGGCAGAAGGATCCCTTGGAACCAGGAGTTCAAGCAAACCTGAGCAGCATAGGGAGACCTTGTCTCTACAAAAAAATTAGTTACCCAGATGTGGTGGTAAGTGTCTGTACTCTTAGCTATTCGGAAGGATTGTGGTGGGAAATTCACTTGAGGCCAGGCCAGGAGTTCAACACTGTAGTGAGTAATGTATGTGACTGTACTCCAAAATGGGCAACAGAGTGAGACCGTGGCAAAAAAAAAAAAAAAATTGCAGAGTGAGGGCTGCCTAGGGAGTCCAGAGAGGCTTCCTAGAGGAGAAAATCCTTGAGATTGGACAAGAAGAGCAGAAGCCACGCAGAGGGACCACCAGCATGTGCACAGGGCTGGAAGCATATGCACCACGCCATGAATTTCCCACCTGCCATCCCCGAGAGGACAGACAAGGTTGGAGGGTCTGGCAAGGTCAGATCATGGGGAGCCCTGAAGGCCACACTGGAACATCTGCTGATTTGTGAATTTTGAACAGGGCACTGCACCACTGAAGCTGGTGCAGCCTTTGCAAGGAGGCTGATGGGAAGGTGGGCACTAGAGGCTTTTGAACTGATCCAGAAGAGGGAGGTCAAGGGCCAGAGCCCCACGCCTGCCAGGCAGTCTGGGACTGGAATCCTGCTTCCACCACTCACTCCCTGCATCACCTGGAGCCCCTGCTCCCTCATCTGAGTGCTGAGAAGAACAGAACCTACTTCATAGGCTAGTTAGGCTGTTTCAGGAGATGACGCTCATGGCTCACCTAAAACAGAGTTTGGCACATTCAATGTGCTCAGTTGGTGAACACTGCCAGCATTCATGGCAGAAAAGCTTCCTTCCTTCCATCCCTGCGCCAGTTCCATGTTCCAGAGGAGGCAGAGAGCATAGGTAACTTGACCATGTTCACTCAGACAAAATGATCAGGAAACCACACCAAGTGCATATTCTCCATCAGTTCACTTTCAAATCCAAAAAGACAGGGATGAGAAGTATGCCGAGTGAAAAAGACAGTGTGATTCCATTTATATAACTTTATCAAAATGGCAAAATTATAGAGATAGAAAACAGATCTGTGGTTGGCAGGACTTGGGAAAGGGAAGAGAGAAATGACTGTGGCTATAAAAGGGTAGCTGAGGCTTCTTTGTTTAGAGCTGTTCTGTATCTTGACTGCGGTGCTGGGCACACAAACCTACGCATGATAAGAGACAGCACTAAACATGCACACACAAGTTCATGTTAAACCAGAGATGTCTGAATAAAGGGGGATGGATATGGGATCTCTCTATATTATTTCTTACAACTGCATGCGAATCTATAATTATCTCAAAAACTTGTAAAGGCAATGGTGAACACTGTCCATCTTTTGGTGAATATGAAGGTAGCTGATCTAGGCTTTTGTACAGCATAGGGCTCCTCCCTGGGGCAGGGAGATGGGACCAGGGGCCTGTGGCATTTTCCTCCAGGAACAGGGTGGGTCTGGCCGAGGTGACTCTCACCTGTAATCCCAACATTTTGGGAGGCCGAGGCAGGTGGATCACCTGAAGTCAGGAGTTTGAGACCAGCCTGGCCAACATCGTGAAACCCCATCTCTACTAAAACAAAACAAAACAAAAAGTACTGGGCATGGTGCCACATGCCTATAGTCCCAGCTACTCGGGAAGCTGAGGCAGGAGAATTGCTTGAACCTGGGAGGTAGAGGTTGCAGTGAGCCAAGATCATGCCATTGCACTCCAGCCTGAGTGACAGAGCAAGACTCTGTCTCAAAAAAAAAAAAAAAAAAAAAAAAATCAGGGTGGATCAGTCAGGAGGGCTGTGAGGCAGGCTGAGTCTCCAGGTTCTCCATCATGGAGCAGCACAGGGAGAGTCTGCCAGCGACAGGATCCCTATGCCTGGGCATTCTTCTGTCTTTTCTACCTTTCAATGAAAACAGCTTTCTGTGGGCTCTTTCTGTTTCCATGAATAATACATGCTCATTGGAAAGAATTCAAACAGTACAGGCAGATATAAAAAAGAAACCAAAGGTCACCTTGAATCTTGCTACCCAAGGGTAATCCCGCAAACACTCAGGTGACCCTGCCTTCGTGCTTCTGCTCATGAGCAGATACATGTGTGTAATTTTCCAGGAATGCACTAATTTTATGCATGATGTTTTTATTATGGATACTTCCTCCTCCCCCTCCCATATCATATCCCCCACCAAATAGCTCGTGTTAACAACCTAGCTTGTTTTATTTCATATTTGTAATATTTTTCTCCATAAGAATAACTAACTACATTCATATATACATACATACATAGGGGGGATTGGGGGTCATTGTTTTACAAAATGAATTCGTGATAATCACATTTTCTGCTTCTCACTTTTCACACTCATCAACACCTCATGCAAATTCCTACTAGCATCTGGGGAAATCTCTAGACTGGCAGGCTGAGGCCATCCCACAGTTCACAGAGCTTTCCCCTATGGGTTGATGTCCTTTTGTCATTACCAACCAACAGCCATGGGTGCTAAATATTCTTCCACAAACCCTCAGATAGCAGGACTACTTTTATTTCTATGGGATGGATTCCCAGGAGTGGAATGGCTGGTTGGAAGGTCTAAACATTTTTTTTTTTTTGAGACAGTCTTGCTCTGTCACCCAGGCTGGAGTGCAATCTCAGCTCACTGCAACCTCTGCCTCGCAGGTTCAGGCAATTCTCATGCCTTGGCCTCTTATGTACCTGGGATTACAAGCATACACCACCACCCCCAGCTAACTTTTGTATTTTTAGTAGAGACGGGGTTTCACCATGTTAGCCAGGCTGATCTTGAACTCTTGACCTCAAGAGACCCACCTGCCTCGGCCTCCCAAAGCGCTGGGATTACAGATGTGAGCCACCGTGCCTGGCCAAGAAGGTCTAAACTTTTTAATTTACATTTTAAAATTAGCAAATAATAATTGTCCATATTCATGGGGTACATAGTGATTTTGTGATACATATAATGTGCAGTGATCAGATCAAGCCAAGTAGCATAGCCATCATCTCAGATGTTTATCATTTCTTTGTGTTGGGACCATTCAAAATACTCCTTTTTAA
Source organism: Macaca nemestrina (assembly GCF_043159975.1). NCBI lineage: Eukaryota > Metazoa > Chordata > Mammalia > Primates > Cercopithecidae > Macaca > Macaca nemestrina. The sequence continues at coordinate 189,834,873 of NC_092127.1, forward strand.
AAACAAGATAGGGGCCGGGCGCGGTGGCTCATGCCTGTAATCAAGCACTTTGGGAGGCTGAGGCGGGTGGATCACCTGAAGTCAGAAGTTCGAGACCAGCCTGGCCAAACCCCATAACTACTAAAAATACAACAACAACAACAACAAAATATTAGCCAGGCGTGGAAGCGGGCACCTGTAATCCCAGCTACTTAGGAGGCTGAGGCAGGAGAATGTCTTGAACCTGGGAGGGGGAGGTTGCAGTGAGCTGAGGTCATGCCATTGCATTCCAGTCTGGGCAACAAGAGTGAAACTTTGTCTCAAAAAAAAAAAAAAAAAAAAAAAATGTAGCTTACCTTCCCAAGACTCTAACACACACCTTCTGCTTCGATGTCTTTCCTGCATTGCCAGCCTCAACCCACGCTGCAGCATGTGTAAATGTTGTCACTCTGATGGGTGCAAAGTGATATGTCCTTGTTATTTTAATGTGCAGTTCTCTGTCCATTGGTGGATTTGAGCACCTGGTTTTATATACATATATATATACACATACATATATATACACATATATATACACACATATATATATATGATTTGCTCTTTTAGGTTTGATTTGCACTTTTGAGAATATCTGTTCTCTATCCTTTGCCCATTTTTAGTTGGGACGTTTTGTCTTGTCCACTTTTACAGCTCTCAGCATAACAATTACCCCTTTGCCTGTCACCAGCGTTCAAGTACTTTTTCCAGATCCAGCGTTCATCTCTTGACTTCATGGCATCTTTTACCACACAACAATAAACTTTTTATATAGTTAAATATGCGTCTCTTTTTAAAAATAGCTTCTGAGTTTTATTCTTGGTAGAAAGTCTCCAGGACACATAGACTTATTATGCAGCCTCCAAGATTTTCTTGAGAGTGTGAGAAAACTTAGTTCCACTGGACAGTTACACAGTGCTTATTTGCAGTACAAGAAAATTTGAAAGTGGTTTGGCTGGCAAATGTGACCTTATAAAATACCTTTAAGTAAATAAGTTTTCTATTATTTTAAAAATGTTTTGAGTATGAAATGTTGTAAGAATGCCAAATATCATGTATACAACACATATATGTTCTCTAAAGCACAATAAGAGGATTTCATTTGCATCCATATACTGCCTGTAAGGAAAGGCACGTGTATACACACCCACACACACACACACACACACGCAAAACGCAGTGGAATTATACCATGTGCAAGTGGTCCTGGAATAACCCAAGAAAGCTTTGAATGATCACAGTCACGTCTATATTCACCGCCCCTCCAGACAGTGAGAAGTTCTGATTATCCCTTTTGAGAACAGGGGCTGGTCAGAGAACAGGATCCAATCACTAATTGTTGCATTGTGATATCTGTGCTTTCTGGGACATGACTTCAAGGTTTTACTATATTCAAGGAAGATAAAATAATAAACAAGCATAGATGGACCCACCATTCAACATAACACATAGAATATTAGCCATATCCCACACACCTCTCCCTATTTGGCAACCATTATCTTCAAGCATGTGTTTATCTTTTTCCAATTTCATATACATGGTATCATACGTCTTCTTCCACATTTTATTTTTTAATTAATATCAAGTTTTAAAATCGATTTTGATATCTGCGACTGAACTGGGAATGGACATTAGTTTTATTCATTTTACACAGTGCCACTATGGGCACCTGCATTCTTATCTTCTGATGCACATGCATAAGATATTTCTAGAGGAGAGATATTAAACTGCAAAACTATCGACCTTTGGGCAGGATAATTCTTTATAAAGGGGGGCATTGTACAATACATAGCAGTATCCCTGGTCTCTACTTAAGAGACACCAATCACATCCTTCCCTCAAAATGCGACAACAAAAACGTATCTCCAGACAGTGCCTTCCAGAAGGCAAAGTCACCCCTGATTGAGAAACATTATTCTGGAGTATATGTTATAGAGATGGAATTGCTAAGTCATGGTCATGAATATCTTCAACTTTACAAGATACTACGTTTTCTAAAATGTTTATGCCAATTTATTATCCAACTACTAAGGACTAGAGTTTTTGTGTCCCCCTAAACTTCATATGTGGAATCTCTAATCCTAACTCTGATGGTATCTGGAGGTGGAGTCTTTGGGAGATAATTAGGTCATGAGGATGGAGTCCTCACAAATGGGATTGTGCCCTTATAAGCAGAGACAGGGGAGAGATGATCCCTCTCTTCATCATGTGAGGATACAGCCAGAAGGTGACCATCTACAAGACAAAATGGGGGCCCTCACCAGAACCTGACCATGCTAACACTCTGATCTTGAACTTCACCATCCAGAACTGTGAGAAGTGAATTTTTGTTGCTCAATCCACCCAATCAAAGGCATCAGCCAACAGTCTATAAGAAACCAGTTATTCCACATATTTGCCAGTGTATAGTATTGGCTGAATGTTAAATCTTTGCCAACCAAAGTAAGGTAAGTACAGTAAGGTAGGTACATGTTTTGCATATATATATATATATTTTTTTTTTTTAATGGAGTTTCGCTCTTGTTGCCCAGGCTGGAGTGCAATGACACGATCTCAGCTCACTGCAACCTCCACCTCTCGGATTCAAGCAATTCTCCTGCCTCAGCCTCCTGAGTAGCTGGGATTACAGGCACCCACCACCATGCCCGGATAATTTTTGTATTTTTAGTAGAGACAGGGTTTCACCATGTTGGCCAGGCTGGTCTTGAACTCCTGACCTCATGTGATCCACCCACCTCAGCCTCCCAAAGTGCTAAGATTACAGGCATGAGCCACCGCACCTGGCCCCTTGCACATATATTCTTTTGATTAAGGGCTTGTCATTTCATATTATTATAGTTTCCTTTGGGTATATAGAAATGTTCACTTTAATTTAGTAGGGCCAGGCACAGTGGCTCACACCTGTAAGCCCAGCACTTTACAAGGCTGAGGCAGGCAGATCAGTTGAGGACAGGAGTTTGAGACCAGCCTGGGAAACGTAATGAGACCCCATTTCTACAAAAAATAAAAAAGCTAGCCAGGTATGGTGGTGCATGCGTGTAGTCCCAGCTACCTGGGAGGCTGAGGCTGGAGGATCACTTGTGCCCAGGAGTTCAAGGCTGCAATGAGTTATGATCACCCCACTGCACTCTAGGCCTTGGCAACAGAGTGAGACCTTGTCTCTAAAATAATAATGATAATAATATAGTCAATATTTTCCTTTGTGATGTGCACTTTTTCTGTTTAGTTAAAGCAATGCTTTCCTTTCTTGAGGCAATACAAATATTCTCCCATATTCCCTTTTAAATGTTTTCAAGTTTTACTGTTTTGTTTTGAGAATAAATGCTTCTGGAATTGCGTTTTATGTACAATGGGGCCTAGAGAGTCTATTTATGTTTTTCTCTCATGGGAATAACCAGTTGTCTAACCAATTGTCCTGGCATTACTTATTTAGAACTCCATCCTTTCTCAATTCAACCTGTGACATATATCAAGCTTCCATGAATGCATGGTCTGCTTATTTTATTCCATTCGTCTATTTCCATGCTAATATCACACTGCCATAAGTACTTTAGCTTTATAGCAAGTCTTGATATCTGTCACAGTAAGTTCCCCTAACTTGTTCATCTTCTTCAGAGCAATTAAGCTATTCTTAGTTCTTTTCTCTTTTATATAAAATTTGGAACTAGCTCGGCAACTTTTGCAAAGAACCCTGTTGGGATTTTGATTAGAATTGCATTGAACCCATCACACAATTTGGAGAGACATGACATCTTTTAAGACAGAGTTCTCCCAGTTATGAATCCTCCTATTTATGTAGGTCTTCTTAAACATATGGAAGTATAATTTTCTGTGCAAAGGTCTTGCATGTATGTCAATAGATTTACTTTCAGTAAATTTTATTTCACTATTGTAAATGTATCATTCTTAAAATTATGCATTCTTTATATGAGAGGCAGAGGATTCTGCATGTGCTCATTAAATCAAAAACATTAATTGTGTTGTTCAAATCTTCTCTATTCTTACCAATTTTTCTTTTTTACTCTTTGGCCTGTTAATGAAAGAGTATGTTGAAACGTCACACCTATTAGGATGCCTGCTATGATTTGAATGTCGTGTCCTCCCAAAATTTATATGTTGAAACAGAATCCACAATGTGATAGTATTAAGAGGTGAGCCCTGTGGGAGGTGATTAAATACTGAGGTGGAACCTTCTTGAATGGGATTAATAAGAGGCCCAGAAGAGTCTGTTTGCTCATTCTGCCATGTAAAGACAATGCCAGAAGGCACCATCTATGAAGCAAAGAACAAACCCTCACCAGACTCAGAATTTGCTGGTGAGTTAATCTTGTACTTTACAGCCTCCAAAACTGTGAGCAATAAATTTCTATGGCTTATAAATTACCCAGTCTATAGCGGTTTTGTTATAGCAGCCCAAACAGACTGATGCTATGGCTATTATTGTTTAAAAAACAAAAACAAAAAATAGGAAGTGTTGGTGAGCATATGGAGGAATTAGAACCCTCATATGCTGTTGATAGGGATCTAAAATGGTTAAGTCACTGTGGAAAGCAATATGGCTATTTCTCAAAAAAAAAAAAAGTATAAAATTAACATACAATTCTGCAGTTCCACTTCTAGGTATACCCAAAAGAAGTGAAAGCAGGCACTTGAACAAATATTTGCACACTCATGTTCATAGTAGCATTAGTCACAACAGCCAAAATGTGGAGGCAACCCAGGTGTCCATCAACAGATGAATGAGTAATATGATGATCTGTTACATGTACCTGCAACAGAATGTTATTCACCCTTAAAAAGGAAGACATTTTGACACATACTATAACATGGATTACATTATGCTAAGTGGCATAAGCCAGTTACAAAGAACCAATATTTTATGATTGCATTGATACAACGTTCCTAGAGTAGTCAAATTCACAGATACAATGTAAAATGCTGGTTGCCAAGGGGTAGAGAGAGGGGTAATGGGAGTCAGTGTTTAATGGGTCCAGAGTTTCTGTTTAGGGTGACCTAAAAGTTACAGAGATAGGTAGTGGTGATGGTTGCACAACAATGCAAATGTACTTAATACCACTGAACTTACAATCACTTAAAAACAGTTAAAATGGCAGATTTTATGTTATGTATATTTTACCACAATAAAAATAATTTAAGTGACATGTTAAAATGCTCCACCAAAGGAATGAATTTGTCAATTTATCCTTTTAGTTCTCTCAATCTTTGTTTTATGTATTTTTGTTTTATATACAGTGTCATGCATGAAGTTCTAGAATTGGGATCTCATGGTGAATTTATTATTTGGTAATAAACCTCTTTATCCTAATTATTACTTAATCTAATCTTAATCTAATGATTTCATCCAATATTCAGAGCTGCTGCAGCTATCTTTCACTTCTCATGCCTTTTTCCATCCTTTGACTTTCAACCTTCCTGTGTCCTCCTCGTGCTTTGGGTACATCTCTTGAAAACAGCATACAGTTGGGTTTTGTATTTTTATCCAACATGATAACCAGCCAGTGTATTCACCTAAACAGACTGTAATTACAGATATTTTTGGAGTTCTTTCTACCCATCTGATTTCGTATTTTTACTTGTCTTGCTTTTTCTTTACTTCCTTTTCTCCCTCTTTTCCCTCTTCTTTTGGATTGCTTGAGCTTTTTTTCTTATTTCTTTTTCCTCTACTGTCTTAAAGTTATACAGTTTACTTCCATATTTTCAGTGACTAACATAGACATTTTACCATTTTTTAATGGTAAAATAAATCAAATCCTAAAGGAATCAAAATCTCAATTGTCATCTCAAACAATAAATGCTTTAACCTCAATTTATTTTCTCACAGATCATGTGTAAAACACATTCTGTGACATGAATTACATTATGCTAAGTGAGATAAGCCAGTTACAAAGGACAAATACTTTATGATTCCATTGATATGAAGTTCCTAGAGTAGTCAAATTCATAGGTACAATGTAGAATGGTGGTTGCCAAAAGGTGGAGGGAGAGGTAATTGGTATCTGTGTTTTTTGTCCAGTTTTTTAGTTCTAACATCTACATTTTTAACATACAAATTAGACCACTAATTTTATGTGCACAGTATGTATTATCATTCACTCCTAAATATGTTACTATATTTCCCCTCTTTTCATTCTTTTGATTTCTTCCTTGACCCATGTATTATTTTGAAGTGTTTTGCTTAATTTCCTAATATTTGAGGAATTTTGTAGACATCTCATTGTTACTAAACTCCAATTTCAAACTACTATCATCAAAGAATAATTTGAAAAAGTTCACATTTTCATGTTTCATTTGTCTAATAATCTTTATTGGAAGCTGGACATGGTGAACATTATGCCATTGAGTGTTGAGTTTTGCTTTCTTCCTTTAAAGAATGTTTGGCTTTGTTCTGTCCAACACTTAATTTACTTGAGGATCAGTTTGATGCCTTTGCAGTTTAGTTTTAATTTTTGTTAGGTTGGATCCTAGGGTTGCTTTTACATGATCGCTCGGTCAGCCCTTTTCCTAAGTCATGACCATTCTGGGCTCTCTACTGAATGCCAAGGGAATTCAGCAAGGTCTTTCCACTGTGACTGATTAGAACTCAAATGTCAACCAGTCTTGTGAGAGATCCAGTAGTTATTCAATTTTCAGCTCCCTTGTAGCTTTTCTTTGCCTAAATGCCAAAAGTTTCGTCTGATATATGTTTGGCTTAGTATTCATTCAGAGATTCAAGAGGACCCAAATGTAGAGTTGTAGAGCTCTTTATGTGCATAGCTCTCTCTTGTCTGATACTCTGCCTCTCAAATCCCAGCTTCCTTGGCTTTCTCTGCCTTCTACCTGTCCTCAGCTCAGCAAAATCACCGTCCTCTGCTTGGGTGCCTCTTCTTGCATTACAGTTGAAAAAGTGCCAGGTCATCATAGAATTCACCTTATGTGCTTTTCTTCTCTGAGAGATTACTGTTGTGCTCTGTTTGTTGCCCAAGATCTGAAAACAAAATTTTTTCATAGAGTTTGTCCAGTTTTCCTCATGAATAGGAACAGAAATCTCAGCTCTTTATTTTCTCTCAGCTTCTTAAATATATAAGTTCTCTGTCTTTGGGTTTCTGTTATTTCTGTTGACAACTCTGTGGCCAGTTTACCATATTTCATTCATAAATGTTAATAAGATACCACTGAATATGCAATCCATCATTATTTTATTAACAGTAAGAAATTGAAAAACGCCAGTTATAATTGTAAGACTCCATCAATGATAAGATTAGTCCCAATTTGAAATGTGTTAAATTGTGGAAAAATATATATCTTGGAATTGGTGACATATGGTCACTTTTATTTTTTGTGGAGTATCTTTTCTGTTTTTGTTGCTTCTTGATTTCTCTTGATGCCTTCTTTCATCTGAAATTATTATATGTAGATTATTTTTCTTTATGCTGCTTGATATACATTGTTTTTTCTAGATTTGAAATTTGTCATCTTTGAACAGTTGTGAAAAATTCTTAGGCACTGTCTCTTCAAATATTGCCTCTCCTCGGCTTTCTCTATTTTAATCTTCTGGAACTCCAATTAGACAAGTGTTAGACTTTTATATTCTATCATGCATGTCTTCAAACCTCTCCTATTTATCTTTTTTTGTCACTTTGCATTGCATGCTCAGTAATATCTTCAGATCTGTCCTCTGGTTCATTCTGTCTTCAGGCAATCTGAGGTTTCAATTTCAGTCATTAAATTTGTTTGTTTGTTTGTTTGTTTGTTTGTTTTAAAGACAGAGTCTCAATATGTTGCCTAGGCTGGTCTCAAACCCCGGCACTCAACAAATCCTCCTGCCTCAGCCTCTTGAGTAGCTGGGACGATAGGCATGTGCCACCATGCCTAGCACATTCACTGTATTTCTTACTACAAGATGTTTTAGTTGGTTCTTTCTCAATTCTTCCTGGTCATTTTGTTTGACTTTTGTTCTTTGAACTTTTAAATTCCATTTTTAATTTCTTAACACATTTTATGTTTATACATGATTATTTTTGCTCTCTGAATTAGATGTCTACTATCAGAAATGCTTGAGGACCCAAACGTATTGTTTATTATTCAGCTGACTCTTGCTTACATTGAATCATTTCTCCATGTGTTGGGTAATTTTTATTATGAGCTCAGGCAGGATATTTGGTGATGGGACTGCTTTGGGGATGCTTTTCTCCAGACAGCACTGGCATTTGTTTCTTCTAGGCTCCAGGGGGCGCTACCAATCTGTAACTATAATATTTCAATTTCGTTGCCTGGGTGATGTTTCTTGACCTTAGGGGCAGTATAAATTTGAACCTCAGACACACAACAGAGCAGTCCTCTGGCTACAGAAGTTCAGGAAGGACTCTCTAGCATTGTGTATGTGTTTCTACCCAGAGGCAGCAGAGACGGCTTTGTTCTCCTGTCCTCTATATCCGTATGAATCCCTCCAGCTTGAAGTTCCTGTTGCAGGTGCCTGTACCCGCTGGGCCCGGATTTCCATTTTCATAGCCACTCTGGTTTGGGCTGATTATTCCTCTCTTTTGTGAAGAGGCATCGTCTTTGGGCACTTCTCTGGATTCTCCTGTGAGTTCAGCAGGGCATTTTGAGTTTGTTGTAAATAGTTTCCCATCTCCATATTTTAATCTGTGAAGGTGTTTCAGTTGAACATATTCAGATGAGCATACCTTTGGGATCCCAAAGCCTTCTTGCAAGTTTTTTATTGTTTACTTTATTACATTTAGGTATTTAATCCCTCTAAAATTTACTTTCGTATTTGGCATAAGGCCAGAATCCATTTTCCCCTTTCCGATGGCTAGCCAGTTACCAGCGATATTGTTAATTTATTCTTTTTTACTGAATCGAACTATTACATTTGTCATAAACTAGTCTAGCACATGTTCTAGTTTAATTCTAGTTTAATTCTAATTTAATTCTAGTTCCATCTTCTGTTCGATTCATCTATTTGTCCATTCCTATATCAACACCAATTACTGATTAGATTCCAGTGGCTTTTTGTATCCTCTGATGTAGAAACACTCGGGTCTCACTTGAATGTTCTTACATTTTGTAATTTGTTAGCTATTCTCGAGGATTTATTTTCAGAGACTATTTTGTACTCATTTTGGTAAGGAGGCAGTCTCAGCAGGTATTTGCTACACTTAATTGGACTAAATTGAGAAGCTTCATGGGGAGGTAGATGGAATTTCACTTGGCCAAGTCACTTACCCTCTTCCAGACTCAGTTTTCGCCACTGAGGAAGGATGGGTTAGTGCCCTAGACCTTTGGGCTCCTTTCCTGCTCTAGATTCCCAGCCCAGGTTTGCTTCTCCTTGAGCACTGGACAACATGCAGTGATAAGAATAGGGGTGTGTATGTGTGTGTGTGTGTGTTTTAGAGACAACATCTTGCTTTGTTGACCAGGCTGGAGTGCAATGGTGCTGTCATAGTTCACTCTAACATCAAAACTCCCTGACTCAAGCGATCCTCCTGCCTAAGCCTCCCAAGTTGGTACTACAGGCATGCATCACCATGCTGAGCTAATTTTTTTTAAAAGAGATGGAGTCTTGCTATGCTAGCCATGCTGTTCTCAAATCTCTGACCTCTACTGATTCTTCCACCTTGGCTTCCCAAAGTGCTGGGATTACAGCTGTGAGCCACCGCACTCAGCTTGTTTATGTTCTTATTGGCCAGGTAATGCATGTCAGGCGTCCTGCTCAGTCAGTTATATACATTCACCCCTCAGCATCTCATTTAATCCTCAAACATCCCTGGGAGGCAAGTGCTATTCATGCTATCTCCATTCTATACAACAAGGAACTAAAGAATACAGAGCTGTAGTGACTTATTTGCTGAAGATATTGGTTGATTTAAAAAGAAAACGAGCGAATGGAGTGGCAAGCTTTGGGGGAGTATGCAAAGACCCAATTATGTTATTACATAATTAGTGCACATTGTTCTTGATACATGAAGAAGACCTCAGTAATAATAGCTTACTCGTTTGTTGAGTGCTTCCTGTGTACTTTAGGAATATTGGATCATTAATCCCACAACCTTCTTCGGTAATAGGCACTATTATTATCTCCAGTGAACGGACCACGAGACTGAGCCCCAGATATGTGAAGTCACCAGCCCACCGGCACCCAGCAGAGGTGGCTGATGAGCCCAGACTGCTGGGCTCCAGGGACTGTGCCGTCTCTAGGCAACCGCAAAAATTACCACCCACAGATATGGTGAACCCTGTGATTGTCACCAGCTCACCTGTCTCGGGCAGGAAGGGGATGTGCAAACATGGAAGCGTTGCCACTGGAAGGAGGTGTGGAGCTCCTGGCCATTTCTAATGTTTAAAACTGTCATTTAAATTATACTTTGAATGTTTTTATGTAAAGGAGGTACACCAAAGGGTTAACAGGTGGTTGACTCTGAAAAGGACTCCCGGCGAGCAGCTGCTCTGAATTTTCTAATTTCGCTACAGTGGTGATGTATCATGTATTCTTGTGTGATTCGAAAATATTAAAAGTCATATAAATAATGTAGAAGACGACCCTTCGCGGGCGAGGCTACCCTCTCGCCCGCTGAGGGCACTTACGTAACTGCAGGGCGGGCGCAGGCCTCCGCTGGGTGAGCGGCAGGTGGGGCGGGGCTGCCCGGAGCCTCTGCCCCGCCCACCCCTCTGCCCCGCCCACTGTCCCCTCCCAGCCCTGGGCTGCTCGGAAAGGCCGGAGGCCGGAGTACAGCAACGCGCGGAGCGGCCCGGCCCCTCTGGCGGTCCCGCCCACGCGACCCTGGAGCAGCTGCGGGCGAGCGACTTGCAGCGGTACCGCGGGAGGCTGCGGTTCGGTGGTTGGACTTGGGTCCCCCACCTCCTCTGTCGCCCTGATCCCCAGTGGGGGCGTCCCTGGATGGGGTCTGGGCGCCGGCGCAGCGCGGCTGAGAACACCCGAGCGGTTCCCCGGGGCTGGCACGTGGCTCAGGCCTGCCCCCCTGGCCCAGCCGCCTCCCCGCGCGCTCCCCGGTGCAGGTGCCTGGCCCGTGCCCCGCCATCCCCGCCCGGCGCCGCCGGTGCTAAAGGAGCCACGCCCCGGACTCCGGAGCCGGCCTCTGCAAGTCCAGGCCCGCGACACGCGGGTCAGGGCCGCTGCTCCGGGCGAACGGGGACGCGCGGTCACAGGCAACTCCTGTCCTAAGGCAGTTGCGTTGATGGGGCGCTCTCGGCCCGGGGTACTGTATCACCTGTCCCATGTAACGCACCGTGACTCCCATCTCCCAGTGGGAACCTGAAGGCGTTCGGTGACTGGACCAGCCCCACGGGTAGCTAATCGTGTAAACAGACTTGAAACCCTGGTCGGTGGGTGTCAGAGCTTCAGCACCAGCCGTGGACATGTTGAAGTTGACACTGGAAAGGTTCAGGTTTCTCTCCAGAACATTCTCTTACGAAAAAACAAACAAAAATCTGTTTTCTGACTTTGTAGGATAATTAAGTGAAAATCCCGTCATTTGCTCCTGATTAATGTATTTTTATCACCAGAGGGCAAGTGGCATTGGGGCCCAAAGTTTAACTGGAAAACAGTTTTCTCTTTCTCTCATGGACCTTGAAGTGGGGATGACAGCCGCTCTTGGTTATCTGGCCTCCTGGGAGCCAGACATGTTAATAACCAGGCCAGTCTTCAGGGGCTCCCTCTTAGTAGCCCCATCTTACAGGTGGGGGAACTGAGGCACGAAAAAACGACATGGCTTGTGGGTGACAAGATGAGTCATTGGTGTGACCACTGCACTGTCCAGCCAGTCTGAAGGCCTGGGCTGCAGGGCAGGCACCACTTATCTCAGGATGGGAGCACTTAGGCAAGTCATAGGGCATTCCTGAGCCTTGGTTGACCCATAATTAAAACAAGAGTATTCATTCGGCAAAGCGATCACCATGGGCCTGCCTCCGTGGAACTAAGATTTGGGTGGACTGCAGACTCCCTGCAGGCTGCACTGTCTGCCCACTGCTGTTTCTGTAGCCCCTGCCTGGGGCCTGGCACGCCACCATAGTTATGTCTTCCACTGAGATAATCAGTCAGCTGAGAGCAATTGGCCAACCTGGCTCCTCCCAGCTGTCCAGCTGTGCCCGGACTCTTGGAAAAGCGAGTCAAGGCGGGGAAGATGTGGGGCTGGTCTCACTGGGGTGAGGGCATCCACACTTACACAGGAGGCTGCACGGGGCAGGAGGGTGGCTGGGGAAGTGGAAAGAGAGATGAAGGGCTGCATCTCGCACTGCTGTGCTGTGGACATTCAGGGAGTCACTGACTCTGAACTTGTTTCTCCATCTGTGAAATGAGTGTGGATATTGCCATAGTAATATGAGTGGAGGTGGAGGTTAGATGGGGCAGTGTGTGTCAAGGGTCTGATCATCGTCCATTCTGATCGCCACCTTTCACAGTGTCTGTCGGATGAGTGTGGAACTGGAGGGGAAGTGAGGCCCAGCCTCTTTGTGCCTTGAGTGTCAAGCTGGGGGCCTGGACTTCATGTCAAAGGCAGAGGGAGCCACAGGTGGTGTGAGCAGGGGGGCAGGGGTGGGACTCTTGCCTGTGCGCCCAGAGACAGGGGGCCCTGGGAGGAAGGTGAGTCTATGCTACTGGTGGGGATGAAATGGGTCCATCTGGATTACAAACACACATGCCCTTTGACCCAGCAACCCACTTCCCATGTGCATGAGACACCATGTGTGCAGAGACCAGGAGTGACCTCTTCATGTATTGTTGGGGGCTTCTAAATGCACCGTGGACCATCTTCACAGCAGAATATGGTGCAGCCTTCACCACGAAATGGGACGTCTTGGAGCCCTTTCTGCAGAGAAAGAAGCAAGTGAGATGTGATGTGTCTGGCGAGCCGTCATTCAGGGCACAGAAGCATCTGTGAATGCACAGACCAGCTCCATAGTGGCACCTCCAGAAAGGGGACTGGGTGCTGCAGGACTAGGGCAGGGCCAGCTTTACCTTTTATCTTCACCCCTTCGGTACCCTTCGGGTGCCAAACTGTACCCACTAGTTATGATTCAAAACAAAAATTCCATTAAAAACATAAGAATAGTCCCAGTGAGGGACTACCAGGCCTGGGCCAGGCGAGGCCATGCAGATACAGACAAGGTGACAGGACAGGAAAGTTCTAAAGCACTGGATGTGGTCACCACTATTTGCCACCTTTCCTCTTCCCAGGAAGCCAACAGGAACGTCAGGGTATTCCTTCCTGTCTTCCCGAAATCTCAGAGGCATTGATGTCTCAAAGGCCTTGACAAGGAGGCGTTTTCTGTGTTGTGGCCTGTTAAGTAAGGCTAGGGGGCACTGATGGGGTCACATCTGAGGATGGCACCTAGAGAGTTGTTACTGTCCCCCTCTGCAGGAAGAGCCCTGCAGACCCTGGAGCTGGCAGCCAGCAGACCTGGGTTCAAGACCTCACCTGGGGCCAGGTGCAATGGCTCACACCTGTAATCCCAACACTTTGGGAAGCCAAGGTGGGAGGATCACTTGAGCCCAGGAGTCTGAAAACCAGCATGCGCAACATAGCAAGACCCCAACTCCACAGAAACTTTAATAAATAGCTGGGCGTGGTGGCACACGCCTGTACTCCCAGCTCTCAGGAGACTCAGGCAGGAGGATTGCTTGAGCCCAGGAATTGGAGGCTACAGTGAGCTGTGATTGTATTTTACTGCATTCCAGCTTGGGCAACTGAGCGAGGCCCTGTCTCAAAAACGAAACAAAACAAAAACAAAAAAACTCCAAGACCTCACCTGGGCTCTGCCCAGTTGTGTGATTCTGGACTAACTCTGCTTCCCTGTGACTCAGTATCCCCATCTACACATGGGCTCGTGTGTGTGTGTGTGTGCGTGAGATAAATGACACACCAAATAGACCTGAGCTATGCCAGTGTCCCACCCCACCTTCTCCCATACGTAAACTTGGGGAGTAATCACCGCCCTGCCTCCCTCATGGGGTTTGAGGGGAGTGACTTCACCACAATCAACTCTTGACTTTCTCAAGTGATAGCTGCAAACACCTCCAAAATAACAGCATGGACTGGGGGCCTCCTAAGTCCTCCAAAATAACAGCATGGACTGGAGGCCTCCTAAATGTTAGGTGCTGCTCTCAGGACTTTGTAAGTTTCATTAGTCCCTCATTAATCCCTCCTCCCCACGCAGTGTAAACTCAGGAGGCCTGGGATGTCTGCTCATGCACCGACGTCTGCTGTGCCCAGTGCTCAGCAAGCACCCTGTGTGTTGCGTGAGTGGGCCTTGCAACGATCCTCTGAAGTGGGTCTGAAATTCACCCGAATTTGCCAGAGGAAACAGTTTCCTGCAAGTGAACGTAATTGTGTAGGTAATCATGTGCAGCAAATTCACAGGAGCCAAGCCTGAATCCAGATGGTCTGGTTCCAGCCCACACTTTTAGTCATAACACTCCACTGGGCAAGAAGCAGGGCTTGTGGGACAGGCACCAGCCCCCAGATATGCCTGCTCACCAGGGATCGAATTGTTCCCAGGCACCGGCCACCCTGGGCAGCTCTCCATCTGTGCCCCGGAAACATGACCCCTGACCTAGGCTTCACTTGTGAGCGTTTGAAAAGCAAATGTACTTCCAAGAGTGCCTGTGCTGGATGAACTCTGAGGGGGTGGTGATTTCAATGTCTCTGACTTTATGGGCCATTTCTGGCTATTTTCATACTTACAGAGTTCCTTCTGCCACATTCACCTGGGGTGTGCGACCTGCCCGCCGGGAGATCAGTGATTCAAGTCCAATGCCAGGACATGGCATCTCTGCCTGTACAGCAGGTGGTGCTGGCCAACCAAGGGGGCCCCAAGGGAGCAGGACTCAAGGAGCCAAAGGCAAGTGCAGTAACCAGGGCCAGCCAGGGACAGCCTCACAGGCTGCACTGGCATCTTAACAAGAGCAATACCAGCGGTACCTATAGCCTGTTCTGTGCTCCGAGCTCTGGACTGGGCTGCCTTGTATGTTGTCTCTGAATCCTCCCAATCCTGCGAGGTTGGCATTTTTATCCCTACTTTTTGGTAAGAACAAAATAGAGGCCCCGAGAAGCCAAATGACTTGCCCAGGATCATGCAGCAAGTGGCAGAGCAGGATCTGTGCTCAGAGTGTGGCTCCTGGACCTGCCTACTCCAGGAAAGAAGGGGTTGCTGGTGAAGGTTCTGGGGTGAAGTGGGCAGAGCTCATGTCGGGGACAGCCCTGATCAATCCTCTGTGTGGCAGAGGCAGCTGGCGAGGAGGGCTGTGGAGGGCAGCAGTGGGGGCTGCGGTTGAAGAGGGGGGCTGTGGTTGGAAGAGGGTGACTATGGAGGCAGACAGATTTATATGGGAGCCCCAGCTTTGCCACCTCTTAGCTGTGACACTTTGCACAAGGCACGTTAAATCTTGACCTCAGTTCCTCCTCGTTAAAATGGGGATTACATTGCTCACTTCAAAGGAATTCCTGAAAACTACATAATAATCATGACATACCAAAGGTTCTGATCCATAATAAGTGTACAATAAAAGTGAGACATGATCAGGGCTGGTATGGAGGCATCTCCATTAGCAGGTGATCAGACTCCTTCCATCTCACTGCTCTGCTATCCTTGGCATTCTGCCTCATGGTCCAAAGTGGCTGCTGAGCACCAGCCCTCATGTCTGCATTCCAGCCAGCAGGAAGGAGGTAAGGGTGAAAAAAGATGCCATTTCTTTATGAATATGTCCCAGAAGTTCATATAGATCACAACAAGCCAGTCCACTTTACGAGCGGAGGTAGACTCCAAAAGGTCTGATGATTCTCAGAAGGTAACGTGTGCAGCGGGGGAGCAGGATTCAAATGTAAGTGGGCTGCCATCCGAACAATAGCAGCCAACCGAAGGGCTCCCTGCACTCCAGCACCTATCCCAGAGCTTATACCTAGTCATTTAATCCTCGCAGCTAGTGAGGGAAGAGCTGGTTACCCCATTGTACAGAGGAGGTCACCGAGGCTCAGAGAGGGTAGGTGATGTGCTCAAGGTTTCAGAGCCAGTACATGGAAAGGTTGGGACTCCAATCCGGGAAGTCTGCTCCAGAATCCACACTTTGACCACCACGCTCCACTGTCACTCAGCATTGTAAAGACTCCCCTTGGAATCCTGTCTGCAAATGTGGTTCAAGTTGAGATGAGAAATGAGGCAAGGGAGGGCCGCTGGTGTCTAACAGTCCCATGTTCAAAAATAATAAAGTACAGCGTGGGCAACATGGTGAGACCACCGTCTCTACAAAAAGTAAAAATTAACTGGGCGTCATAGTGTGTGCCTGTAGTCCTACCTACTTGGGAGGCTGAGGTGAGAGGATCGCTTGAACCTGGGAGGTTGAGGCTGCAGTGAGCCAAGATCACACCACTGCACTCCAGCCTGGGTGACAGAGTGAGACCCTCAAAAATATATATAATAATAGTATTAAAGTACTTCTTTTGCGGTGTATTCATCACCTTGGGCTGCCATAACAATGTGTCATAGATGGAGTGGCTTAAACAACAGAAATTTCCCCCAGTTCTAGAGGCTGGAAGTCCGAGATCAAGGTGCCAGCAGGGTCCATTTCTGGTGATGAATACTCCCTCACTTGCTGGCTGATTCACTGTGTCCTCATGTGGTGGAGAGAGAGAAAGATTTCTCTGCCTTCTTCTTAGAAGGTGACAGTCCTATTGGATTAGGGCTCAACCCTCATGATCTCATTTATCCTTAAATACCTTCTAAAGACCCTATCTACAGACACAGTCATAGTGGGGGTTAGAGCTTAAACATCTGAATTTGTGGGGGCTGAGTGGAGGATGCAATTCAGTCCACAGCACAGGGTTAGTTTATTTCAGGAATAAATGAACTAGAATTTCAAAGTCAGGACCATAGATTCAAAAGGTGAGACCCAGCCTTTAACAGTTTAACTTTTCTCATGGTGTCTAGAACGATGTAATCAACATTCCCACTGTTCAGATGGGGAGAGTGCTGAGTGCCCTTGACAAAGTCCTTGGAAACAGCCAGGACCTAGACTTTGCTAGGGCATTTGTTTGTAAACCCACAGAGGCGATGGGCCGTTTCCTAACTGTGATTGTAATCATCTTCCGAGCTTGGGTCTGGCTCACAAACGATACATTGCATAAACTAAAATCCTTTTCCCTTTGAGGCTCGCTCAGCAAGCTTACAGAATCTGGTTGATTGGTTTGTACTTGAGTTTTTTCCCTTCCTGGTGGAGACAGAGGGAAGTCATATGTCGGGTTCTGCCATGTGCCAGGCCCTTCACAAACATTAGCTTCCCGACCCAACCTCTGCTCCTTGTTACTTCCCAGTTAGCAGCTTCGGGGTAAAGGGGCTCTCAGGGTCACACAGTGTCAGAGCTGGGAGTGAGCCCAGAGCTGTCATTCAAGCCCCTGTTTGCTTTTGCTGTGCTCTGCTGACCCCCAAAGGAGCTTCTCTTAGTAAAACAAAATTCTGTTTAAAAAAACTAAATATCCAAAATTCACCATCTGTTGCAATCTCAATGTATTAGGTTGGTGCAAACGTAGCTGCACTTTTGAAAGTAATTGAAATTGCCATTGAAAATAATGGCTAAAACTGAAAACACTTTTGCACCAACCTAATAAAAGGGCTGTGCTGGTGAAAACTCCTGTTGGAATGGATTCTTCCCCTTGGAATCTTGCCAATCAATTAATTTGCAGCTCTGCTACTGGCCTCACTTTCTAAAACTTGAACCTGGGAGGTTGAGGCTGCAGTGAGCCAAGATCACACCACTGCACTCCAACCTGGGTAACAGAGGGAGACCATATCTCAAAAAAATAGGTTTTTCAGCCTTCCCTTGCTGGGTTGTGCTCTATTCCTCCGTTTCCTCTGTAGTTGACACACTCCCGTATGTGGGCAGCGTTCTCCACGTAGTAACACCCTGTACTAATGATGAGCGCACTGTCTACGTGACTCTATTTAGGGCAAGGCAATTCGGTGTAAATCCTGCATGAGGAATTCAACAAGAACGGAAAGCTTCAGAGAAAAACATCCGCAGCCTTCCCCTTTGTCTCAGTCACTATGGTTTCTGGGCAAATTAAGAAAACACTCAAGAAGCTTTTCTTTTTTCTTTAATAGAGCTGAAGCAAAGAGCCTCAGATGGCCACAAAATGATGAACACATTTATTTTGATTTTTTACTTATAATACTTGCATATAGAGAATTACAATAAATATAATATTCCCTCCAATTAAACAACAACAAAAAACCTTCTCCGTGCCAAAGCAGGGCAGCTGGCCAGGAAAAGAGGAGAAGATGGCCCCTGTGCTCCAGGGCAGAAGATACCTGGCCCACATCCCCCTGACCCCAGAGAGTTGTGGGCCTCTGTCAGGAGGCACTGTCCCTAACAAGAGCCGTGGGTGTGCTCTGGGCTTTCTGTTTGCCACTGCTGCTCAGTGATCAAGCCACGTCATCTTTCTGAGTGTCTTCTTGTGACATGCAATGATGATATTCGCTTCAACTGGGAAAGGCAACACTCAGATTCAGGGGTATGTGTGTATTTGAGAGCCCTGGTGAACTCAAGCTGTAGAAATTGTGGTCTTTAGCAGAATCCATTCGATGAAATTAGAGCCAACCCAGGGCCTTGGGAGCTCTCCGGGGTGCTGAAAGAATTGTCCTCAGACTCCGAGGATCAGCATAGTCTGTGCATAGGAGTGAGCCAGTGAGAATGTCATTCACTGACCACCTACTGTGTGCCTGGCGCCTGGCTTCCTCCACAGCATTATCTCATTATCACACATGGTTGCTACCGGACTGTTTGCCTCTGCCTGGCCTCTGCTCAGCCCTCCTGCTCCTGAAGCCCCCAGTGCCAGCCACTGCCCCAACCCGTGTGTGGCCTGACCACCTCTGTCCTTTGGTCTCTAGCACAGCTGACCTGCCTGTGGCAGTGCCATCCAGCCAGCCTCCTGGGCCACCGACTTGCTTTGTATCTCCTGGCCTTGGAAAGGCTGACATGGGCATGTTTGTGAAGGAGCTTGGAAAACTGGAAGCTGAGGTTCTTAAGGTCACGTTTTGATTATTCTCTACCATGTTTGTCATATGTGTTTGGTTCAGGAAAATTTGAAACTGAGCCTGGAGGACGGGGGTATTCAGGCTGTCATCCTATAACCCCATTCCCCTGTGCTGGACTGTTACAATTATTTCTATAAAATCAGCCTGTCCGTGGCACTGTGAGCCACTTGAGGGCGGAGCCTGTGCCTTATCCAGCCCTGTAGCTTCTGAGCCTGGCACAGGCTCCTGATGACAGTGAGGGCTCAGTCACTGTTTACGAACCCAGAAATGAAATGATGGAAGAGTGAGCCCACAACTTGGATTTCTGTCCTGAGAGCTGGCGTCTGTGGGAGAGGGTTCTGTATACACTCATGCCAGCCTGCACTCACTGAGCACTTGCTGGGCTTCTGGCTCTGCTCTCAAAACTGCACGAATATCAACATTTCCAGTCCTCACTGCAACCCACGAGATAGGGACTATGATCCTCATTTTACAAATGGGGAAACTGAGGCAAAGAGCTATGCATAACTTGCCAAATACCGCACAGCAGGTCAGTTGCAGGGCTGAGACAAGAACCCCAGTGGAGTTGCCAGCTCAGCTGTCAAGCCTCTGCACCACCATTCCCGGTGCCAAGGCTTTGTCCTATCCCCCGTGGACCTAGTAACTAAAACTTCGGGTGTCTTTCTTGATTGTGCCCAGTGACCATCACGCAGCTTGGGTGGGAAGAAAGGTCCTGGCTCCCACACTGCTGGGCGATGCTATGGGGATCACTGCATCTCTCCATGCCTCAGTTCCCCCAACTTCAGGGGGATGCTCACTCCTACCGTGGAACTGCGAGGAGGTCAGAGGCCATCTGTGTGAAGCCCAGGGCCCTGTGGTGGCATGATTGTATGCTGCGATCTGAATATGGTTAGTCATTATTGATGGTCTTGAGGTTTTCCTGTGTGGTGCTTCTATTTCAGAAAAGGAAAAGGGGATGGCCTAAAGGCAAGAAGAGAAACCCCCTGAGGGACCTTGCTGTTCCGTGCTCCTACGACAGGGTGAGATGCAGGAGATTACTCTGACCCAACGTTGAAGTAATCTGCAGGGCTCACCCTGTGGCCTGGGCCACGTGGCTGGGTTGGCATGATCCCATCTCAGCCTTTGTCTGTTCTTTTAGGGCCCTTGGTTAGTTAGGGAACCTGAAACCACTGGGAGTGTGGGATGCGCTGCTTAGTTATTTAAGCTGTAATGAGGTCCTGGTGCTAGAGGAGAGAGGACAGAAGAACCAGGCTTGGGTTCCAGACAGGCAAAGGGGTAGGTGTGGGCTTGGCGGGTCTGCTTTCCATCCCAGGCTTGAAGACATGGGTGCTCTGTGTCCTTGGGCAAGCTGGTTAACGTTCAGGAGGCTTAAGCCACCCTTCTCAGCACCTGGGACCTTGTCCCTTTCCCGTGAATCTTGCACCATAGAGGAAAGGTTCCATGCCAGCAGCTGACCAGAGCTCTGAGGGTCGCCTTGCCCCATCTGGAAGCTTGTACACTTTATCTTCAGGGTTCACACAGCTCTAACGCTGAGGGGCTTTCTTCAGTATTCCTGTGGCTCATATGGATGAAACTGGTTTGGCCACAGCCTTTCTCCCTCCCCCTCTAAAGAAGTCCTTGATCAGGAAGGGGAGGGGTCTGCACCTGGAGTATTAGGCCACACCTGTGAGCAGGTGGCATTATGTTCATTATACAGAGGGGGAAACTGAGGCACAGGTGGGTTAAGTGCTTTGTCCACATAATGCAGCATGGCTATTTGAACATGTCCCCTGCCAGACACAGCCACCCAGCCTTCATATACCTCATGTCCTATGGGGAGCCCCTCTTCTCGTTCCTAGGCCTTTTACCAGACTCTGGGTTAGCAAAGCCATTGGAGGATGTTCCCCTCTTAGCCTCCAGTTTTCTGGTTAGACTGAACAAGATGGGCAAACCCGTGACTTGTTATGAAAACAGGAAAGTGGAATGAGCCGCCCCCGGCCGCTCCCTTCCCCACCGGTTCCCACAGCCACGTACGTCCCTTCCCTGGCACAGGTACATGATATTCCTGAACAAGCAGAGAAGTCAGCTGAGGGCCACACACCCCGATCTGCCTTTCACGGAAATCACAAAGGTGCTGGCTGCTCAGTGGGCTCAGCTGTCTCAGGACAAAAAGGGGTAAGTCCTGTTCTCTGTGGTGAATACAAAGCGAGTGCCTCCCTGAGATGGGGCCTGGGCAGCCCTCAGACACCACCAGGGGCCATTCCCTCCTAATCCATTTCTCCCACCGGAGCCAGAGGGAACCCTCTAGAGTGCAGACATGAGGTGCCACTCACCCACCCATTTAGAGCAATTCATGGGTCCTCTTGCTTTTGGCAGCATCTCCTAAACTGGGTCACACAGAGTGGCCCATCCAGGAAACATGGGCCAGCTGTCAAATAAGTCATCTGTCACTAGTGCCCAGCCCAGGACCCTCTGCAGGGAAAAGTGCTGATGTTTGCATGAGGGATCATTGAAGAGAAGTCTAAGGTTCCCCAGGCGGGAGCTGATAATGCTGCCTTTCTCTGAAGTCATCGGACCAAACCTAGAGAATGGTATGGCCACAGCAAGGCAGATGCCAGTTGATGGGAAGGAAAACAGTGCCATTCAAACAATGAATGAACTTGCTTGGAGGTAGTGAGTTTCCTGTCCCTGGAGGTGTGCAAGCAGAAGCTGAGCAGTAGCTTCTTGGGATCATCCTAAAGAGCCCCAGGGAGGTTGGACAAGAGGGTGACCAGCCTCCATCCCCATCCCAACCCCAAATCTGGAGCGCCTCAGAATCTCTGTGCTCCTTCCTCCAGAGGTATGTGTCCCCTGTGGACGAGGCCAAGTAGAGCTACATCTGAGAGCTGCAGGCCTTCCAGAGCCCTGAGGCCTACTGAGCCTTCCTGCAGAGGTGTGCAGCCCACAAGGCGCTGTGTGGTGAGTGGGGACGCAGGGGTGGATGGGAGCTCCCCTCTCCCAAGCCAGGGTCTGGGATGTTTACACAACAGAAAGTGCGCTGGGAAAGCCTTTGGTGTTACTCCACCTCCTTCAGCGCTCACAGCAGTCACCCTGATTGAAGAGCCAAAGCAGTTGACATCCAGTCTCCCTTTTCAGCCCATCCTGAACTGGTTGAAGATTAAAGGTAAGAGGCAGCTTGTTCCCTTCTACTTGGGAGGGTCAGTGGACATTCAGGGAGTGCTGGGGCAGTGGTTACTTTGTAGCGTTTAGAAAAGGGAAAGGAATCACAGTGACAGACCTGGCACGGTCTCAAATTCCTGCATGCACATGGTCACTGTGGGTCTTGCTAGTAGGCAGGTTCTGCTCCAGCAGGCTCAGGGTGGGGCATGGGAGTCTGCATTTCTGACATGCCCATGGGCTCACACTGACGATGCTGCAGGTTGGTTCCTGCAGCACTCACCACTCCTACACGTCGCGGCACCCTCCCACAGCCCAGCATCTCTGCCGTGGGCTTTTCTCAGATGGCCATGGGGCCAGATGTGCAGGGCAGAGCTAGCAAACTGAGCATCCATGTAAACCCATGCAGGCAGCTTTCCACCACCACTGCCATGCTGGCACAAATCCAAGGTGG
Source organism: Macaca nemestrina (assembly GCF_043159975.1). Classification (NCBI taxonomy): domain Eukaryota; kingdom Metazoa; phylum Chordata; class Mammalia; order Primates; family Cercopithecidae; genus Macaca; species Macaca nemestrina. The sequence goes on from NC_092127.1 coordinate 189,857,518, forward strand.
GTTCCACACCCCAGAGAGTTCCCATGGGACTGAGCCCCGTTCCTGTAATGGCCCTTCCCAGTCACCTGACTCACTCCCAGCCCTACCGGTGCTTCCTGAGGTCAATACCCAAACAAACCATTGACACCAGAATCGTCATCTGGGGGGCCCAGCTCTGCCCCCAGAGCCTGAGGCAGAGGAGGGAACCCTATTCATTGTCTACTCACTATGCCTTCACCATGGAGGGCACCTTCCACTCATTTTTCTTTGTCATGCTTTTTGAAAATATTCTCAACGCAGAGCCCATCAGAGGCACGTTTATGTTGAGACCCACAGGGTGGCCACCAGCCACCAGGATTCCAGTCTCCTCTGAGGGGCACAGGCCCGCAGGGCAGCATTGAAGTGTCCTTGTCAGTGGGGGTCCAGGCGCCAGTCTCTGGCCCCACCAGTGGCTGCTCCAGGGCAGAGGTAGGCCTCTCCCAGTGGTCCTGGGTCCACCCCCATTCACCCCGCATGTTCCTGCCTGCGCTCTCCATGGTCCGGGCCGGCCTGCGTCCCTAGGACATCACAGCAAGGCCTGCCTATCCTTCACATTGCCGCCTCTCTGGCTGAGCACCGGAGGAAGCGTGCATCAGGGGCTCTGCCATCCACGAGACTCCAAGACCAGCCACATGTGTCCCATGCTCCCACCGGGACTGGCTGAGAGAACTGCCTTCCTAGTGACCAGGGTGTGGGCTCCAGAGTCCAAGTACCCAGGTTGGAATGCCAGCTCTACCACTTGGGGGCTCTCTGTGGCCCTGCACAAATTGCTGGAATACTCGCTGCCTCAGTTTTCTCATCTGAAAAATGGGGCTGTCACAGGCCCTTCTCAGGGCTCAGTGTGGATGAATGAGCTAACCCACAGAGAGGTTGGTACTCAGCGCCTGGTACATGGCAAGTGTGCAGTAAGTGTTCACACTTAGTGCCTCTCCCTGTGCGCTGGGGCACGGCCCCCACCCTAACTTCCTCCAAAGGAGGGGTCAGCAAACTTTTTCTGGGAAAGGATAGATAGCAACTGTCATAGGCTCTGTGGGCCACATGGCCTCTGTCACAATCATTCAACTCTATGCTTGTAGCAGGAAAGCAGCCATAGAAAATATGTACACAAAGGGCTGTGTCTGTGTGCCAATAAAACTTTATTTGTAAAAACATACAGAGGGCTGAGTTGGTCCACAGGTAGCTACTCTGGCCCGTCGTACTTACTGGGTTTCCACATAACCTTTGTTCTCAATCAAGTGCCTGTAGATAAAAATAATCAACTGGAAAATCTCTGGTCTGGCATAGAACTAGCAGATGTACCCATGCCTGGTGGCGTCTGTGATGGTTCCAGGGGAGCTGCAAGGCCTCTGGTCCTCATCATGAATGTCAGATCTCTTGGTACCAGAGCTAAGCAGAGGGTGCCTAAGAACAGCTGTCATTCCTGCTCCTAGTTTTCTCCCAAAATGCCATTTGTCCGAGCTTAGCAGAGAACAGCTCATCTTGCTGAATTCTTCATTCATGCTGAGGCCCTGCGGCCTTCTCCTCATTTGGGGGATTGTTTATAAATTGTCATCATGCAAAAAACCTGGTGTGTTACCAAGAACGGTCACTCCAACACAGCTTGGTCTTTAAACAAATAAAATATGTCACTGCCTTATTTAAAACATAGTAATTTTAAGAGTTAGCCATATAAAATGTATTAGTAGTCAATATGCATTTTTAAAATATCACCTAGAATCTGCCATGCTAAGAAATGAAGTTTTCATTTTTGCTCGTTTCTCTCTCATCTTCATTCCGTACCTAGCCGGGTGCTTATACATTGACATCAGAGGTACCTGGTGTTTCCTCTTGGCTCACTGGGGTTTTCAGGCCTCAGATTAAATTGAACAGCATTGATCCTCCTCCTCCGGCAGGTAACACGAAGACCCCTCAAATGATGTTTGCAATCAAAGAAGGCGGCTCTGACCCTCTGATTGGTGTCCCCCAAATAGGGCTGAGTCCTTTTCTGAGACAAATTCTTTTTTAAAGGATGTCTTTTGTTTCCCATCAGAAACAGGGACCCCAGGAAGTGAATTTGAGAGTGAGAGCCTTGACTTCTCAGAAATTGATGTCAGTGTTTTGGGAGGGAAGCTGCATCACACCTCATTTGGTGTGGGAGGCTGAAAAACGGTCTCTCCCGGAAGACATCCATGTCCTAATGCCTGGCCCCTGTGAATGTCACCTTCTGTGATGGAAAAAAGGTGGGAGGGTTGGAGGATGTGGTGAAGGATCTTGGTGGTGGCAGGGCGGGGGGAAATTATGCAGCCACCAGTGTCCCAACAAGAGGAACGCAGAGGGAGATGTGACCCAGGAGAACAGAAGTTCTTGTGATCGCAGAGGCAGCCTGGAGCGATGTGGTCACCAGGAGTGGCTGGAAGAGGTGAGGAACTGGCTCTCCCCTGAAGCCTCCAGGAGAACTGTGCACTGCCCACACCATCATGTTGGCCCAGTCAGACTGATTTTAAACTTCTGGCCTCCAATACTAGGAGAGAATAAGTGTCTGTTGTTTTTTGGGGGGTTTTTTTTGTTTTGTTTTTTGGTTTGGTTTTTTTTTTTTTTTTTTGGTTTTTTTTTTGAGACGGAGTCTTGCTCTGTCGCCCAGGCTAGAGTGCTGTGGTGCGATCTCAGCTCACTGCAAGCTCCGCCTCCCAGGTTCACGCCATTCTCCTGCCTCAGCCTCCTGAGTAGCTGGGACTACAGGCACCCGCCACCACACCTGGCTAATTTTTTGTATTTTTAGTAGAGATGGGGTTTCACCATGTTAGCCAGGATGGTCTCGATCTCCTGACCTCGTGATCCACCCGCCTGGGCCTCCCAAAGTGCTGGGATTATAGGCTTGAGCCACCACGCCCGGCCCAGTGTCTGTTATTTTAAGCCACCAGTTGATGGCAGTTGGTTACAGCAGCCCTAGGAGACACACATTTGAACACAGGAGACTGTGGATCAATGAAGTGAGGCCCACACATCCATCTCTTACTCCGTGGCAGCGTGTCCACACGGAAAGGAGTCTGAGGCTGGCTGGGTGAGGCCAAGAAGACTCACAGGGCAGCGATTCTGAGATGACCTCTAATGGAGAATAAATGAGAAATTCCCAGAGGAAGCCCTGGACGGGGTGGATGCAGAGGTACATGATGCAGACAGGGTGTTCCGGGCAGAGGAAACAGGATGTGCAAAGGCCCGGAGATGGGCAGCAGCGTTGCAGGTTTGGGGAGTCATGAGCAGCTCAGGATGCCTGGACCAGGCTCTGTGCCTGGCGTGTGGGCACGAGGATGGGGCTGGGTGGGGAAAGGACTCATCCGATGTGGGAACAAGCTGGATGGAAGCTGGAGGTGTTTCCCCTTTGAGTTTTAATTGACAGTGAAATATACGTTTAATTAACAAATGAAGAATGACTGAAAATGAGTTTTAAGGGGCAGATCCATGTGTTTACAATGGCGTTTTCTGGAAGGCTACACAAGAAACTATGTAGTGAGTAGAAATGGGGTGTTGGGTCTCTTGTGCTTTTGACTTTATACCCCCTCCTTTTTTAAAATTTCAGCATGCACTTATAATCACTCTGTAAGTGGCTTTGCATACAATACCTTGTATCATCAGGACATGACTTAAGGACTTAAAGGGCAAAAGACTTCCTGAGTGCATCATCTGCCTGAAAGGTCAGTCCTCGGTGGACCAGGCTGGGTTGCTGTGGCAGGAGCCACTTAAGTGGGGTTCCAGCCTGCAGCCACTCCCGATGGAAGGGGCCTGCTCTGGGCTGCAGGCTACTCTCCCAGCAACCCAGCCACCCTCTCCTGGAGCCTGCCTTGGCTCGCCATGGCCTTTACGATAAGGCCTTCCACAACCTGGCTCCCATCTCCCTGTCCAATGTCATCCACCCACCACGTCTCCCAGGCCTCATGGAGTGCTGCCAGTAGTGAGCATGCAGCGAGTTCTAGAACCTTACTTTCTTCCTTACCAACCCACAACCACCTCCACATCCCCAGGCATCCACTATGATCCGTTTGCAGCACACCCTCCAGAAACACTCCACAGACATGCAGGCACCTGCAGATTAGCGCATACATATTCTGCTAAAAGGATGCGTTCTTGTTTCATCTTAGAGTTCATTTTGGTTTAAGATTTCAGAAAACCTCTGAAAATAAGCAAGACCTGGAATTGGTTACATGCTCTCTCAAACAACACCGCCAACTGTCAAAACGCACCTCTCTCTACCGAGGCCCTAGCACTTTCTCTCTCACCGGATGACAGAGGTCTTGAGATGAATTGAAATTCTCATCTGTGCTCAGACACGCATCACACCTAGCAAGGAAATTTACAGTGGGGAAAGGGAGTTGCCAGACCCAGCCCTGTCCACACAACGCCCATGTGTCTTTTTCAGCTGATTTTACGTTCAGAGAAGGCTGGACCGCCTGAGCCTCCTCCCTGCTCACCTGAAACCCTTTCTGTCCTCAGGGAGATGAACACAATGGCCTGTACTGTGGGACCTGCAGGCAGCTCTTCAGCTCCCTGCGCAACAAGAAGCAACCTGCTGCAGAGGCAGCACCTGCAGCGCCTCACAGGTAACCAGCCTGGGCCAGGCTGCTCAGCCACAAACACTGGCCTTGACTCCACCTGCACCAAAGGTCACCAATGGGCAGCCCACATGACGCCTCTTGTTATTAAAATGCAATTTTGGCCAGGCGCAGTGGCTCATGCCTGTAATCCTAGCACTTTGGGAGGCCGAGATGGGCGGATCACGAGGTCAGGAGATCGAGACCACCCTGGCTAACACGGTGAAACCCCATCTCTACTAAAACTACAAAAAAATTATCCGGGCGCGGTGGTGGGCGCCTGTAGTCCCAGCTACACGGGAGGCTGAGGCAGGAGAATGGCGTGAACCCAGGAGGCGGAGCTTGCAGTGAGTGGAGATCGCGCCACTGCACTCCAGCCTGGGCGACAGAGGAGACTCCGTCTCAAAAAAAAAAAAAAAAGAAAAGAAAAGAAAAAATAAAATGCAATTTTAAGACAGACTCTAGCCAAGCCCACTTACCACCAGGTGGGTGTTTAGGACAGGATAGGTCTTCCACTGTATCTGTTTTCCTCTTAGTTCACCAGGTTCGCCTGCTCTGGGCCCCCCAGGACACAGACCTCAGCTTCTCCTGGAGCCCTTGGTCACTTTATTCCAACTCTACGAGCTCCTTAACTATCCCAGAGCACCCCAGGCCCATAGCCACCTCGGGTCCGGATGCCGCATTCTCTGACATGTGGCACATTCTGGGTGCCCATGATTATGATCAGGTTCTGTGCCCATGTGGCCTCAGGGCTCTTGTGACCACCCTTCATCCAGGTCTTTGCTCACCTGTCTCCTGCCCAAGGATGCCACCCCAGTCACTGGTGCAAACTCCAGCCCCTGCCCGTTTCTCTTCATGATTGCATCGCCGCCTCGCAGCCTCTTCCACTTGCTCATTCCTGGTGTTATTGCCTATCTCCCCCTGGAAGAGAAGGCCCTCAAGTTCAGCTATTGCTTTGTCTGTGTTGTTCACTGTGGTGAACCCTGGGCATAGAACCACACCTGGCACTCCCAGTAGGTGCTCCATAAGTATCCAATGAGTGGACAAATGAATGAATGTGTTCAACAAATGACCCTGGAGCATGTATTCCTTCCAGGAACAGAGCGAGGTGCTAGGGACACAGGAAGGACAAGGCAGAGCTCTGTGCTAATGAAACTAAGGGCCAAGCATGTGGATGAATATGAATATCCTGGCATTAAAACATCTTGCATTCTAGTGAAATGAGACCCATTGGACACAGAGAGGCCCCACTACAATTGCATCTGTGTAAAATCGAGAGAATGATCATGAAAACAGCCACGGCAGGTGCTGGACTAAGGGGTGACATTGGGTTTTCTCTTCCCACCTATCCTTTAGGGTTGTTAAAATAGAACTAGGTTTCACGTAGGCCCCTGCTCTGCAGTCTGCTTCCTGAGTCATGCAGGGCCAGCTATGCAGCCACCCTGTGCTTCCCCGGCCTCGTCTGTAAAATAAGGATGACACCGCCTGCCGGGCAGTGCTCTCCCGTGAATACACAGTGCCTCGTGCAGGGCCCAGTGCAGCTGAGAGGTCACCTCCTCCAGGAAGACTGTCCTGACCTCGACTTGGGGTTGGGCCTCCCCAGGGCTCCTAAGGCTTCCACACATACCTTTCACTTTGCAATGATCATCCCCTGTTACTGTCCCACAACACACATTACACACAACACTATACAAACACATGCACTCTACACACACACAACATACACATGCGCTACATATAACACACACTATAGAGTACATACACAACACATACCCCACCCTTCACACTCATATACACACATACACTACCCACATACACTCCACACACGTGTAGTACGCACTACATACGACACACTCATACCACACACGCGCACACACAGGTCTGGAGGGCAGTGCTGTGTGGGGATCCGGGCGCATCCCTGATCCATAGCAGATACTGAATATTTGCTGAAGGAATATCCAGGAGGCTCGTGCTACGTCTGGTGTTTGAAAGGAAATGAACTGTTCTTGGTAATGTCTTGTTTAGGGTGAATAACGGCACTGAAGACAGAAAATGCGTCTTATCACCTGCTCTGGAGCAAAACATGTGTGCTTGGATGGGTAGAGTTATTCTGTGTAAATTACCCACCAGAGAGAATTCAGGCCTATTTCAAAATCTATAAAACCACGTGCTGGGGAACCATGAAAAGTTGTAGACGTATGTGGCCGTGAACCAGTGTAACTCTCTGGGGGCCTTTGTGATTATTTAAAAGGAAACAGACATGGGCAAACCTTGTTTCATCTCCCTTCTAAATCACCTACAATTGTACAGTAGCAGTCGGGCTCCTGAGAGCTTTCCCACTTCCGCTTTTCTTGGTGGAGCTTTCTGGAAATCAGTGCTTCCGGCAGCTGCCGTCTCCGAGGCTGGGCCCTGATTGGGGAGGGGGTTGTTAACCTTGCATTCTTTAGGGCTCGGGTCTCAGATGGTTCTTGTAGCCCTGGGATCTGAGGAGCGAGACCAGGCCTTGGCTATCTCCACCCCGGAAGAACCTTCCCTGCTCTTCCACATCCAGCCCAGGCCTCGGCTTCCTCGTCTGCAAAACGAGGTGCTGAGAAGATGGGGGCAGGGGTCCAGCGTTTTCTTCAGCACAGCTGCTGAGCTGTAATTCCCGTGCCATAGTGCCCACTGGCTGAAAGTCTATACAGTTCAGTGGTTTCCAGTACATTTTCAGACATGTGCAGCCATCACTGCAGTGGACTTTACAACATCTCTGTCACCCCAAAGAGCAACCCCTTTTCCACTGGTGTCACTCCCCCTGCTCTGCATCCCCAGTCCAGCAGCCTAGGACAAGCTTTCTGCCTCTGCAGGAGTTCCCCAAGTTTCAGGACTTGATGTCTCCTTTCTGTGGGGAGTCCAGCAGGCATCTCCACCTAGGGACAGCTTAGTGGACAGTGCTGTGTCACCATCAAGGGCCTGAATCCCTGCTCTGTCTCCTACTACCTCTTTTACCTTGGGCAAATTCTTCACCCATTGCTTTGGTTTCCTCAGGTGAAAACAGGATAATCGTGCTAACCTCAAGGGCTGCTGTAGGATTCGATGTTCCTCATGTCACAGTCTCTAACCGTGTGGCACATTCTGGGTGCCCATGGTTACAATGATGGGTATGGGGACTGGAAGGATCAGTGATTTTCTGCCTCCACCCCCTCTTAGGAATGGAAGGCACCTGCTGTGTGGTTCCCTGCATGCTGCCCTTCTCCTGCTGTGGCTTTTCACCTTTGTGTGCCAGTCTGGCACCTGTTCATGCTTCAAAACCCCATCAAAAAGACAATAACAGGTGCTGGCGAGCATGTAGAGAAACTGAAATCCTGCTGCTCTGGCAGAGTCAGAGGGCACACTGCATTGGAGAACAGTCTGACAGCTCCTCAAAAGGTTAAACTAGAGTTGCTGTGTGATCCAGCAATTCCGCTCCAGTGGCCAATCTGAGGTTTCATTCTAGGCTGTCTGTTTCCAAGGACTCTGTTCTTTACCACTTTCTATGTGTATACCCAAAGAACTGCAAATGTATCATCAACCAAAAATATAAACATGAATGCTCATCACAGCACAGTTCGTAATAGCCAAAAGGTGGAAACAAACCAAATGCCCATCGAGGGTTGAATGGATAAACAAAACGTGGTCCATCCTTACCACAGCGCAACGTTGAGTCGTACAGAGGAGTGAACTGTGATATGTGCCATGATGTGGAGGAAACTTGAAAACAAAGTGAAAGAAACCAGACACAAAGGACCACACACTGTGTGATTCCATTCACACGAGATGTCCAGAGCAGGAGATCTGTAGAGGCAGAAAGGAGATTGCTGGTTGTCTAGGGCTGGGTTTCGGGAGGATAAGGGAGTGACAGTCAAAGTCTGAGAGGTTCTTTTTGAAGGATGAAAATGTCCTAAAATTGCCGTGATGGTTGCATGTCTGTGAATCTACTAAAAACCACTGAATCACCCTCCCTCCTTCCCTCCCTCCCTCCCTCCCTCCCTCCCTTCCTTCCTTCCTTCCTTCCTTCCTTCCTTCCTTCCTTCCTTCCTTCCTTCCTTCCTTCCTTTCTCTCTTTCTTTCTTGAGTCAAGGTCTCACTCTGTCGTCCAGGCTGGAGTCCAGTGGTACAGTCACAATTCACTGCAGCCTCAACCTCCCAGGTTCAGGTGATCCTCCCACCTCAGCCTCCCGAGTAGCTGGGACTACTGGCGTTTCCCACCATGCCTGGCTGTTTTTTTTGTAGAGATGGGTTTTACACCATGTTATCCAGCATGGTTTTGAACTCCTGGACTCAAGGGATCCATCCACCTCGGCCACCCAAAGTGCTAGGATTACAGGCGTGAGCCACTGCACCCAACCATGATGTGTGAACTACATCTCAATAAAGCTGTTAGGCCAAAAAAAAAGAAAAAAAATTATCAGTCAAGGACCCTTCCCCCAAGAGGCTTCCTCTGCTGGCCTCTGCCCCTGCCTGGTCCTGACATGTTCCGCTTGTCTGTCTCTCTGTCCACCAGATGGGGGACCCTGAGGCGGGGACTGATTCGCACACATCTGGACAGAGAGCCAGGCCTGGAAGTGCTGCTCATTCTATGCTCATGGGCCGACCTCTGTGACAGGCTTTCTTTGCTTTTTAGGGGAATTCAAAAAAGATTCTGCCGCATACTCAAAGCACCCAGAGCCTCTGGAAGAAGAGAAAGGACAAGATTCAAATGAGGCTGAGTCAGAGGAGGAAGCTGAGGGCCCCGAATCCCTTCCGCTCAGAAGTCTGCATCCAGAGAGGAGTTTTGCTTCACTCGACTTGTGTTTCTCGCAAGGGTTTGTCTATAGATTGCTGAAAAGTGAGTAATCAAGTTCAGCAACTCCCTGGCAACTGTGATGACCTAGGGTTTATAATCCTAGTCAGAGTAACCTACAGAGAGGTTATAATATGAGGTGGAACAAAACAGAAAAGTCGCTAGAGGAATAACGATAGTAAAAATTACAATCAGATGAAGAACAAAGTTTTCAATGAGGTACAGTTCTAAGCACTTCATACAAATAACCTGTCTTAATTCTCATAAAAGTACTGCGAGGCAGATACTAATATCATCTCCTTCTAAAGATAAAATGCAGCACAGAGAGGTTAAGTAACTTGTCCAAGGTTGAACAGCGAATGGCCAATCTGAGATTTAAATCCAGGCTGTCTGGGTCCAAGAACTCTGTTCTTCACTACTTCTCAACAATGTCAACTATGTAAAATGACACACACACATAAACCCACATCAATGGTAATGGTGGTTATCCCTGGCTGGCAAGATGAAAAAAGATGTTATGTAATTCTTCAGTCCTTTCTGTGTCTGCCACATTTTCCCCAATGGATAGATGTCAATTAAACTATCAGAGGAAGAAACAAACTCTATTAAAAATTATTTCAAGGGCTGGGCAAGGTGGGTTACACCTGTAATCCTAGCATTTTGGGAAGCCGAGGTTGACGGATCACCTGAGGTCAGGAGTTCCAGACCAGCCTGGCCAATATGGTGAAACCCCATCTCTACTAAAGATACTAAAATTAGCCAGGCATGGTGGCATGCACCTGTAAAAAAATCTCAAGAATGAACTGTTTATACAGGGCTACCAGTCATCACCTGCATAAGGAGGTAGGTACTAGTAGCATCTCCATCTTCTTTTTTTTTTTTTTTTTTTTTTTTTTTTTTGAGATGGAGTCTTGCTGTGTCACCCAGACTGGAGTGCAGTGGCACGATCTCGGCTCACTGCAACCTCTGCCTCCCAGGTTCAAGCGATTCTCCTGCCTCAGCCTCCTGAGTAGCTGGGATTACAGGCGTGCCACCACACCTGGCTAATTTTTGTATTTTTAGTAGAAATGGGGTTTCACCATATTGGTTAGGCTGGTCTCGAACTCCTGACCTCGTGATTCACCTGCCTCAGCTTCCCAAAGTGTTGGGATTACAGGAACATCTCCTTTTAAAACTGAAGACATTGTAGCACAGAGAGGTTAAGTAACTTGTCCAAAGTTGCACAGCTAAGGAAGGGGAGGTTTTGGATTGAGAAGAACAGACAATGATGGTCTTCTCTTCCCTTTCCTCTCAGTCAAGGAATTGGAGCTCAGGGAGCTGAGGAGGACTGTAGAAAGAGCTGGAGCAGAGGAGGAGGCCCTGCAGAGGCAGCTGGTGGAGTTCCAGGTGATGGCCCCATGTGCGTGCCGGAGGCTTGGGGCGGGAAGCGCCCACATGGCTCAGCTGGTGGGGGGGCCCACCTGGAGGTGCTTAGGAAGCAAAGAGTAGATACCACTTGGTCCACTTAAAATGGTACTCTACAAACCCTGCATGCTAGGATGTGTTTGCTATGTACCCTTATAAAATACACAGTGTTTGGTCCCTTGGTGTTCCTGGTGCGTGGGAATCTGTGCCATGAGCCTGCTCGTGTTGCTTGCTTGTTTCACTCAATACCCTATTTCATCCATGCTGCCACGTGGCCTCTGGCCTCTTCTGTCAGATCTGCCTTGTGGGCCCATTCCCTTCCTGGCAGGTCCCAGTTTGCCCCAGCTTCCCACACCCATAGCTAGGGGTGTGATGAACATCCTTACACATGCCCTTTTATGGAGCTGTGGGGTGGGCTCTCTGGGAAGAGGGGTTACCTGGTCATAGGCAGTATGTGGTGTGGACTCTTCAATGGCAAATTTTGTAAGTTTAAGCGGTCATGGTGGTTCCCGGTAATGAGAACAAAGGGAATAAAATGAGGAGAAACCATGCGTATTGTCACATTTTAAACATTTGTTGTTTTGGCTAGATGTGGTGGCTCCTGCCTGTAATCCTAGCAATTTGGGAGGCTGAGGCGGACAGATCACCTGAGGTCAGGAGTTCAAGACCAGCCTGGCCAACATGGCAAAACCCCGTCTCTACTAAAAATACAAAAAAATTAGCTGGGCATGGTGGCACATGCCTGTAATCCCAGCTACTTGGGAGGCTGAGGCAGGAGAATCGCTTGAACCCGGGAGGTGGAGGTTGCAGTGAGCCAAGATCACACCACTGCACTTAAGCCTGGGTGACATAGCAAGGTTTCATCTCAAAAAATAATAATAAAATAAAATAAAATAAAATTGTTGTGTTATTCTGCTTATAAAATTAACATATTCATTGAGGCTGGGCGTGGTGGCTCATACCTGTAATCACAGCCCTTTGGGAGAACACAGCGGGTAGATCACTTGAGGCCAGGAGTTCGAGACCAGCCTGGCCAACATGGTGAAACCCCCGTCTCCACTAAAAATATAAAAATTAGCTGGGTGTGGTGGCGGACGCCTGTAACCCCAGCTACTCAGGAGGCTGAGGCACGAGAATTGCTTGAACCCAAGAGGTGGATGTTGCAGTGAGCTGAGATTGTACCACTGCACCCCAACCTGGGTGACAGAGTAAGACTCTGCCTCAAAATAAATAAAATAAACATATTCACTGAAGAAAATTTTGAAAATTTCAGAAAAGTATATGAAGAAAATATAAACCCTATTGTTAACATTTCAGTGCAGTGTTTCCAGTCTTGTTTCTATAAATATCTGAATCTATCCGCCTACTTCTCTCCCTACCTAAATATATCTGCATGGTATTTGTATATCTGCATATTTATCTTATATTTATCTAAATAAATATATCTAACTATATCTCTATATAGACATAGAGATAGAAAAATGGAGAGAAAGAGAGATAGGGAGATGGACGTAAAGGTAAAATCCATCCTGCAGCTTCCATTTGCAGAAGAGCGTGAGCATTTTCACATCTCCTTTGACGTTCTTTTAGCAGGAAAACCTGTGTGTGCAAAGGGAAGGAGGTTGGAAACGCAGAGGGAGGGAGGGAGAAGAGCAATAAATGATGCATCCTTGTGCAGAACAGGAGGATATACTCTTTTCTTTAAAGAAAAAATCATGAATGCCATTTCATCCTAAAATATTCCGAAATGATCCTTCAGACAGTCAGAAACTGCAGCCATTTCCCTTCCTCTCCCTGGACGTTTTCACTGTTAACATCTTCATGCGCATCTTTCCTTCTAAGCATTTTTCTATTTATGGATGAATGGGTTGATAGTCGGAGAGTTGAAAACCGGAACTTCTCAGGACACCACCAGCAAGCAGGCTTTGTCCTTGGAGCAGGGTCCCTGGGGGTGACGTGCTGAGCCAGGTTTCAACACGTTAGATGGTGGATGGTCTGGGGGACATTTGCCAAACAGAACTGATGCGGCCTCACTAGTGCGTCACTGGCCAGCCGTCGGCACCGTACAAACACTAGCAGAAAGGCTCGTCTGTCAGCAGCACGATTCCTATTTCCTTTTTTTTTCTTTTTTTGAGACAGAGTCTCGCTCTGTCGCCCAGGCTGGAGTGCAGTGGCCGGATCTCAGCTCACTGCAAGCTCCGCCTCCCAGGTTTATGCCATTCTCCTGCCTCAGCCTCCCGAGTAGCTGGGACTACAGGCACCTGCCACCTCGCCCGGCTAGTTTTTTTGTATTTTTTAGTAGAGACAGGGTTTCACCGTGTTAGCCAGGATGGTCTCGATCTCCTGACCTCGTGATCCGCCCGCCTCAGCCTCCCAAAGTGCTGGGATTACAGGCTTGAGCCACCGCGCCCGGCCACGATTCCTATTTCTTACCCAGAGGAGGGCACTGTTCATATTGTTCTTGGTGTGCTTCCTGTGCCTCACTTAGCACTCCTTCCCATCTACACATAGTCCCCTTTGTTGTCACCTCTGTACGGTGTGATGCAGCCAACCCCAGCACCCTGTCCCTGTTGATGGACACTGCAGTGGGAATAGCCTAAGGTTACACCAGCACACGATGGTGCAGTGACTCCTAGAGCACACCACGGCTGGGCACAGGCTGGAGCACTCCTGCTCTCAAACAGTGAAGCTCAGGCCCAGGCCCCTGGCATGAGAGGGGTGGGTGGGCCCTGCTGTTGCAGAAGCTTAGAGAGACCCTTCCCTTCCACGCCCCTCCCATTCCCCTGACCTTGAGTGACAGCATTGGCCTTGGAGTGATTTCCATGTGAAATTTTACACATATCTCATGTAGGATTAGACGAAAGTGGTCAGGCTCAAGGGCTACTAAGGAAAAAGGAATAGGCAGACTTGGGTCTCATTGGATGCAGGGAGCAGGTAGGAGACACGTTCTTTAGTGTTAATAAACCCACCAGCCCCTGTTCTTTCTTCCTTGACACTCAGATGCAATTCCTGCAGTCATGACATTGGCCGCTTTGGGAAGCAGTGAAGAATGCTGTGGGCTGTTGGGCAGTGGGGTGGGGGCTGGCTAACGTCAGATGCGCATTCACATGAGCATCCTCACAGGGAAGGTGTGATGGAAGGTGCTGGAGCTGGCACCTGGGCAGTGTGATGAGAAAGGAACCTGGCTTTCAGAAAGCAAAGTTACAAATGCATCTAGCATCAAGTAATGTCCAGAAACCAGTTTTGCCAGGTTCAGCTCCTTCCTGGCTCCAGCCACTCTCTCTATTTCCTGCAGTTCCCACTCCAGTCCACTCACTCAGCTCATTCCTTCCAGAAGACATCTTCTGAGCACCTACTGTATGCCAAGCCCTGGGCTTGGTACTGGAAGTCCAGAAATTAGGGATGTTTTATGACTTCACAGGGCTTTGAGTCTCAGAAGCGTGGCACAGGGGTAGTGAATCAGGGGTACCAGTGTGGTCAAGGCATCGGGGTGACCTTGAGTCATGTACAGCAGGGGTACCGGGGGTGCCAAGGTGGGGAGCAGGGCTTCAGCCTTCAAGACCCAGTCCCAGGGCAGAGCAAGCCTCCAAGTTCTTTCCCAGGCCCAGTAGGTCTCCAGGAGGGTTTAAGAGGAGAGTGAGTGAGTTACGATCAAGTGAGGCTGGTGCTCCCCCAGCTTTGTCCTGGCAGTAACTCTTCCTCTCCCTTCCCAACTCTGCAGCATACAGCCATGTCCTGCCCCAGGACCAGCCTCCAGGACCCCTCCCAGGTGCTCGAGGGTGGCTTCCATAGCAGCAAAGGAAGGACGGAAAGTCCCAGGGCTTTGCAGATGGACAGTCAGACAACTTTGCTGACCAAGGAGAAAATAAATTGTGTGTGTGTGGGTGTGTTCATGAGTGTGCATGTGTGTGCATGCATGTGCATGTATGTATGCATGTGTGAGTGTGTGTGTGTGAGCAACCAGCTCAGTCTGTGTCTGTGTCTGGGGCTCAGCAGAGCATCTGCACTGTAAATATTGCTACTGTGGACTATAACCTGGGTAGCTTTGATTTGGGAAGATTTTGGTAATGTGGCTCCATCTTTCCACACCTGACATCCCTCAGAGGGACATGTACACACCTACTCTGACCATGTGCACAGGTACCAAGCAGCTGTGGGGACAGACCACTTCTGGTTTTGGCCTCTGGAGTCCTTATTTAGAGCCCATTGCTACCTCCTGTGGGCCTTCGTGGTGACTTGGGGCACAGTTGATTTTCTCCATTGAATTAGGACAATAATCGCTACTTGTCAGCCTCAAAGAGTAGGGTGAAGATGGAGTAAGGCAATCAACTTGTCCAGGTTTGGATCCCCAAGAAACCAACCCTGAGATAAGCATTTGCCTGCAAGTGGGTTATTTGGGAGGTAATCCCAGGTAGGGGATGTTATAAATACATTTTCATGGCCGCAAAAGAAATAGCACTCAGACATAAATTTCATTTTCTCAGGAAGGCAATTTTACTTCTATAGAAGGGTGTGATTCATGGATGGAGCCATGGCAAAAGCACACCTGAAAAAGGGAGGGGAAGGGGTTTTTATTCCTGACACAAGTAGCCCCTACTGCTCTGTCATTCCCCTGTTGGCTAGGGTTGGACTGCACAGTCTAAACTAATTCCGATTGATCATTTCAAAGAGAGCAAGGACACGAGTTGGAGTGGCGGGGTGAGTTGTTTGGCGGGAAGGACAGTTACAGAACAGGTGACTCAAGGTGACTCAGGCCAGAGCAGGTGACCAGGGGTGACTCAGGACAGAGCAGGTGATAGAGGCTAGGAGAGGGTTGTTTACTGAAACTAGGGGCAAGGAGACAAAGAGAACGAGGAAGTTAAACTTCAAAATGAAGAACGAAGAACGGGGGAGCAGAACATACGGATATATTGGTTCTTTGGAGAGTCTCAGAACTCAGTGTACTTAACAATTTACGGGCTAAAACTTTTTAAGAGGAATTTATTATATCACATAGGGAGTTATGGAAGAGAAACTGGAAAGGGAAGACAGCTTTGTGAATTAGGGGGTTATCCCAGCCACTGGAGCCGGGAAAGCCTGAAGCCAGCGCAGCCCCTGCATCTGAGAGTCAACACGTGATGGCGAGGTAGCCAGGGTGTCTGTGCAGCAGCTCCCTCCAGTCTGCAGGAGGACCGCTTCCAGGAGGACTTCCGGCCTGCTGTGCCGGTGGCAACGTGCGCACAGAAGGCCAGAAGAGCCCGTGGGCAGGGAGGGCGGTGCTGCCCCTGGGAGGCTGTGCCCTGGGCGCTTGGGTGTGGGGTTCGCCAGCGCGCCTGGGAGCCGATCAAGGGCGCGCACCCCGCAGTGGGAGAGGGGGTTCCTGTGCAGCGCGGGAGGAGCTGCCAGGACGGAAGCTGTCTGGGGCAGAGCCCTGGCCACGGTGGTCTCGCAGCACAACGAAAGCACAGGGACTGCGCAGTCAGGAGGCGCTCGCTCTCGGTGCAGCCACCCGGGTGCGCGGCCGCACTGCTTGCAGCCATCGCCCTGCGGGGCCTCGCGACTCGGGCATCGCCCAGCTCTCCAGGCAGGACTAGAGCTTCCAGAAAGTCCCAGGGCGCCCCTCGCGCATCCCAGGGGCCAGGGGGGCGCTGCAAGGCCTGCTGGGAGGTGTAGTTTTCGCTGAAGACGGGGGCTGCCCACAGTCAAAGCAGGGTGGGCTCCGGAGCAAGAAACCATCGTGGACACGGCATCTGCGGGAGGAAAGCAGCTCGTTCTGGCCCCGCGAAGGCCGCCTTGTCCAGGAGCCCCAGCGCCCTTCTCCTAACCAGGTGGATGACAGCTCCCAGCGCCTCGAAGGCCTGCTCTGTGCCGCGCACCCTGCACACACAATTGCATTTCCTGCATGCAGCCCTGCGGCGGGGCAGGTCGAGTCGTTTACAAATGGAAGAGAGGAGCCCAACACCTTGTTGGAGGTGCCGTCAGCAAAGGCGCGGGTTTCTTTTCCATCCTGATTGTGTCTGTTTTCTGCTCTGGCCGCGGGGCCTGCAGGGCCGTTAACCCCATTTGCAGGAGGAAGGGCGCCCTTTTCTTTCCAGACCAGTCTCTCCCTCTGGTCAGTTACACCGCCCCTATTGGCCCTGCCCTCCCACTTTACCCCCTCCCCAAGGTATGGGGCATTCTCCCTGCTTCCCCTCTGGGCTGGGAGCTCTTCCAGAGCCCGGCCCCTGGTGCCCGCTTGGCCAATCTTGATGAGTGATTAACACTCAGATTCTCCAAATTAGACTATGAATAGGATTGACAGATAAAGCAGATAGAAATACAGACACCACCAGCTAAATCTCAATGCCAGATAAACAACTTTCAGTAGGTACATAGTCAGACAGGATCAGGCCAGGAGAGACACCCCCGACCCCCATGCAGCCAGTGCCAGGGAAAGGCTGTCTCCCAATCCCTAGAAACACCTGAAGATGGTGATCAGCAGCTTTCCAATTAGATCGCAGGAGCTGGGCGAGTGGGCTCAAGTGCGAACACTAAGAGGCAAAATGGTGGAGTTTAACTGGTCTGTAACCTTCTAGGAAAACTTCACTGGTAAGGGAAACACGCCTCAAAGGAGCATGCGTACAACTCTGGTAAACACACTGCAAATGCAGCCCCCCCAAGTACTGGCAGGCCACTGTGAATACAGACAGCCTACCCCAAAGGAAGAGTCGGGGAGAAGGGACACAACCCCGCAGAAGCATGCCAACATGCAAAACCCAGGGTCAAAGGTCAAACCGCTCACTTGATCTCTCAAGTCACCCGCTTGGCCCTCCTCCAAGTGTACTTTACATCCTTTCCTTCCTGCTCTAAAACTTTTTAAAGATAAAGTGTCACATTAACTCTAAAACTTGCCTCGGTCTCAAACTCTGTCTCATGCCCCTAGGTTGAATTATTTCTTCTGAGGATGCAAAGAATTGCAGTTGCCACAGACCCATATGGATTCACCACTGCTAACATAAGTATATCCCTTGTAATATTTGGGATATACTTATATAAAAGTTATCCATTTTTTATCTGAAATTCAAATCTAATTGGATGTATTAGTCTGGGTTCTCTAGAGGGACAGAAGTAATAGGATAGATCAATATATGTAAGGGGAATTTATTAAGTATTAATTTACACGATCAGAAGGTCCCACAATAGGCTGTCTGCAAGCTGAGGAGCAAGGAGAGCCAGTCCAAATCCCAAAACTGAAGAACTTGGAATCTGATGTTCTAGGGAAGGAAGCATCCAGCCTGGGAGAAAGATGTAGGCTGGGAGGCTAAGCCAGTCTTTCCTTTCACATTTTTCTGCCTGCTTTATCTTCTAGCCTCACTGGCAGCTGATTAGATGGTGCCCACCCAGATTGAGGGTGGGTCTGCTTTTCCCAGCCCACTGACTCAAATGTTAATCTCCTTTGGCAACACCCCCACAAACACAGCCAGGATCAATACTTTGTATCCTTCAATCCAATCAAGTTGACACTCAGTATTCACCATCACACTGGGCATCCTGTATTTTATCTGGCAACTCTGCTCATTTAGCTCAGCCCCTTCCTGTCATCACAGGGAATACAGGTGCCCAGAGGGGGAAAGGGGTCCTCCCAGACACACAGCAAATTGGTAGTAGCTATCCCCAGGCACCTGGAACTGAGACAGGGCTTTTCCACAAAATAACACAAAAGTAGCAGTTTCCAAGTAAGGAGGGGGCAGTGCCATGGTCCAGGAGGTGCAGTGGGTGTCTCAGGCGGCAAGTGGAAGGATTTACCTGCAGATGGTGGGCAGGGTTAATTCTGGCCTTGGTGCTACCTCCAGGAGCCTGCAGGACCTGAAGCCCACCTCTTCGCCTTCTTTTCCCCACCTGCCACAAGTGAGTTAGAATAGCTGGGGGAGCTAATACTGCCAGTCTCAATGTCAGCAGACACGCCCAATCCCCACACTCAATCTTATCTCCACCTTAGCTCAGGTGGGGCACTGAGCAGGGCACCACCTCTCTGAGCCTCAGGTTTCAGATGTGTAAAATGGGATGTCAACACCTGATGGGATTACTGCAAGGATGAAAGCAGATGTGATACTTGTATCCTGCAGGGGCTCTAGACCTAGTTATTCATGTTGTTATTGACAGTCACTCTCCCAGGATCAGTTCTGAGAGATGCTGTGATAATAACACCTGGATGGATTGCCTGGTGTGTGCCATGCCTGTGCTGACTGTCTCGTCTCGTGTAATCCCCGTGGTTGAGCCTTATTGCTAAAGTGATTCCATTCACAGTGCACCTTGGGGTTCAGGTTGGGCCTTGGGTTTCATGTCTGGCCAGCAAGCAAGCCCCCCAGCTGAGGTGCCCACACATCTCCACCCAATGAGCCAGCACTTACAAGACCCAGGGCCACCATTCTGGGTCATTGAGGACAAAACAGCCAAACCTGGGCCTTCAGCATTGCGTGTGAGGCCGGGGAGCGGAGAGGAGTGACAGACACAGACATTGGTGCACACACGCCCCCTCCCAGTGGGTCAGGTCACCGATGCCAGCCTGGCCTGCACCTGGAGCTTGGGTCCCAGGCCTCGACAGGACATGCTTCTCTGCACAAATTTAAAGTACCCCAGGAAACCAGATCACTAGGGGTAACGGAGCACAAAACAGGACCATGGCTGCCCTGGGACAAAAAGGAATGAGCTGGGTGGGGAGGCTTCCCTGGCAACAGAAGGAGAGATGCCTGCACTCATCGGTGAGCCACGACTGTGCCCCCTAGCAAGCAGAGCTGTGGCATCACAGTCTGAGTCACCCTGCTGGGACAGGAGGCACGGTAAGAAATGGATTTTACATACGATCCAGCACACAGATATAACTAAGACCAAGCCCCTTGCCCAACAATATTTACTCCACTTCAGAGGTGCGCTCTGACCCTTTGTTTTCTTTTCTATTTCATATTTTTTTAACTACTGTGCACAGCCCACTAAATTGCTTTCGGGACTTCCTAATAAAGCGTGGGATGCAGCTTTAAAATTTTAGACAATCCTCATCACGGCCCCTTTAAATTTGACTACCCACTTTTATGACCAGGCAAGTTGAAGTCGCGGGCCTGAGCTATTTCCTCTCTCCACGCTGGGAAGTGCCTAGACCACAGTTGGGGGCCGGCCAGCCCTTCCATCCCAAGAGCCAGCCCCTGTGGCCCCTGAGGCCCCTGTGTAAATATGGAACTCTCAGGCCAGGATCGGGACTGCCAGGCTCAAGCAGTAAACTTTGTAAGTTCTTACAAAACAGAAGTGCACACAGGGACACTATAATAAAGCGTATCGGGAGTTACTGAAACTCTCCAACAAGTTTAGAATCTCTGGTTTCAAAAACTATTGCAACATTATAATAAGCAAATATCCATAACTTAGAAATAGAAAAATATAAAGATGGTCACATTTGACTAAAAGAACAACATTTTTGTACCAAGCTTTGATGACACAATTATTAAAGAGGAAGATAATTTTTAAATTAAATTTCCCTTGTAATTCAAGATACAGTGATAGAAGGCACAAATGGGCAGTTACACTGTAGTACATTCAAGTCTTATAGCCACTGCTGGTTCTTTGTATGACCCCCACAGGTTACAGGAAGGTCAGCCATGAAACATTAAAATACCACTATCTGTCTACATTTAAAATTTAATTCAGAGTCACATAAAAATGATTTGTATAAGGAGTTAACTATTTTTAGAAAAATTGTTCTGCAAGAATCATCAGCTCTAGATATACTGACATTTGTATTTCAAAATTATCAAAAATGTATCTCAAAGTTATTACAGCCTATAAGATACTCTTAATAGCTCAAATAACAAATGCATCAGCAGAAAGGTCCTTCTTAAAATGAAAAGTGACCTAAAATGACTTGTGAGCTTGTATTTGCCAAGAGCAACTGACGTCACATTCAATTAGATAGATTAAAAACAAAGTTGCTAAAGGCATAAGCTTTGAGGACCTAATAAATGAATCTGCAGAAAAGTGAGTCAGGGAAAGCTTCTAATCCAGTTATCACATTAATAAAGTATTTTTTGTTTTATTATATAAATAATGACAACCAGAATATTATTTTGACAAATTTGTAAGTTGATGTTGTTACTCATGCATCACTATCATCCTTATTACATTGTATAAGTAATAAATTTTTCAAGGGAAAAGGTTTCTATTTAACCCCTTTAACTGGACTTTCCCCCTGCTTTTTGAAAAAGGGGCCTGAATTTTTATTTTGCACTGGGTCTTTCAAATTACGCAGCAAGGTAGGACCCCGCAGGTGGGAAGCTCTGGGCTCTGAGTGGACTGTGCCATGCTGTCTGTGATATCTGCTAACATAGAATGTCTCCCCTCAAGAGTCTACCAATATGTTACTACGGATGTGGGGAGTACTGGCTTTGAATCAAAAGATCCTTGGTGAAAATCCCTGCCTCACCACTATGTGTCCTTGGGGAAGTCACCTCTGCACCTTTTCTTTGGCATCAGGTAGTGAGATGGCACAGGGGACCTGCATGGAGGGGAATGTAGGTGACTCTGAGTGCTGAATCTCCTCCCTGCGCAAAAGTGTGCTCTAAGCACCAGCCGCATCGACATCACCTGGGAGCTGGTTACAAATACCGAATCTCGAGCTCGTCCCAGACCTACTGAGACAGAATCGGCATTTTAATAGTATTCCGAGATGATTTGTAGGCCTGGGAAAGTCTAAGAAGCATGGCCCTAGACAAACTGCTTGGGGCAACATTACCTGAGTGCTTTGCCCTTTAAATTAGTCCTAATTCTTGTTATTCAAAGTATGACCACTAGAGGACACAAGAGTCAAGTGGTTAGTTGATTTGCCAAGCAGGAACTTGGAAAAAGAAAAAAAAAATGGCACAAACAGGGCTGGGAGTTACCTCCAAGAGTCAAATCCTCCTCTACAACCCCGATCCCCACCCCGAAGACAAGAGCTTTCTGCTGACCTCCTCAAAAGCATGGTTTTTATTGGGAGGGCCAAGGTGAGAGTTGGGGTTTTTTTGTTTGTTTGGGAGCTTTTGTTTTTGTTTTTGTTTTTTTGAGGCAGAGTCTTGCTCTGTCACCCAGGAGGGGGTGCAGTGGTGTGATCATAGCTCACTGCAGCCTCAACCTCCCGGGCTCAAGCAATCCTCCCACCTCAGCCTCGCGAGTAACTGGAACCATAGGTGTGCACCACAACGCCCAGCTAATTTTCTTATTTTTATTTTTGTAGAGACATGGTCTCACTATATTACCCAGGCTGGTCTCGAACTCCTGGGCTCAAGTCATCCTCCCACATCAGCCTCCCAAAGTGCTTGGATTTTTCAAGCACTTTGCCTCCGTGTCTGGCCTCAAAGGCATGTTTAATCGGAAATGTGCATTGGCCAAGGGCCTCCAGATCTGAGGTGGGAGGACTGATTTCCACAGCAGAGGCCCTACAGTCGAACCAGCCTGCAGGGATGTGGGAATCCAGGACTGGGGGGCGGGGGGCTTGCACGGTGCTCACTGCCACCAGGTGACCTTGGGCAAGTCACTTCTCTCCTGGCCCTCGTGCCTCTATCTTTAAAGTGCAGGCAGTTGGAGCGCAGGATTCCCAGGGTCCCTCTCGGTTTTAAAGCCTAGGCTTGGATGGTGTGGGTCTTTTCCTGTTGCAGCTTTCTGGTTTGTGCCCCAGAATTTGCCAGGGAAATAGAACCAAGCTCCAAGCTTCTGTCTTCAGAGATAAGATGGCCTTTTCTTCCTGTCATCTAAGGCCCTGGGAGGCCCTAGAATTTGGAGTGTCTGGCAGGCCTGGACTGTTAAGGTACCCAGCATCCCAGAGGTGACGGCATACTTGTCTGTGTCAAGGGGGCTCTGGGCATGGGTAGGGAGGTGTGAGGTCAGAGAGGGCAGAGCTGAGGGCACAAACCCAACCATTTCACAA
The DNA here is from genome assembly GCF_043159975.1 of Macaca nemestrina. Classification (NCBI taxonomy): domain Eukaryota; kingdom Metazoa; phylum Chordata; class Mammalia; order Primates; family Cercopithecidae; genus Macaca; species Macaca nemestrina. The sequence continues at coordinate 189,880,214 of NC_092127.1, forward strand.
ATGGGGAAACCAAGGTTCAGAGGAGGACATGGCTGTAGCCCGGGTCCCTGTAGCCCAGAGTCAGTGGTGGAGCCAGGACTTGAACTCAAGTATTGGAGTGCAAAAGGCGGCAGCCCAAATGCTGAGGGCGTCCTCCCGAGGGCTCTGGGCCCTGGAGTCGAGTGGGTGCTCGTTGCCTGGGTCTCTGGGGGAGCTCGCACTCCCTGGCATTCTCATGGGCACCTCCTTCCCTGGGCAGAGCTCCAAGCCTTGGCCAGCAGAGCAGGACGGGCCTGCAGGGGTTGCCCACGGTCCTAGTGTTCTTGGGGTTCCTGCTAAGGTAACAAGAGCAGGAGGCTCCCTCCCCACGCTGGGTCCTATCCAGTCCTCTGCTTGGCTCCAGGGGCACTCACTGGGATCCTCAAGCCTGCTGGGCCAAAGTGGTAGAGGCCATATCACCCCAGAGCATGGCTCTGACCAGGCCACTTCCCTGCTTAAAAGCCTCTAGGGGCGGGGGCACAGTGGCTCACACCTGTAATCCCAGCACTTTGGGAGGCCGAGGCGTGTGGATCATGAGGTCAGGAGTTCGAGACCAGCCTGGCCAATATGGTGAAACCACATCTCTACTAAAAATACAAAAATTAGCCAGGCGTGGTGGCGCATGCCTGTAATCCCAGCTACTCGGGAGGCAGGAGAATCACTTGAAACCGGGAGGCAGAGGTTGCAGTGAGCTGAGATCGCACCACTGCACTCCAGCCTGGGTGACAGAGCAAGACTTCGTCTTGGGGGGAAAAAAGGTTTTAGGGGCTTCCTATTGCCTGGGTGATACAGCAGGTGACATCCACACTCCTCAGCCTGGAGTTCGATGTCCTTCGGCTTGGGACCCAACCTCCTTGGCCGTGCACACCAAGCTGTCCTGCCCACGGGAATCTCTTGCTGGGCCCACCTAAGCCCAAGCCTGCCTGCCCACCTCCCTTTTTCCATCTCTATTTATAGAGCCCCTGCCTGGTGCCAGGCAGTGCTGTAGGCACTGGGGAGGCAGCAGTGAGCAAACAGAGCCCTCCCTCTTTGGACTCACGTTCTAATGGGAGGCAGGCAAAGAAATCAACAGCTAAGCTTATGGCACCCAGCAGGGAGACAGGAAGGGGGATGGGATGGGAGGGCTGCAGTGTCCCCTAGGGTGGCCAGGGAGGGTGTCTGAGAAGGTGGCACATGTATTGGGATCATGAACTGGGCGTGGCTGTGCAGCATCCAGGCAGAGGGAACAGTAAGTATAAGGACCTGAGGCAGGAGTGGGCTCAGCATGTTCCATGATCGGCAAGGCCAGCTTGAGACCAGTGAGGAAAAAAAGGTGGCGGTGGGAGATGGGGCCCACACTGCCAGGCCATGCAGGGCCTTGGGGGCATTGGAAGGACTTTGGCTTTTACATTGAGAAGACAGAAGCCCTGGAGGGCTTTGTCCAAGGACTGATGAGCCCGGACATTACAGGCTGCTCTGGTGAGCCTGGAGGGCAGACAAGGAAGGAAATGGGGAGACCATGGGAGGTGACCCATTTCCGCAAACCTGGACCCCTGCGGATGCCGTTCCATCTACCTGAGCCCCTCCCTGCAAGCTGTGCTTGGAGGACGCCTATATGTTCATGAAAGCTAAGCTCAAATGCCATGTGCCTGCTCTGGTACCGGATGTGAGCCCTAGTAAGAGAGCAGGGGGCTGGGCTGGTTTTGACACCATGGAGTGGTGCACCTGGCCTTTTACACAGGCCTCCAAGCCACCCAGCAGGGCCTCCTGGACAGCCTCACCCAGACCAATGGAACAAAATCTGTGTTGGGGGATGGGGGGTTGAGCTTCTGGTTTCAAAGTTCTTCCGGGGGTTTTAACGTGCAGCTAAAGGTCAGAGACACTTCACTCTCTGTTAGGAACCGCCTGGGGCTTTGGGTTAATTTGTCTCCCTGGGGTTTTGTGTTCATTTGTCTTGCTGGGAGTAGGGTCCAGCGAGATCGTCCTAAATTCAAATCCTGCAGCAGCCATAGTAGCTGTGGGATGTGGTCACTTAATCTCCCTGAGCCTCAGTCCCTCTTCCATAGCCCCAGGTGCCCAGCAAGCCGACAGGGGCTGGGGCCGCCTCTCCCACCTCTTTGAATTGGGCTGAGAGACAGATGTGCACCTTCCAGAGAGGACCGTCAGGCTAAAGGAGGCACAGCTAGTGTCTAACGGGAGGGTGGGTTCTAGGGAAGTGAAGATCTATAATGAGAGAAATGAGTGGGTGTGATCATGTTTCTCATACCGCAGTGTGTGAGCCTGTGCAAACGCCATGTCTGTCCCCTCTCAGGAGAACCCTCTCTCAGAGCTGTGAAAATTCCTACCTTGCCTCATTCAGACTCTCAAAATCTGAACTCTGTCACTTTAGAGCACAGGACTCAAATGTGACTGTGCTCAGGAATCAGATGGGGGTTGGGTTAGGATGCAGATTCCCATGGGCAGGTCCAGGGCAGAGCCCACGATTGCATTTCTAGCTCATCCTTGGTGATGCTGGCACCACTGGAAAAACAGATGGCACTTTGAATAGCAAGATTGCACTCCCTATGCCCTACTGACGTAGAATCTGCAACGTAACACTTTCTCCAAGAGATGCATTTGCATGCTAATGTTTGAGAATAACCAGTGCAGAGACTTGGAAGAATGCTTATTTGAGGGTTCAGCATGCCCTAGAGAGAGGTCAAGGAATACCTTTGTCATTCTGGTCTCCTTTGAAAAACTGTGAGTGCCTCTTTTGGTTTATTGTTAGGTATTGAGTTATTCAGATAATGCCTAATCTGCTCCACAAAACCCTCTGTCAGTGTGTGCAGTCATGCCTGGCTCCCAGTGGGGGAGGGACAGAGGTTGTACAATGGCCTGGGAAAGGTGTGGGTTCTGCAGAGAGGGAAGTTAACTTTGGTTAAGGCTGCTTACTTGGTGCCAGCTTTTGTGCAGATCGCTGCGCCTGGATTAGTTACCGTATATACTCCTCACAGCAGCTTTTGGAGGCAGATATTACTCCTGGGTTACAGATGGGGAAACCAAGGCTGGGAGGAGGAAAGGCACTTGCCCAAGGCAAGCTGGCTAGCAGAGGGTGAGACAGGGATCGAAGGCAGGCTTGTGTGTTAGATGGGACAAGGCTAGCTGCGGCAACATATCAACCCCAGATTGCAGGAGCTTGGTCAACAGAAGTTCATTTTTGTTCCCTAACAGTGCAAGCTGGTGCTCCTGGTTGGTGGGCCACCTTGCTCCACACGGTGACTCAGGGACCCAACCTGCGTCTAGCCTGTGGTTTCACGCTCCCCAGGGCTTCAGGGCCCCCTCCTGGTGGCAGTTGGAGGATGACTGTGTAGAGACCGTAGAGGCTTCTTTAAACCCACAGCGCAGAAGTGGGACGTATCATTTCCCAGGCTTCCATTGGTAAGAAGCAGTCACGTGACCACACACAGCCTGAGGGCACTGGGAGTTGTCACCCAGGCTGGAGTGCAGTGGCTCAATCGTAGCTCACTGTAGCCTTGAACTCCTGGGCTCCAGTGATCCTCCAGCCTCAGTCTCTAGAGTAGCTGGGACGACAGGTGTGGGCCACCATGCTGGCTGATTAATTACTTGTCTATTTATATTTTCTGTAGAGACAGTGATATGGTTAGGCTTTGTGTCCCCACCCAAATCTCATCTTGAATTGTAATCTCTATAATCCTCACATGTCAAGGGAGAGACCGGGGAGGTGATTGGATCATGGGGGCATTTCCCCCATGCTGTTCTCATCACGGTGAGTGAGTTCTATGGGATCTGATAGTTCTATAAGGGGCTCTTCTCCCTTCGCTCAGCACTTATCCTTCCTGCTGCCTTGTGAAGAAGGTTCCTCGCTTCCCCTTCACCTTCCACCATGATTGTAAGTCTCCTGTGGCCTGTCCAGCCATACTCAACTATGAATCCGTTAAACCTCTTTCCTTTATAAATTACCCAGCCTTGGGCAATTCTTTATAGCAGTGTGAAAATGGACTAATTTTCAGACGTGGTCTCACTGTGTTGCCCAGGCTAGTCTGTAACTTTTGGGCTCAAGCGATCCTCCCACCTTGGCTTCCTAAAGCACTGGGATTACAGGTGGGAGCCACCGTACCTGGCTGGGGTTGTGATGTTGGAAAATCACACAGCCTTGAAGTTAGAAAGGCTCTGAGGTTCTGTTCATCCATCGGGCACCTGAAGCTGCTCTGCAAATCTGGCAAGATGATCATCTAGCCTCTGCCAGACAAGAAGCTGCAGCAGGCCCAGTGACCTGGAGTCACCCTCTGGTAAGGCTGCTGCCCTGGGACCTGCGTTTCTGGGATGCTGCTGACCTCTGCCCTCCAGGCTGACCTGAGGCTGACAGGGAAGTCCAGTGGTTCGAGAAACGAGGAAAGGTGGGAGTGCGGGCCCTCCCGGTCACCTCTCACTCACCCTCCTCAGGTTACAGTGGTTATCTGATTGATCAGTCAATAAATACCCTGGACTGGTTGCTAGGGACAGTGTGGGTGTACTGCTTAAATGGCCCCTAAATCCATGCCCACTTGGAACCTCAGAATATGACCTCATTTGGAAATAGGGTTTTGGAAGAGGTAAGCAAGGGAAGATGAGGTCATTATGTGACCGGCAGCAAATACCCTGACATTCCTAGTGGGTTGGGGAAGCCTTCTCCTGCCCTGCTCATGTCTGTCTCACCACCTGTAGCAGCTAGGAGGGGCCCTACTCTGAGGACTGGTGCCCTTTTAAGAAGAGGAGTGTGGGCACAGTAACTCACGCCTATAATCCCAGCACTTTGAGAGGCCAAGGCAGGCTGAGGTCAGGAGTTCAAGAGCAGCCTGGCCAACGTGGTGAAAACCCATCTCTACTAAAAATACAAAAATTAGCCGGGCATGGTGGTGCATGCCTGTAATCCCAGCTACTCGGGAGGCTGAGGCGGGAGAATCGCTTGAACTCAGGAGGTAGAGGTTGCAGTGAGCTGAGATCACACCACTGCACTCCAGCTTGGGTGACAAAGTAAGACTCCATCTCAAAAAAATAAATAAAATAAAATAAAATAGTTAAAATGGTCAGTTTGGATGGGCATGGTGGCTCACACCTGTAATCCCGGCACTTTGGGAGGCCAAGGCGGGCAGATCACTTGAGCTCAGGAGTTTGAGATCAACCTGGGTAACATGGCAAGACCCCATCTCTACAAAAATTATAGAAATTAGCCGGGTGCGCCAGCGTGTACCTAGAGTCCCAGCCACTGAGGAGGCCGACGTGGGAGGATCTCTTGAGCCCAGGGGGTCGAGGCTGCAGTAAACTGTGATCACACCACTGCACTTCAAACCTGGGTGACATAGTGAGACCTTGTCTCAAAAAACAAACAAACAAAAAACTCAAGTGCTGTATTAGAATCATATACTAGAATCGCTTGAACCCAGGAGGTGGAGGTTGCAGTGAACCAAGATCAGGCCACTGCATTCCAGCCTGGGAGACAAAGTGAGATTCCATCTCAAAAAAAAAAAAAAAAAAAAAAAAAGAAGAAGAAGAAGAGGAAACTGGATACAGACACAGAGAAGCTCATGCCATGTGAACAGAGACAGGGAAGACTCCACGGAACAATGGGGACGCGACGGGAGACACACCGCCGCAAAGACCACCAGCAACCAGTGAAGCCAGGAGAGAGGCAGGGACCCAGGAAGGAGCCAAGCCTGCCCACCCCTGGGTTGCAGACTCCTGACCCTAGGACTGTTTGGGAGAATGCATTTCTGTTGTCTGAAGCCACTCATTGTGGCGCTTTGTTACGGCAGCCAGGGCACCACCAGCGAGGGGCAGAAACCAGTGGGCGAGCCATCTGCAGGCCAGGAAGGGAGAATGAGGAAGACGCAATTCACAGGCAAAGACACAAACAAAACACAAACAAGGGAGACCAAGACAGCCTGCATTGAGCAGGGGTGGGAGGGTGCAGCGGAGGGCAGCAGGAGAGGACGCCATGTGAAGGTGTGGGGAAGGAGGGCTGAGAGTGAGCGCCTTTGTGAAGCAGGGACTCTGGGCAGAGAGAGCAGCACAGGCGAAGGCCCTGGACTGGGAAAGAGCTTGGTGTCTTCAGGGGACAGGAAGGAGGCCGGTGCGGCTGCGTGGGTGTGAGGGGCAGACGGGGCTGAGCTCAGCGGGGAGAGTCACTCTGGGAGGCCACAGGAAGGAGTGAGCGTTTTCTTCTAAGTGCATCAGGAAGTCTATGGAGGGTTTTAAGCAAGAGAGTGACACGATGGGATTGATGTCATTTGGACTACTGTGTGGAGGATGTGAAAGCATCCATTCATCCATTCATTCATTCATTCATTCATCATTTCAACAAGTAATAATACAAACAACCTCAGGACCGTGACCAGGCCTGTGGATGAAAGAAATGGCAGAGAGATCACAGCCTTGGGGAGTCAGGGCTGTCGGAGAAGTCCCCTCTAAGATGACCTGGAGCAGGGAAGGGTGCTCCAGGGTGGGCAGCGAGCGCAAAGGCCGGCTGGTAGCTCACGCCCCTGCAAGCCATCTCTCCTCCAGGCTGGAGGCAGTGCTTCCCACAATTACTTCTCATGACTTTTTCATTTTGTGAGAAATTCCTGATAGTGATGCTCTCAGCTTTCTATCAAAGAGCTCAATTGTTCCTCAGGCAGTACCGATCTTAATCGTTACAGTCAAGAAGTTTTATAAGCACTTTTTTAAAAAAAATTTTTTGAGACAGAGTCTTGCTCTGTCGCCCAGGCTGGAGTGCAGTGGTAAAAGCTCACTGCAATCTCCTCCTCCCGGGTTCAAGCAATTATCATGCCTCAGCCTCCCGAGTAACTGGGACTACAGGCATATGCCACTATGCCCAGCTGATTTCTGTAATTTTGGTAGAGATGGGTTTCACCATGTTGATCAGGCTGGTCTCGAACTCCTGACCTCAAGTGATTCTCCCGCCTCGGCCTCCCAAAGTGCTGGGACTACAGGTGCGCATCACCACACCCAGCTAGTTTTTGTATTTTTAGTAGAGATGGGGTTTCACCATGTTGGCCAGGCTGGTCTTGAATTCCTGACCTCAAGTAATCCGCCCTCCTTGGCCTCCCAAAGTGCTGGGATTACAGGTGTGAGCCACCAAGCATGGCCTTATTAGCACTTTATAATTTGCAAAGCCTTTCTGCAATTCAGTTCAATAGCCCTTCCCTTGGCCCAGAGGTGTGGGGAGAAGGCAGATGTGCACACACATCTTATCTCACCTTCAGGAAGGTCTGACTCCATCTGGTCATACAGGATAACCGCTGTGCAAGTTCCATAGCAAAGCCATCATAGAGACACATACCCAGGTGCACTGATGTGAAACATTTACCCGTCATTCAACTCCCAGAGGAACCTCAGAGGTAGCAGTCTAAAATGTGGCAGGTTGATAATGAGCAGTCGGGGTGTGAGAAATGCCAGGAGGGAGAAGACAAGATTTGGTCCTTGGCTCTGTGGCCTCAAACAAACATCTTAAGCTTTCTGAACCTCAGTTGCAAAAGATCAATTCCATTTGATTCCCACAGGAGGCTCTGAGCTGTCAAGAGTGGGTCAGGCTGGGCCGGGCACGGTGGCTCACGCCTGTAATCCCAGCACTTTGGGAGGCCAAGGCGGACAGATCACCTGAGGTCAGGAGTTCGTGACCCAGCCTGGCCAACATGGTGAAACTCCACCTCTACTAAAAATACAAAATTAGCTGGTCGTGGTGACCAGCGCCAGCTGTTTGGGAGGCTGAGGCATAAGAATTGCTTGAACTCGGGAGGTGGAGGTTGCAGCGAGCCAAGATCGCGCCACTGCACTCCAGCCTGGGCGATGGAGCAAGACTTCGTCTAAAAAAAAAAAAAAAAAAAAAAACAAGAGTGAGGTCAGGCTGGGCATGAATTCTGTCTCTATCAACTACCACCTGACCCCAGACAAGGCAGTAAAAGCTCTGTTTCCTGAACCATAAAATAGGGGGAGTGATGGAATCCACCTGATAGCTGTTTCTTCTTTAAGACTGAGCTCCAGTGCCACCCTTTCCCCAGCCCCTCACAGTCCATCTCTGGATCCTACCGTCCATGCTCCACACCTGCCACCCTGAGCTTATTCTGAAAATACCTGCCTGTGCTGCTTTCAAAGCTCAGCATGTCTTGGGCCCCCAGTGTCTCTGCAGGCAGGGTCTCTGCACAGATGTCAGGCCAGACTGTCCCTCTTTGCTCAGGGACAAAGAGGATGAGCTCTCAAGGTGCCAGCCTGTGGTCCCTGAACAGGGCAGGACAAAGGTAAGTAGAATTGAGAATCACCACCAGGACTATACTTCCCCCAGGAAAAACTCGAAATGAGTTCATGTAGCATTTTGGGTCCCACCAGAACGGCAGTCCTAGAGAGAGTGCCAAGATCATTCCTATACCCAGGTTTCTTCTCTTTCTCTTGCCAGAAGCTCTTAGCATTTCACAAAGCAAGTTGCAACCAGAGTCTGGCAGCTTCCATTGTATTGAACAATTAAGGAAAACAATGATCTGTGATCACAGCAAGCTTCTGGGTAATTTATATTTCTAAAGATTGTCAAAAACAGTATCTCCTTTGCTAAAACTGTTCAAATTGCTCCCACAAACATCAAAAGTGCTCCCCACCCCGCCCCCCACTTTCTCTGCCTGTCTCTATGGCAACAGGGAGCTGTGCTATTCTGATCGTTGCTGCCAAGCCAAGCAGGTGTCCGGAAAGTTTTGGGAGGATTCTGAGTTGGGTAATTTTTGGCTCTTCTTGACATTTCCTAAGTGCTGTGATGTCTAAAATTTTGTTCTATTGTTTCCTGCTAAAGTGAACAAGAAGTTCCCTCTCCCACCAGCTCTGGTTTTTCATTTTTCGGTGTTTTTTTTTTTTTTTTTTTTTTTTTTGAGAGAGAGTCTTGCTCTGTCACCAGGCTGGTATGCATTGGCGCGATCTCGGCTCACTGCAACCTCTGCCTCCCAGGTTCAGATGATTCTCTTGCCTCAGCCTCCCAAGTAGCTGGGACTAAAGGCACACGCCACCATGCCCAGCTAATTTTTGTATTTTTTGTAGAGATAGGGTTTCACCATGTTGGCCAGGATGGTCTCGACCTCTGGCGCCCTTGATCTGCCTTCCTCAGCCTCCCAAAGTGCTGGGATGACAGGCGTGAGCCACCGTGCCCAGCCTAGCTCTGGGTTTTGAAAAGATGACAGGAGGGACTCAGGGCTGAAATAAGTGAGGGAGGAGGCCAGGCGTGGTGGCTCTCACCTGTAATCCCAGCACTTTGGGGAGGCTGAGGCAGGTGGATTGCTTGAGCCCAGGAGTTCAAGAGCAGCCTGGGCAACATGTAAGACCCCATCTCTACAAAAATTACTAAAACAAAAAAATTAGTTGGGAGTGGTGAAGTGTGCCTGTAGTCCCAGCTACAGGGTTGCTGGGATGCTGAAGTGGAAGGATTGCTTGAGCCCAGGAGGCTGAGGTTGTGGTAAACCGAGATCATGCCACTGCACTCCAGCCTGGGTGACAGAACAAGATTCTGTCTCAAAAAAAAAAAAAAAAAAAGTGAAGAGATGCTGCAAATGCTCCTCCACCCCAAACCACACCCCGGGGGTGTTTGTCTAAAAAAACATCTTTTGTGACCTTCGTGTTATCTTCTTTACAGCCACCTGAAATGCAGAAGGGGAGCTTGCTGGATATCACAGATGGGTAAGTGTGCGGTGGCATTGCTGCAGGGATTGGAGGCCATCGGACCAAAGAGGTGACCCAGAGTGGCCATGGGCACAGCACTCAACCTCAGAGCCTCTGGTTCTTGGTCTATAGCCTGGGGATGATCCCGCCTCCCAGGTTGTTGTGTGGATTTAATGAGCCACCAGGTGTAATCGGTATTCAGGAAGGGGTGGCAATGGTCTCTGGTGTGGTTATGGAGGAAACCGATGTCCACCAGCTCCACTTCCACACAGGTTAGCTCCCAGGTCTTCCCAATAACCCTTTGGGGCAAAGGATTTACTGAATTGACGCTCGGGGAGGTCCAGTGAGTTGCTCCAGGTCTAATGACATTGCCTAAGCGTGTCATAACCCCTCCCCATGCTCAGTTCCCTAATTTAAAGTCAGTGCCTCTTGGAAGCCAACACAATGTCCTTCAGGAGGTGAGTGGATACATAAGTGGATCCATAAGCTGTGGTCCATCCAGACAATGGAATATTACTCAGCAATAAAGAGAAATGAGTTACCAAGCCATGGAGGAAGCTGAACTGCATATCACGGAGTGAAGGGAGCCAGGATGAAAAGTCTACACACTGCACCGTTCCAACTCTGTGACATTCCGGACAGGACAAAACCATGGAGACTGGGAAAAGATCAGTGGTTACCATGAGGCAGCGGGAGGAAGGGATGAATCAGTGGAGCGTGAAGAGCTTTAGGACAGTGAGGCCACTCTGTCTCATGCTGCAGCGGTGGTCCATGTCATTCTCCATTTTTCCAAACCCACAGAATGCACAATGCCCAGGGTGGACCCCGATGTAAATGCTGCGCTCTGGGAGGTAGCAATGTGTCAGTGCAGGTTATCCATTGGAACAGGTGTGGGGGAGGCTTTGCATGGGGAGGGGTGGGGTCTATGGGAACCATCTGCACTTTCCACTCAGCTTTGCTGGGAACCCCAAACTGCTCTTAGAAATAAGGTCTATTAAAAAGGCGTAGGGGGCGGCTGGGTGTGGGGGCTCACACCTGTACTCCCGGCACTTTGGGGGGCAGAGAGATATGGGAAGACCACTTGAGCTTAGGAGTTCAAGACCAGCCTGGGCAACACGGCAAAACCCCTTCTCTACAAAAATACACAAAGTAGCTAGATGTGGTGGTGTTTGCCTGTAGTCCCAGCCACTCTGGAGGCTGAGGAACGAAGAGCACCTGAGCCTGGGAAGTCGTGGCTGCAGTGACCCAAGATGGTACCACTACACTCAATGGAGTGAGACTCTATCTCAAAAATACTTAGGGGAGTAGGGGGAAGAATAAAGCCAGCACCTCCTCCAGGGAGCCTTCCCTGATCACCGTCACCTGCTGCAATTTCTCCCCCTGCCAGGAAGCTGTAGGCTGGCATCACTTCTCCTCCGGCTAGCCCCTCCCCAGAATAACAGTGGCTGGGGTTTCCAGTTTCCAGACATAACAAGTCCCTCCAGGGCAGGTACAGGGCTGTGTGCCTTAGACCCTTCCACCTCACACCATGGCACCCAGCGAGACCTGTGAGGGAGCCACACCAGAGACCATTGCCACCCCTTCCTGAATACCGATTACACCTGGTGGCTCATTAAATCCACACAACAACCTGGGAGGCGGGATCGTCCCCAGGCTATAGACCAAGAACCAGAGGCTCTGAGGTTGAGTGCTGTGCCCGTGGCCACTCTGGGTCACCTCTTTGGTCCGATGGCCTCTAATCCCTGCAGCAATGCCACCGCACACTTACCCATCTGTGAAATCCAGCAAGCTCCCCTTCTGCATTTCAGGTAGCAGGTGTTGAACGAATGCCCTTCCTGCCAATGACTGACATTTGTAAGAGAGACTCAGCATGAAACGACAGCTGTGTGGTGTGGGCACATTGATGTGCTCAGCAAATGAGGCCCCTGCTGCTGCCGTGTCCTGTGTCCAGTGTCCAGTCCTGGTGACACAGCCCTGGGACCTGAGACCTGTGCCCACGTCCCATGCTGGCTGCTGTCATGGTCACTCTTCCCTGCACCCAGGGCAGGCTGGGCCCATTTCAAAGGTGAGGGCTTGGGGAGGTGGGGGACCTCACCTGGCACTGCTCAGTGACATAGGGACACGACTGGGACACAGGCAGGTCTGGGAACAGCGCCTCTCCCCACACAGGGCATTTTCCTTCTGCCTCAAAGTTGCTTTTGCATCCTGGCTTTTTTTTTTTTTTTTTTTTTTTAATTCCCCGAATGAAACTTCCCAATGCACTTGGTGACTCATCTGCGGGCTGTTAAGTGGCACTCGCTCTCTGCCTTCAGAGATGAGCACATCACGACTCAGACCCATGGGAGGGCTCAGAGCTACCCGGTGACAACGCAGTATGTGTGTGTGCAGGTGGGCGTGTGCACGGGGGTGTGTGTGGAGGTGCTGGCAGGCGTGGGCCTCTGATGTGGCACCAGCCCTGGTGACACAGAGCCGTGTGACCAGCACCAAGCCCCCCACGACACCCCCACCAGCCACAACTCCAGCCACTTGGGCTGTGATTCCAAGGAGACTGCAGAGTGGGCAGGGAACTCAGGTTTATAAAGGGAACATTGGGAAGGAGGGAGAAGGAGTGGCGGGCCCAGGGTGGGATAGGAGCAGGGAAGTCGGGGAGAAGGAAGGAGGAGGGTGGGAACCCAGAGGCTCCATGGTACAGCAGCTGCAGGGTGTATGATCCTGGGGAGCTTCCATAGCCTCAGACTCTCGGACAGCGAGGGAGGCCACCCTGTGTGTCACATCGTGTTACGAAGATCCATTGGGGTGTAACAGCAAAGAGAGCTTCCTACCTTAGGCGTGGTCAAGGCCTGGTGGGATCGCCTCAGAAAAGAGGCAGCGGATGGGGCACATGGCCTGAGTGAGCTCCAGACCTTGCTAAATTGCAAAGGCACCCATGTGGCTGCTCTGCTGCACCCCTATCCAGGACTCCCCATAGAATGCAGACTTCTGGTCCAGCTGACCCGGGCAGAACAAGCTCTCCAGGTGGCTCTATGTGCACAGCCTGAGCTAAGCACCTCCGGCTTGGAGCACGGCTTCTCCAGCTTGCTTTATTCATTTATTTAGAAACAGGGTCTCACTATATCGTCCAGAGTGGTCTTGAACTCCTGGGCTCAAGCAATCCTCCCCAACCCTCCTGAGTAGCTAGGACTACAGGCACATGCCACCACTGGCTCTAACCTTAATGGGCATGCAAATCCCAAGGGCATCTTATTAAAATGCAAATTCTGACTGAGGAGGTCCATGGTTGGCACGGGATTCTGCATTTGTAACAGGCGTCCAGGTGACTGAGGAATGCTGGATGCTGATGTTGCTGGTCTGGTGGACCCATCACACTATGAACCACCCTGCTTTATAGTATGGGTCTCAAATGTTCCTGTGTCTCACAATCCCCCGCCAGGAACCTGTCACAGTGCAGATTCCTGGGCCTGGCTCCCAGGGATGCCAACATGGGTGGTCCTACAGTTGCACTCTGCTGGAAGTCCAATGTGTGGCCGCCATGCCCCAACATGTTCTGCTCTTTTCTTATCTCTTCTCCTTTCTTTTCTTTTGAGACAGGGTCTCACTCTGATGCCCAGGCTGGAGTGCAGTGGTGCAATCTTGGCTCACTGCAGCCTCGAACTCCCCAGTTCAAGCAATCTTCTCGCTTCAGCTTCCTGAGTAGCTGGGACTACAGGCACATGCCACCACGTCTGGCTGATTTTTAAATTCTCTTGTGGAGATGGGTTTTTGCCATGTTGCCTAGGCTGATCTTTTTTTTTTTTTTTTTTTTTTTTTTTTTGAGGTGGAGTCTCGCTCTGTCGCCCAGGCTGGAGTGCAGTGGCGCGATCTCGGCTCACTGCAAGCTCCGCCTCCCGGGTTCACGCCATTCTCCTGCCTCAGCCTCTGGAGTAGCTGGGACTACAGGCGCCCGCCACCTCGCCAGGCTAGTTTTTTGTATTTTTTTTAGTAGAGACAGGGTTTCACCGTGTTAGCTAGGATGGTCTTGATCTCCGGACCTCGTGATCCACCCATCTCGGCCTCCCAAAGTGCTGGGATTACAGGCTTGAGCCACCGCGCCCGGCCTAGGCTGATCTTGAACTTCTGGGCTCAAGCAATCCCTGGGGCTTGGCCTCCTGAAGTGCTGGGATGACAGGTGTGAGCCACCACGCCCAGCCAGCGCCACATGTTTTTTTTTGTTGTTGTTGTTTGTTTGTTTGTTTGTTTTTTGTGATGAAGTTTCACTCTTGTTGTCCAGGATAGAGTGTGATGGCATGATCTCGGCTCACTGCAACCTCAGCCTCCCCAGTAGTTGGGATTACAGGCATGCGCCACCAAGTCCAGCTAATTTTGTATTTTTAGTAGGGATGGGGTTTCATCATGTTGGTCAGGCTGGTCTTGAACTCCCGATCTCAGGTGATCCACCCCCCTAGGCCTCCCAAAGTGCTGGGATTACAGGTGTGAGCCACCATGCCTGTCCCATGTTGTTTTTATCTCATTAACTCAGTGGGCTAAAAACTCATTGCCACAACTGAGTAGTTTAAACCACAGAAATGGATTCTGCCACAGTTCTGGAGGCTGGAAGTCTGAAATCAGTATCACTGGGCAAAAATCAAGGAGAATCTGTTCCCTGCTCTTCCAGAGTCCAGGGACTGCCCGCATCCCTTCACTTGTGGCCACAGAACTCCTATCTTCAATGCCCACGTCTTGGAATCTCTCTCTGCTCCATGTCCACATCAACTTCTCTGTGTGTGGCCGAATCTCTGTCTGCCTCTCTCCTGCAAGGAGATCAGCCAGGCTAATGGCCCCTTCTCAAAATCCTTATTTAATCACACCTGCAAAAACGGTTTTCTAAATAAGGTGCCATTCACAGGCTCCAGGAAGTGATCTTGTTGGGGGCCTGGTACCCCAATAGCCTGTAAACCCCCAAACTCTGCTGTCTTTCAGATGATAACTCACCAAGCCTCTGTCTTCATTTCCTTTGAGTACTTGGCATGTAGCCCAATGCCTGCAACAGGTAGGATGTCACTAAACATTTTTTTATTTGTATTTATTTTATTATGATTATTATTGTTATTATTTTTGAGATGGAGTCTCACTCTGTTGCCCAGGCTGGAGTGCAGTGGTGTGATCTCAGCTCATTGCTACTTCCGCTTCTTGGGTTCAAGCGATTCTCTTGCCTCAGCCTCCTGTGTAGTGGGGATTACAGGCATGCGCCATGACGTCCGGCTAATTTTTTTTTGTATTTTTAGTAGGGATGGGGTTTCACCACGTTGGCCGGGCTGGTCTCAAACTGCTGACCTCAAGTGATCCACTAACCTTGGCCCACCAAAGGGCTGGTCAGGCATGAGCCACCACGCCTGGCCAAAAGTCAGTAAACGTTTGTTGAGTAAATGGAAGTAAGTTTTAAATAGGTGTAGGGAAGGAAGTGGAGCAAGAACTTGAATGCAGAGTCTGAAAATCATGGGCAGACATCAAATGACTGAATTGTGGGGGGCATATTTGGATATCAGGTTAAAGAGTTTGGACACTGTCCTGTGGGCAAGAAAGAGCTTGTATGAAGTCCTGGCATAGGTGACTCATTCATCCATCCATCCATCCATCCATTCATTCAATACTCAACAGCAACACGCAGGGCTCAGCTCTTGGTGGAACAAGGACAGGCGTCCTAGAAGAGACAGCATTGAACAGCTGGCTCTTTCTCCCACCAGAGCTGTGTTTTAATGAGTTCTAGTATTTCTAGCAGTTACTGCTTTAAGTGTGTGGCTACTAGATTTTCTGGCTCATTCAGATTCATGACAATGAAATCTCTGTGGATTGTGCCTGGCACCCTTACATAATACCACTCTGTTCCCGTGAATGCTTTCCACCACGCAGTCTTCCTTATCAATAGTAATTTGCCATTTTGCAAATGTCTGCTGTGAGCTTCTACTTCTCAATATTTTTGGTGTGTTTCTTGTAAATAGCGCTTAACTGGACTTTAGTTTATGCCCCAATCTTACAGACTTTGGATGGGAAATTCAGCCCATTCACCTGTGTTATGAAGTCTGGTAGCCATGGCTTTATTTATTTTATCTCATGTTTACTGTCATTAAGCTTATTGTTCTTGCTAGTATTTACTTTTCCCCCTTAATTTTGCTTCCTTACTCTCCCTCCATCCCTCCCCCAACTTCTACCTAGTAATTCAGGAGTTCTACTCTGCTTCTTTCCCGTGAGTTGCTACTTTCCAATTCCTGAGAGTCATAATTAAACCAATCTTCCCCTGCTAATGTATTAAAAGTAAATGGTAATGAAGCCCCCCTCTCCACTACCAAAAGGCTTTCCTTCCCCACTCACCAAATCAGATCCTTTTACTTCCTCCTTCTCCCCTCAACCAAATGTGATCTTAAAATATTCTGACTTCTCCATGATAAGATTCTATTTTCTTCTTTTTTTTTTTTTTTTTAGTTCCAGGCTAATACAGCTTTCTCTTGCAGCATGTAGCTTATGTTTTAAGAATCCTTATGTGACATTGCTAGTTACAAAATCACAGGCACATGTGGATTAGCCATACTGTATATTTTGCAAGGGTCATTGCTCAACACCACTTCCTGTTCTGAGCGTTTGCTCTATCTTGAAATCTCTACTGTGATTGAACTGTCTCGGTGACGGGGGAACTCTGAATATCTTCCTCTAAAAGGGGACATGGCTGGGGTCCTTTCTCTGTCCTGCCACATTGGATATTTTCTTTCTTTTGTCCAGACAGATGAATCTTGTAGTAGCCACGGTAAGGATCCTTGATCCTATAATCAGAGTCCCTGGACATTGCTCCAAAGTCCCCTAGGAACCACTTCAACTTTCCTCCCCTTAGATGTGACCTGTTCTTTCTGGAACTCTACAATACCCTCTCTTTTTCCTTGGCATCTGGGATTCCCAGGGACACTTTCTCCTGGCACTTTGCTAACCTCTGTTTCCCCTATAGCTCTTCCTGCAGTACCTATCTTTGCGTAATACACCTCCTGGAACTGTCTTTCCAGTCTCTGCTTTTTGTACTGATGATTTTCAAGTGCTTTTCCTCTATATCATGCAGCATTTACTCCATATTATCTTCCAGTTTGCTCATTTGTCCTTACCTCCACTCTTCTCTTTCGGAATTTGCCTGTTGCTTTTTCAGTCTCCAGCTCCGTGGCATATGTTCCATGTTGCTGTGTTCTGATGGAGACTCCCTAAGCTGTCTTGCAGATTTTTGTTGCACTTTCTCTCTTCCCTTAGACCTCCACAGGAGGAACTCTTCAATCTATCCTCTTCTCTCTGCTTAAGGAGTCCCTGCAAAGGGTTTGTGAAGTGCGTCAGCCTCTCTGTGATTGTGTGTTCACATTAATATTTATTATTTTCTTAAATGTGCATCAGTCTCAAAATGTCAACAGTAATCATCTTTGAGTGATTTTTTTCTCCTTTCTACTTTTAGTAATTCTCCAAATTTTCTACAGTTAGTGTATGATAAGGTGGAAAGACATCTTCAAGACTTTGGGCAAATAACTATGTCTGAGCCTCAATTTTCACATCAATAAAAATGGGCCCAATGCCACCTGCCTCCTTGGGTTACCAGGGGGGCCCGTGAAAGTTGTGAAAGCCCCTAAGCCAACCTGGACAGAGCAGGCGAGGCTCACGGCAGGTTTCCTCCTTCCTCTGCAAGCCTCACAGGGTCACAGGTGAACATTGGGGATTGAGGGTGGGCAGTGGGGGCAGCTGGAGAATCAAATGAGGTGACTGACATGAACTATGCCGCTTTGACAAAAGTCCTGCAAAGTAGTGTGTTCAGAACTCATCTCCAAAGCCATCTGGAATATCTGCTCCCAACATGTTGGTAAGTACTATCGCCGGCAGTCACTTCGAGCCGCAGTTTCTGCTGTGATAACTAGGACAGGTATCTCAGGTTGGCTGTGGGGACCAGAGACAGAGCAGGCAGGTTCTCACATGCCCGAGGGCCTCTCAAGGATAGACCCTCTCTCTCGTCTCCAAACCACGTCTCCCAGACAGCAACCAAAGGAGAGGGTCTCCAAACTGCCGGAGCCTTGCTCACTCCCTGGGCTAACACACTCTTTAAAGGAATCCCACAGTCACCGTGTGAAAAGCTTGCTACATTGCATTTGATTCTGTGCACTGAAAGCAGCACTTGGCTGCAGACACACGTTTCAAACAGGCCCCATTTTTCCATCTCTGCTGCTGTTATTCGGGGAGCCCTTAGACGCTCTTGCAGCGCCGGAATAGGCGCTCAAGACGTGCGTTAATATTGCAACAGCAAATGTAATGAATCTGCAGTTGGGGCCGCTGAGGCCGGAGTGGTGGATGAAAGGTAGCCAGAGCCTTCTCCACGGGTCCAAACCACCTGTTACAGGAGAAGGCAAGTGGCCTCGCTAAGCAACTGGACGTTCTGTGGCCGGGGCGGGGGCGGGGCCGGGGCCCGAGTCCGCTCGGAAACTTTCGCTGTGGGCGAGCCAGACCCGCCCTCTGGCCCCTCGGGCCCAACCGCGCAGGGGGAGTGCCGGGCAGCAGCTAGGCGAGGCGTGCCCTGATTGGCGGAGGTGTGGCGTGATTGGCAGTTGCACCGACCACTCAGCAGGCCAAGCTGGCGCCGCATCCGGGGGACCGCTTCTGGAGTGGAGGGCGGCCGAAGGTCCCGCCCCTTCCCCGCCCCCTCGTGCCGAGGGCCGCGCTAGCCGGCTCTTCAGCAGCCAGTGCAGTTTGCTCCGCCGTGGCAGTCGGTCTCCCGATTTTGCTGTGTTCTGCTGCTCCAGAACAACTTTACTGCTGGCCCAGAGACCCCAGGGCGTCGCGGAGCCGCGTGCGGCCCACTCACGGGCCGGTGAGTACTTCGGGGCTGGGGCCTTGGCGCGGTGGCGCGCAGGAGGCGGGCAAGAGCCCGGAGGCACTGCCCGCTTCGGGCCTCAGTTTCCCCTTCCGAGCTGATGGGTGGCTGGTCCCAAAGTCCCGGCAAGGTCCCCGAAGTTGGAGGGCCGCGGATCCCGCCGGCTCTGCAACGTGCAAGGCGACCCCTGTCCCGGGCCCGAACGGGTCACTCGGGAGGCGCGCCCCGGGCCCCCGCGCGCTGTCGTCTGGAACCCCGCCGCGGGCTGGACAGCAGGCCCGAGAGGCGGAGCGGCCGGTGAGCAGGCCCCCTCCCCGCGCCCCGCGCCATCCTCCCCGCCCCCGAGTTGCCCCGTCATGCCCCTCCCCCGCGGTCTCGGGACCCACGGCCGCCCTCGGTGCCCGCTCGGTCGCTAGAACGCGCCTGGACCCCCGTGAGGTGTTGTGGGGGGAAGAGGAGTTCAGTCCCCCAGAGGGACCCGCCCGCCCGCGGGGCAGCTTAGGGGTCACTCTGAATCCCCACAGCCCACTTAGGAGCACCGTGGCAGTTCCTCTCCCTCTCCGGGTCCCTCAGTAGAGAGTTGAGGGTGTTCAGTGGCGGCCCCTGGACCCTGCCTCGTATGAACTCCACCCTCTGGATCATTAGTTTTTTTATTTGATCAACGAAAACTTTCTGGAGAATCCTGCCCAGCCCTTTTGGATGTGATGGCGCCCTGGCCTCTCACCCACTTAGTAGTTGATGTTATGAATTCCAAGGAAGTCGCATTTGTGCAACCCCCCACCCCCCGCCACCACCCAGATTTAACCCTCTCGGTAGCCTTAGGTGGAGAAGTTACAGTTCCCATTTGGCATCCCAGGAAGCTGAGGCTCAGCAGGGTTTGGTGCCAGCCCAGGACCACGAAGCTGATCAGGGCAGAGCCTGGTGTGAGGCCTCTGCCCCATCTCTCCAGAAGCAGCCCGGCCTCTCCTCACCTTGGACGATGACCCCTGGCATTTGGCCCAGGGCTTTGCAGTTTGTAAAGGGCCTTCTCTTCTGCCAGCATCCATCACTCAAGGAGCTGAGCCCTGGGTACCCCATGTGCTGGCTGCCCATTCTCTGCAGCAGGGTAGGGAGACCACAGGAAGCTCAGAGGCCACCTTTGCCACTGTCCCCACCTGTTTACTTCTGTCTCGAAGGGTCTGTGATTCCCATAGAGGCTCCGTTGTATTCAGCCTCTTTTCCCTGCCTGTTCCTTTGTCCTCCTCCCTTCGCAGAAACAGGAAAAGTTTGCTGGGAGACCCCGTCTCACCTTCTTTCCCAGGATGGAAGAGCATGGAGGGTGTCTCTGACTTAGGCCTGCCCTGCCCATCCCAGACCAGGGCTGGACAGGCTTCTGGGGCTGGTCACAGAGGGGACCCCAGCTCAGTCTCAACCCCCAGCGATGTCTGCACTGCCAGACCCCAAACACCCATCCATGATGGTGGCAATAAGAATCATAATAGGTCAGGAGCTTTGTGCCTACATGCTCCCCTCCCCTCCCACAGCCCTACCTCCAGAAGTGGTACCACCGCAGCCAGCCAGCCCCAGCCGCAAACCAGACCACCCCCTGTGCCCCTCATTCCTCACTCCCAGTTGGTTCTCTCTTGTCTCTCCTGGCTCCTGAGCCTCACTCGGATGCCTGCCCTGGTTCAGGACCCTCGCCTCTCCCTGGATGGCCCCCAGGCTCCTCCCTGGTCCCAATCCAGGCCTGGCTCCACACAGCCCTGCTGGTTCTTCAGCTGCCACTTCCCTCTGGGCTATCGGGTCAAGTCCGCCTCCTGAGCCAGCATTCCTTCAGGCCCTCAGGGACCTGCCTCGCTGCTCACTCAGCCTCTCCCTCCTGTGTCCTCTCCCCAGCAGTCACTTCCCAGCCACCTGCATGTTCTTGGCCACAAGGCCGGCTCACTGTCCCTCTGCTGCCTCCACTCCTGGGCACACCCCCTGCTGGAATGCCCAGCCACCTCCCACTTTGCCTGGCTCCTGCCTGCTTGTCCAGAAGGCTCAGCTGAGGCCTCTTGCAGGATTTCTGGCCTGCCTCTTCCCACAGTGGAGTGAGGGCCCCCTTCTGTGCCGTCTTTGTGGGTATCTGTTTAGGTGTTACCCTTCCCATCTAGATGAAGCTGTTCTAATGCTGGCCCTGGACGAGACTTCTCTAGGTCAGGGGGGCCCAGCACAGTGCCTGGCACAAGATGGACCTACCCTTAGTCCACACCTGCTGCCCATCCAGGCCAGGCCTGGAGCCAGTGCCAGGTGTGTGGTGGGGGCTTGGCCACTATGGCTGTCATGATTGCTGCTTGGGGCAGTCCCAATTCAAATCCCTCTGTGTTCTGTCAGTGTGCCACATTGGATAGAGCTGGAATGTTCCTTGGTTTGGCCCTTAATACTCTGAGCAAAAATAGGTACCTGGGATCCATCAAGGGCTTTGTGCCCTTGTCTTGAGGAGCAGCACTGTGCCAGGGGGCTGGGTCAGGCCATGCCAGAGCAGACCTCCCAGGGCCGGGACCTCCTGGGCCTGCTCCCTTAGGGCTTGGTCACAGATGGGTTTTAAAAGAACATTTGCTTTAATTTCAAAAACATTACACATTCATTATAGAAAACTAGGGAAATATGTTTAAAAGAAGAATAAAATGAAACCACGCATAATCTTTACCCAGAGACAGCAAGTATCTTTTTTAGGGGGCATTTTCTTCCATTTTTTTTGCAGATACATTTTGTTTTCATCCGAAACAGACTCTTGCTAATATCTTCTCTGGCTAATGCTTTAAATCCTGCCTTAACAGTGTTATGCCGACCTTTTCCTTGTCTCGAAATGTTCATGTACGAGGTCACATTTACAAGCTGCACAGCACAGCATTGCACCGTATGGAGGAGTGTAGATTTTATAACCAGCCCCTTGCTGGACAGTGCTGAAAGTGCCACGTGACAGACATTGTGTGTGACCCCCGAGGGCATCTCCAGTGGCTCCCCTGGAGGCAGAAGCACTGATCAGAGAGAGCGTGAATATCACCTCGGCTTCCCACGGGGGCTGTTTCTGAGGCTCTGGCTTGGGAGGTGGGGTTGCCCCCGCAGAGAGAACAGAATGGGGGCGGCGTGGGTGAGGGCCAGAGCCTTTAGGGCAGAAGGCCACATGTGGTCATTCTGCTGTGGGTCTGAGTGGATGCATGATCCCTGCAGCCCTCTCCGGGTGGCGGCCTCTCCGCTGAACTCCTTATGTTTGGATGGGATAAAAATACACTTCAGTGCTCATGGGGAAAGAATGCTAGCAACTTTGCTTTTGTGGATCTTACACAGTGACGGCTTCTAAGCCATTGCTGTGGTCACCAGTGGGGAGTTGAGGCTGAGCACCCCACCGTGCAGGTAGGGATCTGGGGGTACAGAGTAGATGTAGCTGGGGACGCCTGGATGCTGGGATCTGGGGGAGGGACTTGCTAAGGTCCCACAGCATTATTGCCTGGATGGTGCTCCTGCCCTAGGCCAGGCTACTTCAGGCTTCTGCCCACATACATTAAGTGCTTAACATAGGCCAGGCAAGGCAGCAGGTCTTCTGAGCGGATAAGCCGCAGCCCCTGCCCTCAGGGCTCACAGTGGCTGCCACACTCAGGAAAACTCAGGGAGGGACCAGACAGCAGGTCCTTCCACCAGGAGATCGTTTCTGATCTTCATTGTCCCTGGGACCAACCATGATCGGGTTTGCTGGTTTTGAAATAACAAGCCCTTTGATCCAAACCAGACTTGGCCGACCCTCAGGGAACCTGAAAATTAATCCCCCTGTATTCATCCATTCTTGCTAACCAGAGATTTTACTTTAAACTGTTTTTTTTTTTTTTTTTTTTAACTGCAGTGTGACATGGTACATAGGCCAGCTAGAATCTGTTTTCCTGAAATTCCTTTTACGAAGTGTTTTCCAACTGAACATGCCTTTGTTTAGCACCTGGGTGTAGTGGCTTAGGGTTTTTTTAAATGCCCAATAATTTGCTTTCTCTTCCATCATACGCATCATCCCCATAGCACCCCTATGTGGGAGGTGCTATCCCCGTTTTACATGTAGAGAAACAGACACAGTGAGGTCCTGTGGCCCCTAGTAAGGGTAACCGACCCCAGGCCGTGTTGCTTCCGGCTGTAACTTCTAGCAGAGGGAGGGCTCTGATGGAGAGGTGATCACCTGAGTTCTGTATGTTTACCTGAGCAGGTGAGGAAGATAAGGACTCAGAAGAGACATAGCTTGGAAGCTCCCACAAAGGAGGTGTCGCTGGAGCTCTTGACTTAAAGGGTGCTTAGGGTCTAGGCTGGGGGAGGGTGGGAAGGCACTCCAGGAAGAGGGCCCTGGGGAGAGGGAAGTGTGGAGGTCAGTGTTTGTGTGCTGATGTTGAAGGGTAGCCAGCGTTTTGCGGTGATTGGGCCCAGGGAGAGAGGATGCAGTGGTGGTCGGATTTCAGAGTCATCGTTTTCAGAAATGAGCTTGCAGAAGCGTTAGAATTGGGCAGGTCTGGATTTGATTTTCAGCTCTGGTACCTGCAGATGTTTGACCTTGAGCAGGTCCCTCCGCTCCCTGCACCTGGGTTCCTGTCTGAAGTGGGGTGAGGTTGAAAGATAAAACATTTCCCCATCTATAACTCTGGGATGACAATAGGATCTACCTTGCAGGTCCATGCGAGGAACTCATGAGAAAAGACAAGTACCGAGAACAGAGCCATTGGTCTTAATGGCAGAGATGCCCTGGCGTAGGTCAGCCTTCAGTAAAGGTGCCCTCCCTCTCTGAGAAAGTGGCACCTGACTTGGGGGCAGTGGGAACCATGGGAGAGAAGGTAGACATGGCCATGTGTCATTTGAAGACCTGACTTTTCACCGTCTCAGGTGGTCCAGTGGCCTGCAGGACCGTGGTTCTGTTTGTCCACAGCGTGTGGGTTCCACTTGCAATCCTGTATTTCTCTGCCACAGCTGACTAAGGGGGCACTTAGGTCTGCACGTGCAGTTAAATGACTGCTTTTGTGGAAGGTGCCAGTTCCCGGAAGCTTGGAACTTGGAAACAGGATAGAGTAGGCTCCCAAGCTTGACCATGCATGGTTTGCACCTGGGGGATGTTTTAAGCTGAGGGCTCAGTCCCTGTAAGGGAGGACCGTGTGGACTGAAATATGCAGAGTTCTTGAGCGGCACGGATCTGATCTTTAGGACCCATTTGCAGCTGGGAATGGAGCAGAAATTGTTGTGTATGGGAGCCTGGGGCCACTCCTGACTCTTCCAGTCATGGCTGCCCCCAAAAGTGACCTCTGGGCACCTCCTGGAACCCGGCTCCGTGCCAAGCACTGGGTGTTCAGAGGTGGCCGGGGGACTCCCTCGTGCCACCCATGGTGACTGGTCTCACTGGTCCTCACAGTTGCTCTGTCCCCATTTTCAGATGAGGAGGCTGAGGTGCAGGGAGGGATGTGGGCTGCTCAGGACCACACAGCTGGTGGGCACAGAACCAGGAGCACAGCGCGGCGGCAGCTTGGGGCTGGGAGCAAGATTCTCTGCTTACCAGCCTCTCCCTGCTCTGCCCCTCAGAGGATGGCTGTGGCCCTGAGCTTGGGAGGGTCATTTGGGAATCTGAGGAAGAGTTTCCACTGCCTCACACGGCAGGTACAAGGTCCAACAGCGTCAGGGGTTTGCATCCCACCCCTAACGCCTCTCACCCAGGGCCCCATCCGGGTCCCGGGGCTCAGGATCCTGCAACGCTTTCAGCTCTGTGTCTGTGGCCAGTGGTTGTCCTTCATTACAGGGATGGTGGTGTTTTTCCATGTTGCTAAGCAGCGTGTGAGGGCCTCTGTTGAATAAAATAAAGCCCTTGCTCCGGCGTGACACGGGTCACAGGATCTCTGCGCACTCTAGTCTCTTCTGACGCCCCCACCGCACTGTTTGCCTAGTTTGCTTTTTACTGCGTGTGTTGATTTCTGGGGCATCAGTCCTGTGACTTCGGTGCCATGGCTTGGGCCTGGGGTGGGGGCTGTGGAGCGGCAGAGCTGGGTATGAATCCCGGCTCCACCAGCTTGGCTCCCCCTCTTCTCTCCCCTGCCCTCTTCTCCCCTCCCCAGCTCCCTTCCCCTCTCATATTTACTTAACTTTACTCAGTGCCAGCGTCGTAGTTTCCTAGGGCTTCCGTAAGAAACTACTGCAAACTTGGTGGCTTAAAACAACAGAGGTTTGTTCTGTGATGGTTCTGGAGGCAGAAGTCTGAAGTCAAAGTGTGAGCAGGGTGGGTCCCTCCCGGAGGCTCTGAGGGAGGCTCAGTTCCTCGCCTCTGTCCAGCTTCTGGCAGTGGCCAGTGGTCCTCCTGCTCCTTGCCCGCTGTCACCCATCTCCACATGGCTCTGTTACCCTCCTCTTCCTATAGGCCATCAACTATTGGAGCCAGGGCTTCCCTACTCCAGGCTGATCTCATTTTAAGATCCTTAAGTACGTCTTCAGAGACCTGTTTTTCCAAATAAGTGCATGTTCACAGACATTGGTGGACACATGATGTGGGGCCCAATTCAGCCCCCTGCAGCCGGGCTCCACATGGGTGGTGTCTGGGTGTTGCTATCGTCATCCCCATTTCTTGAATGAGGGAAGGTCAGGGTTGTGTGGCTCATGCCCAGTGAGGCAAGGACTCCGGGCCTCGGCACTTGCTGGTCTGGGATTGTAAGTGCCGTGCCATCTGTAGAGTCACATGGGTGAGTGTCCTCCCGCGGTTTCCTCCCTGGAAGCAGGGCTGGCCCATGGGGGCTGTGCTGAGTGTTCACGAGATCCTGTATGGAGTGTCTGGCAGCTCCCGCCTGCCTCCCTCTGCTTTTCCATCTCCAGCAGACACTAAGTGCCCGAGCGGGCTCTGCCGGTGCTGGGTGGGCCTGACCCTGACTTTTCTTCAGGCAGGATGGACTCCGACACTGCTCCACTGGGCCCCTCCTGCCCACAGCCCCCACCAGCACCGCAGCCCCAGGCGCGTTCCCGACTCAATGCCACAGCCTCGTTGGAGCAGGAGAGGAGCGAAAGGCCCCGAGCCCCCGGACCCCAGGCTGGCCCTGGCCCTGGTGTTAGAGATGCAGCAGCCCCCGCTGAGCCCCACGCCCAGCACACCAGGAGCCGGGAGAGAGCAGACGGCACCGGTAAGGGGGCAGGCCGGGAAGCCCAGGCTGGGGCTGTTCAGGGATAGCTGGGTGGGAACGGGGTCCAGCCACCCCTGGAAGGTCCCCCCTCCAGGTCCCCTGCAATTCAGCATTGTGCAGCTCCCATGCTGTGCACAGGCATCCGTCCGCTGGGGCCACCCACGTCCTCGAGCCTTGCACCTGTCACCTCTGTGGCACCCACTCGAGGTGGTGCTGGTGCCCCCACCCCTCTGCAGTCCTTCTCTTCCCAGGACCTCTGCAGCACTTCACAGCTTCCGTTTGCAACAGCGTCCAAACGTGTGGAGTAAATTCACGGGCCCTCTGTAACCAACTAGGGTGGCAGGCCAGAGGTGACAGCCACACTGTCGGGAGTGAGGCCACATGCGGGCGAAGCCCTTGGTGCTGAGTTTCTCCTCTCCCTGAGGGAGACTTGTAAGGGACGGGCATCCTTCACCTCCATCCTGAGGTGGGATGCTGGGGCCCTGGGTGTTCACAAGCAGAGATAAGGCCCTTGGTGTTCACAGGCAGAGCTGACTGAGGCCCTGGGTGTTCACAGGCAGAGCTGACTGAGGCCCTGGGTGTTCACAGGCAGAGCTGACTGAGGCCCTGGGTGTTCACAGGCAGAGCTGACTGAGGCCCTGGGTGTTCAGAGCAGAGCTGACTGAGGTCCTGGGTGTTCACAGGCAGAGCTGACTGAGGTCCTGGGTGTTCAGAGCAGAGCTGACTGAGGCCCTGGGTGTTCAGAGCAGAGCTGACTGAGGTCCTGGGTGTTCACAGGCAGAGCTGACTGAGGCCCTGGGTGTTCACAGGCAGAGCTGACCAGGCCCTGGGTGTTCACAGGCAGAGCTGACCGAGGCCCTGGGTGTTCACAGGCAGAGCTGACTGAGGCCCTGGGTGTTCAGAGCAGAGCTGAGGCCCTTGATGTTCACAGGCAGAGCTGACAGGCTTGTTGGTTCCCAGGTGGCAGTGTGAGGGTGGTGGGTGTAAGCCAGAGGAGTCCGGCCTCTGGGCACCTTCTCCAGCTCACTCAGGCCTCAGTCAGCCTCCACTTTTGCTAGAGAGGCCGCTGCCAGGGGGCTCAGTCCTGGCCCATCACTGCCCCTCCTGCCCATGCAGAAGCCCCAGATCCATGGTGAGTTCCTGCTGTGTACACCAGCCTTGTCCATGTGCCAGAGCGGGACTCCTCATGGCCGTCCTGAGAGGGGAAACTCAGGCACTAAGTCTAGGTGACTTGCCAAGTGACCCAGCGGGTGAGAGACGAGGTGCTCGAGTGGCCCAGGTTTACTTCTTGTTCTAGTCACCTCACTGGCAGGGCCGTGGGGCCTCCCTGCTCTGGTCACAGTGCACTGAGACTCCCATGTACCGCTCTTACTGGACGCGCCCTCAGAATCTCACCACAGCCCTGGGTCCTGTTTGTCTTTGCATCTCCTTAAAAGATCACCGTGCTCCTCCGCTTTGTTTGGAGGCCTCTGGGTGGACAAGGGCCTGACCCCGGGATTTGGGCCTAGCCTCACGGCTTCGGGGGAACAGAGACCAGGGCTGGGAAGCTTGGTTTCAATCTGGGTAATGAGAACAGCCTGCAAGGGACAGAGTCCAAGACTGTGTGTGTTTCAGATAAGAAGAGTCAGGAAGCAGCTGTGGTTTGTTTGGCTTCTGTCTCCAGTGTGGGGGTGGTGAAGAGCAAGCCCTGGGCGCTGCCTGAGAGCCCAGACCCCAACACTGGACCTGCAGCTGGGGGCAGTGGGCGTCCCATCTCCCAGTCACTGGTCACTGATGTGGCCACAGCAGGCCTGGCCCTGCGTGCCCAATGGCCACAGGGAGGGCAGGGCCCAGCGTCCCTGCCAGTAGCAGCTGCTGCGAGAGTCTGTTATTTGGCTCCCCCGTCCAGCCAACATAGATGGGTGAGCATCAGTTAACATACCAACAGGTGACAACAAGAGTAGCTATTTAACTGAAACTCCCTGAGCCAGGCATCTTTTTAGGGCATTAGCCCACTTGCTTCTTTACCAGCCTTGGGGGGCAGGCTCTGCTGCTGCCCCATTTTTCAGATGGGAAACCGAAGGATAGAGGGCTTAAGCAGATGACCTGGCGTCCTGTGGCTGGTGAAGGGTGGAGGGGAGATTTGAACATACCCTGAAGCCTGTGCTCACTATGGACCTCAGGTCAGCTGTGCCCAGGGATCCCCATGTCACAGGCTCAGAAGTGCACAGAGCAGGTTGGCCTGTCCCTAGACCAGTGCCTGGCCAGGCCCTGGTGACAGGAGTGAAGGCTCAGGCCTGCCCTCCAGGAGCCCTGAGCAATATGGGAGACAGGAGTGAACAAGGAACTACATTCTGGGGGCTAAGCGCAGCGCGGGGGACAGCCCACATTGCAGTCCCCTAGGGGCCCTCCAGGAGAGCCTGGTCACTCTTTAGGGCATCAGGAAGACTGCCTGGAGGAGGCACCATCGGAGGCCCATGTGAGCTGTTCCTTGTCCTGTACACTTGGGAAACAGGAGAAGAGCAGCCTTGGGATCGCCCTTCTCTGGCTGCCTCCCTGAGGAACTGACCCCCTTCTCAGCCCTCCATTCAGCAAGGTTGGGGCGGGGCTGCTTCAGAAACTTCCCTGGGCTGGAGCCCCACACTTCCGTCCCATCCTGGCCCTGTGGCCTTGGCAAGTCACTTGCCACCTGGGGAACCACTGCCAATGGGTCAGGGCTTAGAAACTCAGGGGCTCCCGGGCCCAGACAGGTAAAGACAAACAGCGACTCAGGCTAGAAAGGAGACCGCAGGGAGCTGTGGGGCTCTTGGGTGTCCCTGTGCCAGGGCGTGACTCCTCATGGCAGCCCTGAGAGGGGAAACTGTCCTGTGTGGAGTGTGGATGCCCGTGTGCTGAGAAGTGGTGTCTGTTCTGATTTTTGACAGCAGCCCAAGTGATGTGCCAGTGGGCCACGGCCAGCACCTGCCTATCCATGGCTGCCCCAGAGCTGTTGGGCGGGGGGCCGTTTCTTCACGGGTAGCTGTGGTGAGTCCTGTGATCACCCCAGTGTTGTCTTCAGCCCTGGGGGAACCTGTTGTTCTGCTCAACAAGAGAATAAAGCTGGGCTGGTCACACCTGGTCCTAGGTGATCCAGCAGGCACAGAGACCTAGAGTTGACACCAAGCCACTCAGCCACCATGGCACTGCTGTGCGAGTCCACGCCCTGGCAGAAAGTCTGTTCTGGGCCTGTTCTGTTTAGCCCTGGGGCTAAAGGGCAGGCTCAGACGCACAGAGGGACTGGCCTGGTGCAGGTGGGAGGAAGGAAAGCTTCAGGCTGGGCGTGCTGTGGCTATCATGTGCTTAGCCTGTGCTAAGTGTGTGCTAAGCATGTGGCTCTGGTGGGCACTCAGGCCTCCTGGGCACCAGCCAAGGCCCCACCCCTTCCCACTGTGCGGCCCTTAGCTCTCTTGCTGCCTTGGTCATTCACAGGTCGACTGGTAGGACACGGCCCGGGGTTGGTGGGGGAGGAAGGAGGCGAGATGCGGGAGCTCTCCAAGCCGTACCTGCCACTCCGTCTCCGAGCAGCAGTCTTGTCTCTACAAGTCTCTACAGCAGTGCTGCCACCACCTTGACCGGGGGCCCACCCTCCTATGAGGTGGCGCAGCTCACTATGAGACTCTGGGGCAGTCATACGCCCTTTCTGTTGACCCCAGTGGGCGGCCAGCCCACATGCCTGCTGAATCTGCCAGGCCTTCCAACCATGGGGGATAGGGGGATTGCTTTGGCAGCCACAGGGACACAGATATGGACAGGAGCAGGAGCCCTGGGGAGGAGGTGCACCCCACCGGGAAGCACCCACCAATGCTGACCGAGGCTGCACTGCCAGCCAGAGCCACTGAGTGAGGGACGAAGAAGGGCCTTCGGGCGTGGGGAAAGCAGGCACCCCAGCTCCTACACTGAGGGCACCCTGGGCAGAGAGGGAGCCCAGCAGAGGGCACCCAAGACCCATGAGGAATTGGCCATGGTGTCAAGAGGTCAGCCAGGCCAAGCAGGGCCCCGAGGGTCAGGGAAGGGAGAGGGGATTGTTGTGAGTGGGCCTCAGCTGTCAGATGGATTGTTTACATTAAAGGCCAGCCAGGAGGTGGAGCAGAGAGAGGAGTAACCAGGCCACAGGAAGGCTGAGGGACAGGTAGACAGGGAGGGGAGAAAGCCAGGGTGGCCTCTAGGTTTCTGGCTGGGGCTGCCAGGTGGACGGTGGTGGCACAGCAGGAGGTAGGGTCCTGGGGGTTTCCCAGCGGGGTGCGAGCTTAGTCTTAGATCGGGGCCCAGGAGGGGCTGGGGCTCTGACGCAGATGTGGAGTGCGCGGAGCCCCCGCTGCCCTGGGGACAGGCACAGCAGGAGGTGCTGCTCAGGGCTGTGCCGGCTGCTGGGGCACCTGCCCTTGATTATTTAGGAAGCAGCTGTCATGTCTGTTCTGTATCCTGACCTGGCCCATCTGATTGCTGTGTTCCTGCTGAGCCCCCACACCACACTGTGAGGACTGGCCGCAGGATCTGGGGAGGCTCAGTCTTCTGGGAACTTGGCAGCGTGTCTGTCTTACTTGTGCTCCAAGCCTCGGACATCACCTCCAGGAAGCCTCCCGCCTCGAGTGAAGTCTACAATTGTGTACCCAGCCCCAACCCTCATGGGTGGACGTGCTCGTTCTCGCCTGGCCCAGGGCGGGCTGTGGTGAGCTCAGGAGTCCTGCCTCTCAGTTTGGTGCCCTCGGCTCCTGGCACCCCAGACTGGCGTTTGGCCATTGCTCAGGAAAGGTCCACTGGGTCAGTGATGGGGGCCCAGTCCAACGCCCCTGGGCAGGGCCTGTTAGAAGGGTGCCCTCCCTGCCAGGGCCTCCAGGCCACTGTCTGCCCTGTTCCCACCTCAGAGCTCAGCCAGCCCTGGGAAGAGAGGGCTGAGGACCATTCAGCCTGTTCATTCACGCGAACCATGGTCAGTGTCCCAGAGGCTGACGGGATGCCTGTGGTGCAGGGTGACCTCAACTTCCCCATGTGGGGGATGCCCCGGTAGTGCGAGGCCACCACCCTGTGCCCTGTCTCTGGCACAGGGATGATGACAGCACACAGCACATCCTCTTTTCTTTCCACCTTTCCCTTTGGCACAGCCCCTTGTTGTGGTCGTCACGAGAGGAGCAGAGAGATCGTGGAGGTCAAGGGCTTGCCCAGGACCAGTGAGGCAGGGAGAGGGCAGCAGCACCCTTAGAGATGGGAGGGTTACATTGTATTTATTTACTACATGCCTAAGATTGTACTCTTAAGAGCGTTTGACATACATCCAAAATTTTTTAAACACTATAGAAGCATGTCTGGAGGCATCAGTAATGTGAAAGTGGAAGCCAGCTGCCCTACTCCCAGCCCACTCTGGGAGAATTCTGTGCACGTTTGGAGCCAGCTGTTTGGGGAGAGAGGCCCCAGCCACTGCCCCTTGGGTGGATTTGATGTTCTGTGTTTGGGAAGAAGCCTTCTCTCCATCCTTTTCTGTTTCTGCAGAATATCTGTTTAAGTCAGGGAGTTGAGCTTGGCAGTTCAGCTGCTCAGCCAGGCAGGTGCTGTGTCCTGGACTATGCTAGGATCTGGGGAGGAGAGAGGGCAGCTGCAGGCCCTGTTTGCAGTGGCTCCCTCCTGGGATCCCCATTGTTCCTCCCCACATCTGCTCACTGTGTACTGTCCAGCGCCGTAGTGGAAGCTGGGGGCAAGATGGGTGAGACCCATGGACATAGATGGCATCCACGAAGGCTGGCGGAACCTGTGATAGACGATGGATGATGACCCAGGTTCCAGCAAGAAATGGCAGTGGGCTGTGCTGGGAAGGGGCGCATCCTGGAGGAGGCCCTAGATAGTGCCTAAGAAAGTGAGGGTCATTGACTGATTCCGCGTGGCATCCATGAATCTCTCAAATCCATATGGCCTGTGCATGACAAATAATTAAAAAGGTGAAGGGTGTTCTCCATGGAACCTCACAGAGGGAAGGAGACCTGCCCATGGTATCCAGCTCTGATCACACTGCTGTTTTGTGATTAATAGGCAGACTTTCAAAGAATGAATTAGATTCAGGACCCTTTTAGTTTCAAGTGACAAAATCTCAATGTAAGTTGACACAAGCCAAAAAAGTAGAGGAGCAAGGGATTGATGAGTCCATGGATCTGTAGAGCCTAGAGTAGTTTGCTTCAGGCATGACTGGATCTGGGGGCTCAGTGATGTCATCAGGAAGTACTCGCCCTGCCCCCATTCCACTCTGCTTTCCTGTGCTGCCTCTCTCTCAGGGGCTCTGCCCACAGGGTGACCTTCCACAGTTCAAGCTGGCATCCACGTGCCAAGATCAGCAGAAGGTGAAAGCCCATTTCCCAGCAGTTCTAGCACAAACCCTGCTAGGCTGTGTCCATCGCTGAACCAGGTGCTGTAGTCAGGGAGATGACCTGGCAACTCTGATTGGCCAGGTGGGGATGCAGGCCTTCTGTGCAGCACAGGGGACAGGGCAGTGCCACCCAGACCATGAGAGTGGGGGGGTTCCCCAAAAGGGGCATCAAGATGCAGTCATCAGAAAAAGCAAGGAACGGAGATCGAGCACACAGAAAAACGTGTGTTTCATGGGCCTAGGTGGTCCACACTGATGCAGCCAGCTTCTGGGGGTGATCTTTCTGGCATGAGCAGTGAGCATGCTGGGATTTGCCTTTGAGCCCATGAAGGCTCCTGCTTCATGGACTAAGCTAATTGGTCTTCAGGACAAGCCCACCACTGCCATACGGAAACTGGAATAATGAAGAGGGTGTCTGTCCATCTCATTAAGATTCTGGGCCGGGCACAGTGGCTCGCACCTGTAATCCCAGCACTTTGGGAGGCTGAGGCAGACGGATCATCTGAGATCAGTAGTTCGAGACCAGCTGGCCAACATGGTGAAACCCCGTCTCTACTAAAATACAAAAAACTTAGCCAGGCGCGGTGGCGGCCGCCTGTTTTCCCAGCTACTCAGGAGGCTGAGGCAGAAGAATCGCTTGAACTGGAGAGGCAGAGGTTGCAGTGAGCCAACATCACAACACTGCACTACAGCCTGGGCGATGAGAGTGAGACTGCGTCTCAAAAAAAAAAAAAAAAAAAAAAAAAAAGATTCTATATATTGGGAAGATGTCTTGAAAGCTATTGGCCGGGCGCGGTGGCTCACGCCTGTAATCCCAGCACTTTGGGAGGCCGAGGCGGGTGGATCACGAGGTCAGGAGATTGAGAGCATCCTGGCTAACATGGTTGAAACCCCGTCTCTACTAAAAATACAAGAAAGTAGCCGGGCGTGGTGATAGGCGCCTGTAGTCCCAGCTACGCGGGAGGCTGAGGCAGGAGAATGGCGTGAACCCGAAGGCAGAGCTTGCGGTGAGCCGAGATTGCGCCACTGCACTCCCGCCTGGGTGACACAGCGAGACTGTATCTCAAAAAAAAAAAAAAAAAAAGAAAGAAATGTCAGGCTGTGAATAACTTCTGTGAAAAATTAATTACGGACTGGAAGAATCTTTTTAGACCACCACACAGGCTTGGACCTTCCATGTTTTGATTTTTTTTTTAAAGGGAAGAATAATATGGCTTGTGAACTTCGTCAAGTAAAGAGATTTGAATTCGCGAGAGGTGCTGGCGTTGTGGTGGGAAGCACAGCAACGGCCCTGGGGTGTCCTGGGGAAGTGGGGAGGGAAGAGAAAGCCTCCTCTTGTGAACAGCAGCTTTGGACCACTCACTGCAAAGCATCTCTTTTCATCATAAACCATCCTGTCAGATTGATGTTAACGATCAGATGGAAGCTGCTTCGGAGCAGTGATGTGACCTGCACCAGGTCACACAGCACCTTACTGTTGAGCGTGGACCCACACGGGGGTCTGTGTCATTGTGATCGCTCACACTGCTGTGTGGGCCCATGGCCTTGATGCCTGCAGGCTCTGTGTCTGCAGTTCCTCTAGGAATCGTGAGCCTGCTGCTGAGCCTGCTGCTGAGCCTGCTGCTGAGCCTGCAACCAGAAAGCACACGGGGGGGCTCGCGGGGCAACGGCAGCAAGGAGGGAGAATTACCCTTGTTGGATTCAGGGAGCATCAAGGTCTCAGGACTCTGGGGAGGGTGGTGTCCAAAAGGGCTGCCCTGCGGGACCTGATGCCATCTCTGAGCAACGTCCTTGAGGACCCCAGCAAGGAAGCTGAGGCCGAAACTCTGTGCAAGAGTTGCGTCCAGGGAGAGTTACGTCCAGGAGGAGGGGCGTCCAGGGAGAGGGACATTCAAGGAGGGGTCGTCCAGGGAGGGGGGCCTCCAGGGAGGGGGGCGACCAGGGAGGGTGGTGTCCAGGGAAAGCGGCATCGAGGGAGAGGGGTATCCAGGGACAGGGGCATCCAGGGATAGGGGCCTTTGTGTCGGCAAGTTGCCCATCCAGAGGGCTGGAGTGCATCTGCCTGACCACAAGAGCTTGTAAAGAATCCTTCTAATTCTTCCCTTCTGCAAATGTGTGTCTCACCCACACAACTTCACCTGTGAGGGCCTCACCTGCCGCCTACAACTTTGAGTTGTCCCAGCCTCCCTCTGCCCTCTGCAAACTGGGTGTGACCCCTCCTTTCTGCCTTTGCACCTGGCCACGTCCCATGCTGTCTCCCACTGGAGTCCTGTCTCCTGTACACCTGGGTCCTCTGAAGGCAGTGGCCAGGCAGCATTTGGTGCTGCAGAGCCGGTTCAGAGCCTTGCATGGGATGGTTCTGGGAAGGCCCTGGGAGAATTGGACCAGAAAGGCTGGTCCTCGGTGTGGTGTTACTGGGAACCATGCAGCCTGTCCCACTGTCAGCACACTTGGGTGAAATGGGTAAGACTGCGTGATGCTTTTATACATTCAGATAACTTCTTAGGAAGTAACATACAGCACGAACTGTAGTTGATGTTTGGACCCTTGGTCTAACAATTCAACTGGAGAACCTGTGCTAGGAAAATGACTTCCCAAAAGAAAAGAAACGGTTCATGGCACCACTGGAGAAAACAAGAGGTTATCGGAAGCAACCTACGGACCTGATGGAGAGGAGCGGAGAGGCCCAGTAACCTGACTATGTCTCCTTGACAGATCTAGGAGCCACCCAAACGGTGAACTGACTGCAGCGCATTGTGGGAAACCAGAGGACAATCCACTGCTGTGGACTGAAAGTTTGTGTCTCTCCCAGATTCATGTGCTGAGATCCTCTCCCCCAGTCCGATGGTGTTAGGAGGTGATGAATCGTGAGCAATGGCTTTACGGTGGAATTAGTGCCGCTATAAAAGAAACCTCAGAGAGCCCCCTTGCCCCTTCCACCCTGTGAGGACGCAGCCAGAAGACCGGAACCAAAACACAGGCCTTCAGTAGACACGGAGTCTGCAACACTATGATCTTGGACTTCCCAGTCTCCAGAATTGAAAGGAGTACGTTTCTGATGTTTGTAAGCCACCAGGGTTGGTCTATGGTATTAATATTTTTGTTATAACAGCTCGAACAGGCTAAGGCGTTCACTCTTCAGAAGGAAAAGGTAATATCAAGATGTATATACACTGATTATAATCTCCAAAAAAATATGTTTTATGTTGGTACGATCATGGAAAACATGAACTTGATCTGTTGGGGTGCTGGGCTTTGGATGCAGGTTCTTTGTATTCCTTAGGTCATGGGCTGTCAAACTTGAGTCCTTGGATCTTTCTAGAGCCCCAGCTAGAGCAGGCCTAAGCCGAGGGGCATGATGGTGGGACTTGGCTCTGTGCTCCCCTGCTTCCCGTGCCTCCCACCCCAAGAACTTCGAATTGCTGTTGAACCACCCCACCCGCGTAGAGTTTGCTCACCTTGCTCGGGGCTGCTTGTGATCGGAAGGCAAACGGTGACTCTCTGGGCATCTTCCCTCTCTGTGTCTGTGTCTCTCTGTACTCCTGGCCTGGATTTGAAGGTGATGAGCAGCAGCAGATCTGAAGAGCCTCCTGCCGTCCCCTCCGTCCTTCTGACAAGCGACAAAGTTGGCTTTGTGACATGTGTGTTTATTTCTTCTGTGTTAAAGGGCCTACAAAAGGAGACGTGGAAATCCCCTTTGAAGAAATCCTGGAGAGGGCCAAGGCCGGGGACCCCAAGGCACAGACTGAGGTGAGGACTGCAGTGCCGGCGGGGACTTCAGGACGCTGCCCCCAGCACAACGGGCCTGGCCACGAGCTCCACAGCCCACAGAGAAGTGTTGGTGCCTGAGACTGGGGTCAGGAGCCAGCATGATGCACCCTACCCCGCTTGAGCCCCATGTTGGTGGGGTGCCCATGTTCACTGTGCCAGTGTTCCTCCTGGCACCCCTCTGGGGAGCAGCGCTCTTCCCCCTTTTGTCCAGCTCACACCTCATCTTGGGCATCACCTCCTCCAGGATGACCTCCTGGCTTCTTGCAGCTGCCTGCTCTGTGCCACCCCCCAACATACACTGTGTATGCTGCACACTCTTGTCTCCCTGACTGGCCTTTCACCTGGCTTTTAGCTGTGTGCACAGGGCCCTCAGAGCAGTGACCGTTAACTCAGCATCAGCCACGGGCTGGGCTTTGTGCCAGTGCTGGGGACGTGATGTGGCCCTGTCTTCATGGGTGACAGGTTAGTGGAAGAAGTAGACCCAAAAAACCCAAGTAGACAGACAGAAATACAATGATTTTGAATTTTGAATTTTGAATTACGGTAAGGGGAGAAGCCAGCAGCAGGCTGAGACAGGAGGTAGCCGGGGGTCCTGTGTCCTCTGTGGAGGCAAGTTCTTCCCACCTCACTCTCTCCCCTTGCACAGGACTCAAGCAGGTGACCACAGTTATCCTGAGCAGTTTCCCGCCCCCTCTTCTCCCTAAGGAGGAGAAAAGCTTCGATGCAAAACTATAAATGAAGAATTTCTGGCCGGGCGTGGCAGCTCACGCCTGTAATCCCAGCACTTTGGGAGGCCGAGGCGGGTGGATCACCTGAGGTCAGGAGTTCGTGAGCAGCCTGGCCAACATGGTGAAACCGTGTCTCTACCACAAATACAAAAATTAGCCAGACATGGTGGTGCATACCTGTACTCCCAGCTACTCAGGAGGCTGAGACAGGAAAATCACTTGAACCCAGGAGGTGGAGGTTGCAGTGAGCCGAGATTGCACCACTGCACTCCAGCCTGGGCAACACAGTGAGATTCCATCTTAAAAAAAAAAAAAATTATTTCCTGACCTCACAGCCATATTGTATTTAAAAGTTCCTCTGACATCCATTTGCCCAGGCATTTGGAGGCTGGGGGAGCGTAGTGAGCCCTTTTATGGGGTCTCTGTGCCCTGGGCCTCACTTTTTCCATCTGTAGAATGAGAAGATTGAACCATTTTAGCAGGGATTTTTTTTTTTTTTTGCAAAGGGACAGATAGTGAATATTCTGGACTCCGCACAATTTCTCGTGTTGCTCAGCTTTGCTGTGGAGCACATAAAAGCAGCATGGACAACATGCAAATGAGTGGTTATGGTTGTATTTCAAAAAAACTTTGCAGGGGGCCAGTGCCAACCCCTGGCTAGCTGGCCTCTCTCCAGCCCTGGATTTCTGTGGTCCCCTGTTTTGAGAGGTGTAAAGGACCCAGTCATGGTTCTGATTTCCATGCACTGATGGTAAGCCTTGGCAGGCAGGAGCAACTCAAGGAAGAGAGCCTGTACCAGTCGGAGCCCGTGATGACTCCTTCACTGTGTGGATGGGGTGGCCACACCTTCCTCACCTTGTTTTGAGGAGGAGCGAGTGGCCGGAGGCTCAGTAGGGCCTAGCCTAGTGGACATGCCTGGTGTAACCCCATTTCCGCCCCTTCCTTCCTGGCCTGGGTGACAAAGGGAAGTGGGTGAAAGGAGGTGGGCTGGCTGGGAGCATGGGGTGGGAGAGGGTCTGAGAAGCTGGAGGCTGACTGGCATCTGTCTTGCAGGTGGGGAAGCACTACCTGCAGTTGGCCGGCGACACGGATGAAGAACTCAACAGCTGCACTGCTGTGGACTGGCTGGTCCTCGCCGCAAAGCAGGGCCGGCGGGAGGCTGTGAAGCTGCTTCGCCGGTGCTTGGCGGACAGAAAGGGTGGGTCTGCCTGAGGCTTAGAACAGCCTCTGGAGGCTGGGCGCGGTGGCTCAAGCCTGTAATCCCAGCACTTTGGGAGGCTGAGACGGGCGGATCACGAGGTCAGGAGATCAAGACCATCCTGGCTAACGTGGTGAAACCCTGTCTCCACTAAAAAATACAAAAAACTAGCCAGGCGCGGTGGCGGGCACCTGCAGTCCCAGCTACTCGGGAGGCTGAGGCAGGAGAATGGCGTAAACCCGGGAGGCGGAGCTTGCAGTGAGCTGAGAGCCAGCCACTGCACTCCAGCCTGGGCGACAGAGCGAGACTCCATCTCAAAAAAAATAAAAAAAAGAACAGCCTCTGGAGGGTTGAGCAGTTTGTAATGCTGCTTGCTAACTGAACAACTAAAACCTTACCAAACCTAATGCCGGTCATGCTGTTGGGAAATTTCAGTTTCTGTTTTGCTGGTGGCCTTGTCATTTTAGACACTGTTTCTGGACCTAACATGGGATATTTAACAGACCAAGCCATTTTCATTCTGTTTGGCTTGTGTTGGTGTCTCCAAGTGGTAACTATACATCCTGCTTCCCTGCTGGGTTCTGATCCAAACGGAGACATCGATCCTGGGTTCAGCTGAGAGGCAGTTTCCCTGAGGCAAAGCTGGACACTGTGATGTGACCTGCAGTCAGAGCGGCCCATGCCCCTGAGCTGACGTCCATCCGGTCTGGGCGGACCAGCTGAGGGGCTGTGGGCCCACGCAGACCTGGGCAGGTGTGCTCACTTTGGGAGGAGGCAGGCTGACCCCTCAAAGATAGTCTCTTTCAAACAGAGAGGCAGGGGAGGAAAGGGATGCAGCTCAGGCCACGGGTGCTCAGTTAGGACGTTGTCCTGCGCAAGGGAAGTGGCTGTCCCTGGTGCCGTGGGGCAGTGTGCTTCCTGAAGGTTCCATGTCTCAGGGAAAGATGAAAGTGGGTGTCACAAAGGTGTTTTTTGTAATGATACCTTTGTATAAGTATTTTATGCTTATCATAGAAAACTTGGAATATGTAGAACACATAAAGATACAAATTACTCATAACCTGGAAGCCCAGAAGCAGCTCCCATATTTTGGTGTATTGTCTTCTGTTTTTTGTTTATTTTTTGAGGTGGAGTCTCACTCTGTCACCCAGGCTGGAGTGCAGTGGCGTGATCTTGGCTCACTGTAACTTCCATCTCTGTGGTTCAAGCAATTCTCCTGCCTCAGCCTTTTGAGTAGCTGAGATTACCACCCCAGCTAATTTTTTTAGTTTTAGTAGAGACAGGGTTTCATCATGTTGGCCAGGCTGGTTACACACTCCTGACCTCAGGTGATCCACCCGCCTTGGCCTCCCAAAGTGATGGGATTACAGGCGTGAGCCACTGCAGCCAGCTTGTATCATAATATTTTAAGAGTTACATTTACTATACAGAGTCTTTCTTTGAAAACCAAACTGACGGTTTTGAAAAAACTAACAATGGCATTGTTAGCCAGAATTTCTCACCAGTCTGGCCTCCTGATTCCAGAGCAGGTGGAATGATCTGGAGGGGGCTCAGGCGGCCCACACGGCTCATTGGCAGGAGCCAGGGATACCCCAGAGGCTGCTGGAGCAGAGCGTGCAAGGGAGGAGGCTGGTTGGCCCCCTGTGTTTCCCCCAGCTGCACACACCTTCTCATGTGCAGTTGTGCTTTCTGATTTGAAAAGAAATACATGGTCACGTGGAAAATTTGGGAAATGTTCAAAAGGATCTCCATGCGAGTCCTCCTGCCCTCTACTGGGTTGTGTGGGCGTCCCAGGCTGTTGAGGGTAAAGGGAGGAGGGTAGCCGCAGACCAGCAGTAAAACCTGCTCTCCCTCTGCCTGCTGTCCAAGCCTTCCTTAGAAAGGGCTGAGCTGTGTGTGAGACAGAGGAAACTCTGTGCCGTGTGTGAGACAGAGGAAAGCTCTGTGGACACAGGGGTGGCCCTGCCAGTGCGCCCAGGTTTGTGACTGCAGTGAGACCACCGTGGGTTCAACACAGCTCTGCCTCTTTCTGAATGTGTGACCTTGGGTGAGCCAGAACACAGGCCTGTGCCCCGGTGTCTGCACCTCTGAGAGGGGGATAGCAGCACCTTCTGGGAGGGTGAAACGGGAACAGGAGGAACAGGAAGAGGCTGCCTCCTTCCTGCCACCACATAGGGTGCGCTTGGGGCTGTCTGCTGCAAGACCAGCCTGGCCTCCCAGCTGGAGAGTGGACGTGGCAGGGGCATGGTGCGACGTCCTCCTGGGCCAGGTGTCCATCCATCCTTCCCTGGTAACCAGGTCCTGACACCTTGTATGAGTCTCCCTCGACAGCCTTCCAGGCAGAGTTGGCGGAGTCAGAGTGGCACTGAAAGCTCTAGGCAGGGCACACAAGGCCTTGACCACATCCTGTCCCTCAGGCATCACATCCGAGAATGAACGGGAAGTGAGGCAACTCTCCTCCGAGACCGACCTGGAGAGGGCCGTGCGCAAGGCAGCCCTGGTCATGTACTGGAAGCTCAACCCCAAGAAGAAGAAGCAGGTGGCCGTGGCGGAGCTGCTGGAGAATGTCGGCCAGGTCAACGAGCACGGTGCGAGGATTCACCCTGGGCGCCAGCCTTCCCGCAGGGGCCAGGACCTTCCCTCAGGGGCTGGGTCTTCCCACGGGAGCCGGGACCTTCCCTGTGAGGACAGGGGCCTTCCTTGTGGGGACCAGGGGACCAGAACCTTCCTGTAGAGACCATGCCCTAGTGGGGAGGTGTGTGGGTGGCATTTTGCCAGCATCTGCCCTGGCTCCAGTGCTCACTCATTGAACAAACCAGAGGGTATTCTGCCCAGTGCTCTGTGACCACGTCTACCAATGGACGGACCGTGTCCATCACCAAGTGGGAGCACACTACAGGGTGTGGAGTCCACCCTGGCAGCTGGAGGTGCAGAGGTGTGGTGGCCCCTGCACTGCCTGCCCTGGGGCCCTGTGATCCCCAGAACGTAGGACGCCCCTGGAATTGGTGTGCCCTGGGAACAGTGTGTCAGTTTCTGGTGGGCTGCAGGGCACGAGGTGATGGTCAGCCTGTCTGACTCTTAATCCACCCTGTCCCCTGCAGATGGAGGGGTGCAGCCAGGCCCTGTGCCCAAGTCCCTGCAGAAGCAGAGGAGGATGCTGGAGCGCCTGGTCAGCAGCGAGTGTGAGTGCAGCCCTGCCCCGTCTCACCCATGCCTCCTGGCCCGTGTCTGCAGGGTGACCTCTCCTTCCTGTGTGACCCCATCCTGGCCCTGCTAGGATCTCAGGCGGTCCATTTGGGGGTCAGTGTTCTGGATGCTGGGAGTGGACACTGCCCACCTGGAGTGCACACACTGGAGGGAAGGCAGACACAGGACAGAAACCATGATGTGCCAGTCCCTCCTGGACAGGGAAATACCGGGGGTGGGGACCCGCGGGGGAGTCCTGAGTGGGGAAGGATGAGGAGGGCGTTAGGGGAGGGGCTCGGGGCAGAGGGAACAGCATGAGCAAAGGCCCAGGAGACCCAGCAGGGTGTGGAAGGGGCTCTGCCCCAGCATAGGCCCTTTGTAGGTAGGCAGGGAACAGAGCGGGCAGAGCCTAGGCGGGGGGATAGAGCTCTGGGGCACACTGAGCTGGGGGTGCCTTTGGGATGTTTGTGGTCAAAGAATGAGAAGAGACTTCACATCCTCCAGGTGCAGCTGGCCAGCCTCACTGTCTTCCATCCACGTGGGGTAGACTCGGCAGTCTGAGGCACCGGTAGCTCCTGTCCTGAAGAAGATAGACAGGCGGGGGGCTCGGGGGCTCAGTATCAGTGGGGGCCTGGGCCAAGACCCAGGTCTGCCACAGACTCTTCTTGTGACATGGGCAGGTCTCATTTTTCTTTCTGGGTCTCAGTTTCCCTTCTGAACAGCGAGATGATCAGACGAGGGGACTGAAGGACGTCGCCTGTCCTAGGAGCCTCTGTGGCATGTAGGGCAGAGTACAGGTGGGAGCACAGATCCCACCTTCCCGCTGGGCCAGTGAGAAACTGTCCAGAGGGTGTGGTCACAGCCCTTGC
The DNA here is from genome assembly GCF_043159975.1 of Macaca nemestrina. NCBI lineage: Eukaryota > Metazoa > Chordata > Mammalia > Primates > Cercopithecidae > Macaca > Macaca nemestrina. Next base: position 189,921,995 of record NC_092127.1, read on the forward strand.
CTCTGCGTGGGCGGGCATGGGTGCTGGGGCTGCGGGTTTCCTGCTCCATTTGGGGGAGACAAAGAAACGCCTCACATGGAAATGGGAAGAAATCTGTGACTCGGAAACCCAAGGACCAGAGAGGCTGTGACAGTGTCCTGCCACTGAGGTGGCGTGGTGCCTGCTGTCCTGAAGGGGGAGGCACCTCTGGGCAGGAGCAGCCCAGCCTGGGTCTCCATCCTGGGTGGCACTGCAGGCAGAGGCTAGACCCCACCTCACTTCCCACTCCCACAGGGGTTTGTGGTGAGCCGGGCACACCCGCTGCTGGGCCCAGTCTCTGTTGCTGGGGGTGAGTTAGGAGTCAGCACTGCCAGCCTGGGGGTCCCTCCGCCAGGCCCTCAGGGACAGGACCCCAGCACCCCCATTGTTTCCCCTCCATCAGAACGTTCCCATCAGGCATCACCTGTTTCTCTGCCCGCTTTTCCAACAGAACTCCCAGAAAGAGGCGTCTGTCGTCCCCGTCTCTCGTCCCCCCTCCCGTGCTCTCAGGCCTCTCCCACATTATTCCACCGAAGCGGCTCGTCCAGGCCATCAGTGACCTCCTTGCTCAGCCACTTCTTGTCTTGTCTGACTTGGTCCGTCGGCAGCATGGGCAAAAATGACTGCTCTTCTCCTTAGAGCCTCTGCCCGGCCAGGCCCGGGGCCCTTGCTGCCACCCTGGCCACTCCTTCTTGGGGTCCCTAGACTCATGTTCTGTCTCTCAGGACAGGACATCCTGCCCGAGGTATTCATCCTATGAGGACAGGGCCTTCCTTGTGGGGACCAGGGTCTTCCCGTAGGGACTGTGCCCTGGTAGGGAAATGTGTGGGTGGCCTTGGTGACCACTCTTGTGTGTCAGACGCCATCCTCAACCCGAAAGCCCCCAGCCTGCCCGGGTTGCCTCCTGCCCATGCTCCTTCCACATCTCCTGTACCTGGCTGTCCCATGGTCAGCTCACAGCTCTGGTGTCTACAGTGAGCTGCTGAGGCCTGTGCCATCTGCCACCTGTGTGGGCCCCCCAAGCTGCCTCATCTCTCTTTGCTGCTGCTACATCTGGGTGCTGCCCCGACTCCTCTCCTCCTGCACACACAGCTGATCCATTAGGAGGTCTGTCAGCGCCCACTATCACGGCTGCCATCTTGGATGCAGCCTGTCTCCTCCCTAGGGTTTCTGCAGCACCCTGGCTTGTCTCCCTCTGCCCTGCCCCAGCATGGTCCTTCCTTTCTCATCCTTCCCATGGAGGCCCTCCTGGACACCATTTCACCCACGGTAGCTGGGGTCCCTCAGGGGCCTCATTCCCTCCTTAGGAATCATGTTGGATGGAGGGGTCAGTGGGCGCGTAGCTCTCGGTGGATCACGTTGGGTAGAGGGGTCAGTGGGCACGTAACAGGCTCTTGGTGGAACATGTTGGATGGAGGGGTAAGTCGGCCCATGGCAGGGCGCATGTTGGATGGAGGTGTTAGCAGGCACATAGTAGGTGTGGGCAGATCCTGTTGGATGGAGCGGTTAGCAGGTGCACAGTAGGCCCTGGGTAGATCATGTTGAACGGAGGGGTTGGGGGCGCAGATCGTGTTGGATGGAGCGGTTGGCAGGGTGCTGGCCTACAGGGCGGCTTGTCACCTGTGCTGTGAGAAGCCACACGCTGGCTGGAGGTAGAGGAGGGAGTCAGCATGCACTGGAGATGCAGGTTGTGAGGCTTGGTAGGTGAACTGGGTGAAAGGTGTGGGTAAGTGGCCTCCAGGCATGAGGAGCTAGGCAGAGAGGGACACTTGGGGTGGGGACAGCACACCCAGGGGCCGGGGGCCAGGAGTTGAGGCTGGCACTCGGCAAACCTGCCCTCTTCCTCCTGACCCAGCCTGGTCCTCACCCCTCAGGCCGCCCGGGGAAGGGTTTCCTCCACCTGAACCCACTCAGCTCCTTTCTTAGCTTGGCCCCACGCCACCATCCCCAGCCCACTGCTCTGTGATAGGGCGGCAGTGGGGCTGCAGTGTGGGGCCCCCATGCTGTTTTCTCTCATGCTTCAGCCAAGAACTACATCGCACTGGATGACTTTGTGGAGATCACTAAGAAGTACGCCAAGGGCGTCATCCCCAGCAGCCTGTTCCTGCAGGACGACGAAGATGATGACGAGCTGGCGGGGAAGAGCCCTGAGGACCTGCCGCTGCGCCTGAAGGTGAGTGACCGAGACCCCAGTGAGGCCAGAGCCTGCCTCCCAAGGACTCGCACACCTTAGGCAGGGCACCTTCCAGGAAGCTGCAGGTGAGGAGGTTCTCGTCTATCACAGAGTGTCCCAGAACCGCGCCGCTGGTACCTCGGGACATCATCTGTCCTCATAAGGATGTGTCCTCGGGAGGGAGGCCTTTCTTTCCTGAGCTGTCAGGCTCGGAAACCAGGGGCGGTGCTGGGCAGGAGTGCTGGGATGGCCAGCACGGGGCCTCGGGTCCTTCTGTGCAGAGCGTAGGGGGCGGTGGGGCGGGCTGAGGCCGACTTTCATCTAGACTTCGTCACTTAGCAGATTTCTCCATGTATGTCCAGAGTGGAGGCCAGTGCCTTGAGATGCCTTCCCCCAAAACAAAGTGCCCATGTCCATCAGGCCAGGGAGGACCTGCAGAGGCGCCCACTGCCCCTGGACCTGCAAGGGCTCAGGGAGTGAGGCCAGTGTGGGAGCGTGGTGGGTGGCACTTGTGCAGGGTGACATTGGGCACACCTGGAGGACACGAGCAGCTTGGGCAGCAGGAGGAAAGCGGGGAAGCCCAGCAATGTGGGCCTGACAGCTTGTTTTCTTGGCCATGTGGCCCTATGGCCTCTCACAGAGTTGCCCACGGTTCAGCTTGCATGGTTCAATTAGATGTGTGCCTGTCTCACTCTGCAGAGAGTACCAGGATTTCCAGAAGCTTGGCCTCATGACACAGGATCCCCACTGAGGCCAGCACAAGGGGCCCCAGCAGATGGTTGTCACAGTGCCTGCGGGCAGCATCATGCACACACCCTGGGGTTCTGTCTTCTGAACCGACTGAGAACCTGAAGGAACTGCCATCATTGTGCTCAGATGGGTGCATGAGTCAGGGCCAGGACCAGGAGATGTTGGGCCACCAGCTGTCAGGCAGGCAGTAGGCTGAAAGGTCACCATCCTGGAGCCAGGGAGAGGGTCAGAGTAAGCCCACCCTCGCGGGGGGGAAGAGCAGGAACCCAGGTGCTGCAGGAGCGGCTTCAGCCCAGAGAACAGCAGGCACAACAGCCCTGCTCCGGGGACTCGGAGCCAGATGAGTCTGAGTGTGAGCCCCACCGAGTGCCCAGAGCTGCGAGTCCTCTAGGGTTGCAGGTGGAAGGCTCTGCTCCTCCCACTTGTATGTCCAGGGTATGACACTGACCGGTCTGCCGAAGTTCTGAGACGTGGGCCGGGATGGCCAAGAGCTTGAACCAAGCGAGCACATGGTTTTGACTGACGATCTGCTCAGAGCTGGCCCTAGGCGGGCATATTCAGAGATTGGGTGCCATCATCGCCTTACTAATGGGAGATGAGGAAGCTGGGGTTCTGGCATGGTTTTGGCAAAGACACTCCCGAAATGCCAGTGAGGGTCACAGGTGAAAGGGCAACTTGGAGAAGACCCTTGGGCCAGGCGGCCATGGCCCAGGTGTCCCAGTTTATGCCGTCTGGTGTAAGTACTGTTATAGTAATGCCTCCTCGCATATGCATCCTGTTTGGATGCATTATGTCACCTATTTATGGATGGTGAGTCCAATATTGTGTAGCACCTGAAAGTCCTATTTTTTTCTGTTACTTAATGACAGGGTCTTGTTCTGTTGCCCAGGCTGAAGTGCAGTGGCAGGGTCACAGCTCACTGCAGCCTCAACGTGCCAGACTCTAGTTACCCTCCCACCTCAGCCTCCCAAACAGCTGGATGACAGGCATGGGCCACCACACCCAGCTGATTGTTTGAAACAATTTTGTAGCGATGGGGTCTCACTATTGTTGCCTACGCTGGTCTCAGACTCCTGGGCCAAGTGAGCCTCCCACTTTGACCTCCCAAACTTCTGGGATTCAGGCGTGAGACCCTGTGTCCAGCCAGCCTGAAAGTCCTTTTTAGAAGGGAGAGATTTAAACTATTCTGACAAGAAATAAACAAGGCTCCGATTCGCTTCGGTTTTTGAAGCTGTCAGAGCACTTTGATTCCTTTGCGGCTTGTCTTCTTAGAAGTCTCTTGTGAGGGAGGTAATGAATCGTCACAAGCATCTCCCCAGGCTGAGAGCTGTCCCAGCTTTTAGTAGCCGTTTGCAGAACAGAGAGGTCTTCACCCAAAGTGAAAATGGCAGATGCCTCTTTGTGAGCCAGGCTTACTCCCACAAAGAATGTTCCAGACTCCACACAGTTCTCTTCTGGAGCCTGGAGGTGCAAGCTGTCATCGTAGATAAAATCCTCTGAAAACAAACTTCATCATATCTGAAAATCCGAACATTCTTAACATTACATAATTGGAAAATCCGACACGGGAACATTTTTGCCCACAGGTTTGAGCAGAATCTCGTCTTGGCTCCGTTCCGCAGCCCGCGTTCTTCATGGGTCCGCTCGGCCACCTGTGTGGTGATGCTGCTTCCTGGTTTCTCGTGGCAGCAGAAGGGCTGATCACCGCGGGCCCAGACCGAGAGCTCTGCAGCGTTCTATTCATAGAAGCAGACTCCTCACTCATTTTTAAAATTTCATTCTTTTTCCATCTCAGGAGTTGCATTTGTTTGAACCTTCTCTGCAGAAAAGGAGACTGAACTTTTTAATCCCATGTCAGAGGAGGGTCTTGAGTGGACACTGCAGGGAGCAGAAATTGGGGCTTTAAAAAGAGAATCGTTCCCTGGTCATTGAGTTCAGGTGGATGGCCAGCCCCTCCACACTGTCTGAGCAGAGGCAAGATGCCATCCGACATAATGTTCTAGAATCTTCCTTGTCTTTTAAAGGCCCTCTCAACCAGGTGGCTGTATGTGTTCCTCTAGGCAAAAGAATGTGCATGACTTTGAGTAAGACGGGATTTCAGATTAATTTTTACCAAGGCCACCCCCTTGCTACCATGGCGGTCGTGCGTGAGACAGTGGTGGTGAGCAGTGGCGGGCCAGGCCACCTTTAGTTGTCCTGCTGTTAGCAAGGCCCCCACACAGGGATTAACTGAGCAGCCTGCCGGCTGACGCACATGTTGACTCATTTCTAGCTGTTGATTTTAGCCGGCTGGCCTGGCGTCATACTCCAGGGGCTCGCCCCAGACAAACCCTGGAGTAGGTTGGTTTTCATAAATGCCCTCTGGCTCTCTGGCAAGCATTGGAAATGCCCTCAAACCCTGTAGTGCCTGGTCTTCCCTAGTCACCCCTGGCCATCTCCTGGCAGTGTGAGCACCTCTCTGCTCGTGGAGAAGGTTGTTGACCCCAGAGAGACCTGGGGGAGCTATTGGCTGCTTTAATCATTTATTTGCTTGTTATAAAACAGAGATTAAGTGGACTGTCACAAATATATACGAAGCAGCAGAGATATTACCCCATACGTGTAGACGTGCATGCACACACTCCTGAACACTTCCGTTTCCTCCATGAGCCTGCCCCTCTCCTCAAATCTGTGGAAGACTCAAGTCTGTGTGTGTAGTTGTGCATGCACACACTCCTAAACACTTCCGTTTCCTCTGTGAGCCTGTCCCTGTCATCCGTGGAAGGCTCAGTCTGTGTGTGTAGATGTGCATGCAAACACTCATTTTACTTCCATTTCCTCCATGAGCCTGTCCCTCTCATCTGTGGAAGACTCAGTCTTCCGGTTGCTTCCAGGTGTTCTGGTCCTCCAGAGCTGACAGCCAAGGCTCTTGGCAGGTGAGGGCCACATTCTGGTGTTGTCACCCAGTTGCCATTCACCTGGGATGCCTCCTTGGCCCTCTGGTGGGCCGGGTGGAGAAAGCCTGCCCCAGGGGATTTGTGGGGGCTGGTGCTTCCCCGAGGCCCTGAGCTCATAGGGTGCAGCTGCGACTTCTTGTCTGTCGGTGCTCCAGCCTGGCTGTGTCACGTAGCCCCTCAGTAGACTCTGGACACGCAGCCAGGCTTCCGTACCCCCATGTGGGGCCACCCCCTAGGCGTCCACTTCCTGGTGTTGGTCCAGGCTCCTGGCACTTCTGAAGATGCCCAGACCCTGCTTTGTATGCCACACCATGCTGCATAAGCACTGGCACCATGGCCACTTTCTCCCACATCCCCTCCAGTCCCTCTGCCTGGCTGCCCCGTGTTCTGGCAGGGCTCAGGGCCTCTGAGTTCTGCACAGACCAGGCAGGCATGGGGGCCGGCCCTGGGTGGCAGCACTGCTTCACCCCATCCTGATGCTGCTCCCAGCATGCCTTCCTCAGCCCTCTGCTCCTTTTGGCTGTGGTGAAGGCCAAGAGCTGCTTCTGACCTCAGCGCTGTGTGCAGAGCAGGGAAGCAGGACCCACAGGTGGGGGGAGGGCAGCCTTTGGCCGTGGCTGTATGGGATTGTGTGCCTATTATAAGCACCATGGGGGGCGTGCGCTGGTGTGTATGCATAGGTGCACACGTGTAGGGTAGGTGTGCATATGTGCACGTGTGTAGGGGTGGGTGTGCATGTGTGAGGATGCACGTGTAGGACTGGGTGTGTACATGTGTGTGCACAGTGTAGGGGTGGGTGTGCACCTGTGTGAATGCATGTTGTGTGTAGGGGTGGGTCACATGAGTGTGTGTGAATGTGTGCATGTGTATAGGGGTGGGTTGTGTGAATGCGTGTGTGAATGTGTGCGTATGTAGGGGTGGTTGTGTGTGTGAATGTGCGTGTGTGAATGTGCATTTGTAGGGGTGGGTTGTGTGTGTGTGAATTGTGTAGGGGTGGGTTGTGTGGATGTGTGTGTGTAGGGGTGGGTTGCATGTGTGTGTGAATGTGCATGTGTAGGGGTGGGTTTTGTGTGTGTGTGTGTGCATGCATGTGTAGGAGTGGGTTGTGTGTGTGAGTATGCACGTGTGTGTAGGGGTGGGTTGTATGTGTGTGTGAATGCATGTGTAGGGGTGGGTTTGTGTGTGAATGTGCGTGTGTAGGGGTGAGTTGTGTGTGTGTGTGAATGTGCGTGTAGGGGTGGGTTTGTGTGTGCATGTGTGTGTAGGGGTGGGTTGTGTGTGTGTGAATGTGCATGTGTAGGGGTGGGTTGCATGTGTGTGTGAATATGTGTGTGTAGGGGTGGGTTGTATGTGTGTGTGAATGTGCGTGTGTAGGGGTGGGTTTGTGTGTGAATGTATGCGTGTGTGTAGGGGTGGGTTGTGTGTGTGTGTGAATGTGTGTGTGTAGGGGTGGGTTGTGTGTGAATGTATGTGTGTGTGTAGGGGTGGGTTTGTGTGTGAATGTATGTGTGTGTGTAGGGGTGGGTTGCGTGTGTGTGTGTGAATGTATGTGTGTGTAGGGGTGAGTTGCGTGTGTGTGTATGTATGCGTGTGTGTAGGGGTGGGTTGTGTGTGTGTGAATGTGTGCGTGTGTGTAGGGGTGGGTTTGTGTGTGAATGTATGCGTGTGTGTAGGGGTGGGTTGCGTGTGTGTGTGTGTGAATGTGTGCGTGTGTGTAGGGGTGGGTTGTGTGTGTGTGTGTGAATGCGTGTGTGTAGGGGTGGGTTTGTGTGTGTGTGAGAATGTATGCGTGTGTGTAGGGGTGGGTTGTGTGTGTGTGTGTGAATGTGCGTGTGTAGGGGTGGGTTGTGTGTGTGTGTGTGTATGCATGTGTGTAGGGGTGGGTTGCGTGTGTGTGAATGTGCGTGTGTAGGGGTGGGTTGTGTGTGTGTGTGTGAATGTGTGTGTGTAGGGGTGGGTTGTGTGTGTGTGAATATGTGTGTGTAGGGGTGGGTTGTGTGTGTGTGTGAATGTATGCGTGTGTGTAGGGGGTGGGTTGTGTGTGTGAATGTGCGTGTGTAGGGGTGGGTTGTGTGTGTGTGAATGCGTGTGTGTAGGGGTGGGTTGCGTGTGTGTGTGTGAATGCGTGTGTAGGGGTGGGTTGTGTGTGTGTGTGAATGCGTGTGTGTAGGGGTGGGTTGCGTGTGTGTGAATGTGTGTGTGTAGGGGTGGGTTGCGTGTGTGTGTGTGAATGTGCGTGTGTAGGGGTGGGTTGTGTGTGTGTGTGAATGTGTGTGTGTAGGGGTGGGTTGCGTGTGTGTGTGAATGTGTGTGTGTAGGGGTGGGTTGCGTGTGTGTGTGAATGTGTGTGTGTAGGGGTGGGTTGCGTGTGTGTGTGTGAATGCGTGTGTGTAGGTGTGGGTTGCGTGTGAATGTGTGCGTGTGTGTAGGGGTGGGTTGCGTGTGTTTGTGTGAATGCATGTGTGTAGGGGTGGGTTGCGTGTGTGTGTGTGAATGTATGCGTGTGTGTAGGGGTGGGTTGCGTGTGTGTGTGTGTGAATGTGCGTGTGTAGGGGTGGGTTGCGTGTGTGTGTGTGAATGTGCGTGTGTAGGGGTGGGTTTGTGTGTGTGAATGCGTGTGTGTAGGGGTGGGTTGTGTGTGTGTGTGTGAATGTATGTGTGTGTGTAGGGGTGGGTTGCGTGTGTGTGTGTGAATGTGTGTGTGTGTAGGGGTGGGTTGTGTGTGTGTGTGTGAATGTATGCGTGTGTGTAGGGGTGGGTTGCGTGTGTGTGTGTGTGAATGTATGCGTGTGTGTAGGGGTGGGTTGTGTGTGTGTGTGTGAATGTATGCGTGTGTGTAGGGGTGGGTTGTGTGTGAATGTATGCGTGTGTGTAGGGGTGGGTTGTGTGTGTGTGTGTGAATGTATGCGTGTGTGTAGGGGCGGCAGGTGGCCTGGCAGCTGCTTCTCAGTGTCTTCTGCCACAGGGAGGGCAGCTCATCCGGCCGCCCCGTGCCGTTGAATGGTGTCTTTGCTGGGAGAGTGGTGCTGGTCCCTCTGCCTGTGTCTGCATTGAACTCCCTTTTCCTGACGCTTGCTCTGCCGCCTCTCCCAGGACTGCCTGCGGCTTCCCCTCCTAGAGCCCAACCTCATGAGGATTGCCGTTTCCCTTCATGGAGGCTCAGGGAGGTGACATCCTTGCTGCAGTGCAGAGCTGGGTCACAAAACCAGCTCCCAGACAGGCATCTTAGGGCTCCATCATCTCTTCATGTGGGTGACCCTGAGGGGAGGGAAGTGCGGAGCCCGTGGCTGCTGGAGGTCTTGCAGGGAGAGAAGCACATGCGTCTAGTCACGGTGGCAGAAGGTGGGGAGCCAGGCACGGGACAGAGAAGGGCTCCAGGCCCAGAAGAGGGAGGGCCCACAGGGACCACAAGCGTGGGGAGGGCCATCTGGAAAAGGATGGAGGGAGGACCACTAGGATGGGGCCGGCAACGGGAAAACGCAGGAGTGCATGTTCCTTTTGCCCAGAGGCAGGGTGGTCAGAGGGAGGCATGAGATGGGAGCGGTGGGGGTCCTGTCCTAGCCTGGTTCCCACATACCGTCTTTCCCCTAGGTGGTCAAGTATCCCCTGCACGCCATCATGGAGATCAAGGAGTACCTGATCGACATGGCCTCCAGGGCGGGCATGCACTGGCTGTCCACCATCATCCCCACGCACCACATCAACGCCCTCATCTTCTTCTTCATTATCAGCAACCTCACCATCGACTTCTTCGCCTTCTTCATCCCACTGGTCATCTTCTACCTGTCCTTCATCTCCATGGTGATCTGCACCCTCAAGGTGTTCCAGGACAGCAAGGCCTGGGAGAACTTCCGCACCCTCACTGACCTGCTGCTGCGCTTCGAGCCCAACCTGGACGTGGAGCAGGCCGAGGTCAACTTCGGCTGGAACCACCTGGAGCCCTACGCCCACTTCCTGCTCTCTGTTGTCTTCGTCATCTTCTCCTTTCCCATCGCCAGCAAGGACTGCATCCCCTGCTCGGAGCTGGCTGTCATCGCCGGCTTCTTTACCGTGACCAGCTACCTGAGCCTGAGCACCCACGCAGAGCCCTACACGCGCAGGGCCCTGGCCACCGAGGTCACCGCCGGCCTGCTGTCGCTGCTGCCCTCCATGCCCCTGAATTGGCCCTACCTGAAGGTCCTTGGCCAGACCTTCATCACTGTGCCTGTCGGCCACCTGGTCGTCCTCAACATCAGCGTCCCCTGCCTGCTCTACGTCTACCTGCTCTACCTCTTCTTCCGCATGGCGCAGCTGAGGAATTTCAAGGGCACCTACTGCTACCTGGTGCCCTACCTGGTGTGCTTCATGTGGTGCGAGCTCTCGGTGGTCATCCTGCTGGAGTCCACCGGCCTGGGGCTGCTCCGTGCCTCCATCGGCTACTTCCTCTTCCTCTTTGCCCTCCCCATCCTGGTGGCCGGCCTGGCCCTGGTGGGCGTGCTGCAGTTCGCCCGGTGGTTCATGTCTCTGGAGCTCACCAAGATCGCAGTCACCATGGCGGTCTGCAGCGTGCCCCTGCTGCTGCGCTGGTGGACCAAGGCCAGCTTCTCCGTGGTGGGGGTGGTGAAGTCCCTGACGCGGAGCTCCATGGTCAAGCTCATCCTGGTGTGGCTCACGGCCATCGTGCTGTTCTGCTGGTTCTATGTGTACCGCTCAGAGGGCATGAAGGTCTACAACTCCACACTGACCTGGCAGCAGTACGGGGCACTGTGTGGGCCACGCGCCTGGAAGGAGACCAACATGGCACGCACCCAGATCCTCTGCAGCCACCTGGAGGGCCACAGGGTCACGTGGACCGGCCGCTTCAAGTACGTCCGCGTGACCGACATCGACAACAGCGCCGAGTCGGCCATCAACATGCTCCCGTTCTTCATCGGCGACTGGATGCGCTGCCTCTACGGCGAGACCTACCCTGCCTGCAGCCCTGGCAACACCTCCACGGCCGAGGAGGAGCTCTGTCGCCTTAAGCTGCTGGCCAAGCACCCCTGCCACATCAAGAAGTTCGACCGCTACAAGTTCGAGATCACCGTGGGCATGCCATTCAGCAGCGGCGCCGACAGCTCGCGCGGCCGCGAGGAGGATGACGTCACCAAGGACATCGTGCTGCGGGCCAGCAGCGAGTTCAAGAGCGTGCTGCTCAGCCTGCGCCAGGGCAGCGTCATCGAGTTCAGCACCATCCTGGAGGGCCGCCTGGGCAGCAAGTGGCCTGTCTTCGAGCTCAAGGCCATCAGCTGCCTCAACTGCATGGCCCAGCTCTCGCCCGCCAGGCGGCACGTGAAGATCGAGCATGACTGGCGCAGCACCGTGCATGGCGCCGTGAAGTTCGCCTTCGACTTCTTCTTCTTCCCGTTCCTGTCGGCGGCCTGAGGATGGTCCGCCACGAGGAGCTTCCAGTGCATGCTGCCGTGAGGCCCTTCCCCAGTGTGGCCCCAGCCCGACAGGCGTGCACCAGTGCCATGTGTGCCCACGTGTGCAGACCTTGACTGCAGAGACCTCGCGTCCATGTGTAGACTGCGTGGACCCCGACAAAGGGGTGGCCGCTGTGTAGCTCTGTCCACTGTGAATGCCCAGTGTGTTGGGAATTGCATGCCATCTCCACCCCGAGCCCGACCTTTCTGAGTGACGTGGGTGTGCCAGGCTAGACTAGGAGGTTCCTGTGTCTCGAAAAACACTTTACACATGAGATTCCCTCTCCTCACCCACCTTCAAGCGCCCTGTTGCCTCTTATTTACTTTTGTGTTGGATTTGTTGTTTAAAGAACCAAATAAGCATCTGTGTAAACTCCACAATAGTGTTTCTTATTTCTTTGGTCACTGCTAACCCTAAGCAGCCGTTCCCCTTTCCTGGGGGATGTGCGCAGCAGCTGGCGCCTATCATGTGCTCAAGGCCCAGCCCCAGCAGAGGCTGGGAGAGGCGGCGCACTGGCAGTGTGTCACACTGAGCACAGCACCACAGGCTGCCTCATGACCCTCCTGTCCAGCAGGTAGTGGGTGAGTTTGTGAGGGTCTTGCCTGAATCCATCGGGACTTGGGAAACAGAGAACCCTGTGGTGGGGGGCGGGGGGAGGGGTCCTGTCAGTGCTCGGAAGAGCCTGACCATGTTCAGTGCTGTAGAGCAGAAAGCCGGGGTCCTGAGTGGCTGAAATAAAAACCTCTGGTGGAACGTGCAGTGCTTTCCTTCCTTCCTTACTGAAAAGAAGTATTTCTTGTACATGCATGAGAATCAGCAGAGCCCGCACTCCTGTCGAATGAAATGCAAGCGCGGTCTGAGTTACAGAAGAGCAAGGTTGACGTTTCACAGTTGACAGCTTCCTGCCAAAGCCAGACCCTGGCTTCACCTCCAGCTGGGGCACCTGCTGTAACTGTGGGGTGGCCTGGGCGTGGGCTGCCTGTGCAGAGACACCTGTGCTGAAGGTGACCATGGAGTGTCAGCCCAGCCATCCTCTCAGATCTTACTGAGCGGAAAGTGCATAGTCACTTTCCGAATTATCCTCGAATTCCAGTTACCCATGAAGCGGAGCCTATAGGGTGATTCACGGTGCGGGGGCTGCCGCCCATGCCGGAGTATGTTGTGAAACCGCCTCCTGTGTTCCCTCATCTGCAGTGATGACCCCATGGAATTATAAGCAGAACGTAGTCATTCGGGGGTGCCCGAGCAGCTGGAGGTCCCTCAGCAAGCCTCACCCCTCTTGGGCTGCCTGTCTGTCCCAGCCCCTTGGGTCTTTGGTGTCTTCCCTGAGGTTGAGGATGTGGCCTATACCTGCTCCTGTCCCCCGTAGGCTGGGCTGCTCTCTGCTGGGCAGCAGGCCTCGCCTCTTTGCTGTGGATGGGGAATGTCGAGTGGTCACACGCTCTGGCTTGGCCACCTGGTGTTGCCGTGCAGGATGTCGTTGCTCCATTTTCCTCGGACGGCACTGGGTGGTGGCAGCTACACCCCCGCACTGTCCTCCCATCCTGGCTTGTCCTGCCTGGGGGTGCTGCGTGAAACCACACGAGAGGCAGGAGGTGTCATCCCTCCGAGCCACGGGCTCGCCCCTGGGTTTCTTTCCCAGGCAGTGAGATGAGGTTGGAGTTCAGTCCCACTTCCTCTCCCCATCCTGCGGATTTGTGAGGCCATGGAGGACCCTCGCCCTGTGACTCTGCCCCCAGGATCCCCACTGACTGTGCAGAGGAGGGAAGCCGCATGATGCGTTCCGAGTGGACAAAGATGACAGCACAGCATCTCCTCACAACACCTGGATGAGGAAGATGCTCTAACATCCCCCATCTACAGAAGAGGACACCGAGGTTCAGAGTGGAGGCCATAGCACAGTAGCACATGGCACATAGCATAGCAGGAAGGACAGATCCCCCCCCGTCCCCTTCCCCTGGGCCACCACGCTGCCACTCAGCACCCCTGATTAGTTTCTAACCAACCAGCAGAGGCACAGCTTGGAGGAGGAGTGGTGCTGTCTTTTGGGCAGAGTCCAGATTGGGCATGGTCCGGAGTTTCACTCATTCTGCCACAAAGCCCTATGCCACCAGGCACCATTTAGCACCTGTCCCCAGGCCTCAGTGTCCCGATCTGTAAAATGGAAAGTTCTGGGCTAGGTCAGTGGTTTTCAAAACTTAGCAACACCATTTTTGTTTGTTTGTTTGAAATAGGGTCCCTTTGTCACCCAGGCTGGAGTGTAGTGGTGCTATCTGGGCTCACTGCAGTCTCCACATTTGTCCTGGGGTTTACGGAAAGGCTCTTCCCCCCCTGCACCCACCACCCAGGAAAGAACCTGCCGTCTGCAGAAACAGCAGTTATTTAACACCCCGTCCCGGCCACCTGCTCTGGGCTGGGCCTTCACCCCACGGAGCTGTGGGACAACCAGGGAGGGACCGGGGGCAGAGTCTCACTTGGCTTCCATGAGGTAGTAGCATTTGAGAGAATGAGTCAAGAAAGACCCAACTGGGTGGTGCCATCCCAAGTGCCAGGAGAGGGTTTGGCGCCAGAGTTTCCAAGCCCTCTGGAAGCCCAGCTCCCGGAGCGTTCTTTCAGGGGCCTTCACTGTCCATTCTCGGGCGGCGAAGCCATCAGAAAGACCACTCTGCCTCCTTTGGACATGCTCTTAAAGACCAGGCATTCAAAGTTCGATTATTCAAATGCTCTTTTCCTTTTTTTTTTGAATCCTACATCATGCAAGCGCACTCCCAAGTGAGGTGACAAAAACCCACATTTCTGCAGATTCCCACGAAGCAGGACCTGTCTCTCTTGAGTCTGCCACCTGAGGACAGAATCCTGTAACCACCCCAGCTCCCAGTCAGCAGGATGGGGTGTCGGGGCTATTAAACAGCCACGTGGCCCAGTGCATCTCATCCAGCAGCCCGGGGAAAGTATGCTTTGACGGCCAGGCCCCTATCCGATAAATGGTGCTTCCTCTTCGTGACAAATAAAATGAACGCTCATTCACCCAAAATATTGAGCCCCTGCTGTGTGCTTCACTCTTCCTGGCACAGGGGATGCAGCAATGCACAGAGAAGAGCCCCTGCCCCGCTGGGAGGGATGTTTGTGGGGAGATGGACCACACACCAATCAGTGAATATAGCACAATGGCAGGTAGAGAAAAGAGCTACAGTCATCTACCGTGAGCGCCGTGATGCTCTGCCCAGTTTCACCAACATTAATGGAGCAACCACTATATGCTGGACACATACCATGCATTTTCTCATCCTGGCAGCTGTTGCAAAATAGACAGTTCCATCCTGAAGACTGTGGGCACTAGAATTGCAGCCCCCAAAGATGTCCGGGTGGCTAATCCCCAAATCCTGTTCGTGTGTTCCCTCGTATGGCAAGAGGGACATTGCGGATGGGATTCAGTTAAAGATCTTGATACCGGGGAGATGATTCTGGACTTTCCTATCCAGGAGGGCCCAATGTAATCTCAAGTGTCCTTGTAAGAGGGAGGCTAGAAGGTCAGGGTGAGAGATTGGAAGGCTTCAAGATAGAGGAAGGGACCATGAGTCAAGGAATGTGGGTGTCTCTCACGCTGGAAAAGGTGAGGAGATGGTTCTCGCCTGCAGCCTCCAGTGAGACACAGCTGGAGTGAGGCGTCAGACTGGGCCACTGACAGGGCTCTAGAGTCCCAGATTCCCACACCCCTGCCCCTCTGCATGGCTCCTGAGTCCCTCTCTGAGGTGTCTCCTGGAAAACCCTTGGGTTCCTGCTCCTTGCCTGTTGTCCCTGAATGTTGCTGCCTTTTGCAGCTAGTCTGTCTCTCTCTGAGGCTCATGATGTCATCTGACTGTGTGGGCCCCACGCATAATTCTAAGAGCACCCAGGTAAAGATAAAGGGGCTTTGTTGTTTTTCTAAAAAGGACTTTGCTGTTTCTTGACTCACTCATAGCTTGATCAATTACCTGGAGCTCTAAAAGCTTCCCAGTTGTTAGGAAACCGCACCTTGGAGGCTGGCAAACCATTGTTAAAGTTGCTCCTAAAGGGTTGAACTTCTGCGGTGACTTTGGAAAGTAGCCTGGGGAAAATCAAACAAACAAACAAACAAGAAAACAGAAAAGACTTCGGTTCCCTTTTCTTTCTTTCCAGAAGTGATCAATCAGCTAACCTCACTGTTTCTAGCTTTCCTCTGCCTACATGATGTGCTTTTTTCTGCTGTTGGCCAGAAAGGCCATTTTCTTCCTATGTTAGTCACAGAGTAACCTGTCTCTTTAGGACAGTGGGGTCCTGTGCTGAATCCCACCCCCAAAGATGGAAAGAACTCGGGTGCTGCGTTGTGGGAAGCCCCAGCTGAGACTAAGTGTACAACGGGCTGAGAGCCGAGAGCCTGGCCCGGCAAGCCAGGCAGTGAGGGGACCCAGTACCCCACTCCCCGTTTCTGCTGGAGCTGGAAGAGCCCCGAGGACGTCAGCCCCATGACAGGAGGGAGCTGGGGCCCAGAGCTGGGTGGGGCAGCCGACTGCTCCCTGCAGAACACCGACCAGTGTCTCCAGGTATTTCCAAACCTGGGAGGGCTTTGTGTTTAGTTAAGTCGAGGAGGCTGTCCCCTCTTCGAGGCTGTTTGGATTTATTTCAGCAAAAAGTGGCGGAAGTTATTACGCAGGAACTTTTTGTAGCATATGAACAATGAATCCCGATGGGTACTGTGATGGTTACCGTGAGGTGTCAACTGGATTGGATTGAGGGATGCCCAGATAGCTAGTGAAGCGTTGTTTCTGGGTGTGTCCATGGGGGTGTTGCCAGAGGAGACTGACATTTGAGTCAGTGGACTGGGAGAGGAAGACCTACCCTCCATGTGGGTGGACACCATCCAACCGGCTGCCAGCGCGGCTCCAACTGAGCAGGAGGAAGGTGGGGGAAGCTGGCTTGCTGAGTCTTCCAGTTTCATCTTCCTCCCATGCTGGATGCTTCCTTCTGCTCCTCCTGCCCTTGGAGACATCAGACTCCACGTTCTTCGGCCTTTGAACTCTGGGACTTACACCAGTGGTTTGCCGGGGGCTCTGGGGCTTTCAGCCAAAGACCGAAGGCTGCACTGTCGGCTTCCCTACTTTTGAGGCTTTTGGACTCATGCTGAGCCACTACTGGCTTCCTTCTTCCCCAGCTTGCAGACCGCCTGTCATGACACTTTCCTTTGTGATCATGTGAGCTAGTTCTCCCTGATAAACCCCCTTTCACAGACACATAGATCCTATTTGTTCTGTCCCTCCGGAGAACCCTAATACAGGTACCAACAGAAACCTTACGACTTCCCCTAGATTCTGCAGGCTGCATGGAGTTCACCACCCTTTGCCTCGCGATATCAGTGCGGGAAGAACAGAGGCGCGCTGGGGTCAAGACAGAATGGGACCAGACCCCAGCTCCGGAACCTATGACCACATAGGTTTCAGAGACCTGGGTTCCAGCCTGGCCTCTGCCTTTACTGTGTGGCCCTGGGCAGGTTCCCTAACCTTTCTGAAACTCAAGTTCCTTACCTCTAGAACAGGAGCAATCATAGGACATGCCTCACAGGTTTATGTAGAATGAAATAGAGTGCAAAGTGTGCAACACAAGGCCCGGCACGCAGTAGGTCTCAATCAGTGGTCACTCTTGTCACTACCTGTAGGATGGGCCTTGGGCATGCCTCCTAACTTTTCTGACCTCAATTGGCTCCTCTGTGAGATCAGGATTATAAAGATCTGCTTTTCAGGGTGGCTACGATTTGTTGAGAAATAAAGTATCCATCACACCATCATTTACACAATCATTCATTCATGGAGCCATTCATTCCTTCAATCATTTATTCAATCATTCATGAATTTATGGATTTAGTCCATCATCCATTCATTCTCCAGTTCTCAAGGATCCTGTGCTGGGCGCAGCCAAGACATGCTCCCTTCCAGTGGGCAGCTAGGTAAGCGGGGGCCTGAGGAAGTGCAGGGACTGTCATCAGCAAATCCTGCTCCAGAATGGAGACAGAGCAGAGCATGTTCCACCCAGGAAGCCTTTGCTTTGCTCCCTCTCCTGCCAGCCCAGCTCAGGTTCTGCCAGTCCCTGAACCCTTCTCACACTCTCCACCCCACCCATCAGGACACATAGGGCAGACTGTCAGAGGCGTGTGAACCAGAGCAACTCCATCTTGAATAGGGTAAAATGAGGCTGAAACCTACGGGGCTGCATTCCCAGACGATTAAGGCATTCGAAGTCACAGGATCAGACAGCAGACTGGCACAGGATACAGGTTATAAAGACCTCGCCCATAAAACAGTTTGCAGTCAAGAAGCCGGCCAAAACCCACCAAAACCAAGATGGCCACGAGAGTGGCCTCTGGTCGCCTTTGCTGCCACACGCCCACCAGTGCCATGACAGTTTACAAAGGCAGGGGCAATGTCAGGAAGTTACCCTCCATGTTCTAGACAGGGGAGGCATGAATAATGCGCCCCTCGTTTAGCATAGCATCAGAAATAACCATAAAAATAGGCAACCAGCAGCCCTCGGGGCTGCTCTGTCCATGGAGTAGCCATTCTTTTATTCCTTTACTTTCCTAATAAACTTGCTTTCACTTTACAGACTCGCCCTGAATTCTTTCTTCCACGAGATCCAAGAACCCTCTCTTGGGGTCTGCACTGGGACCTCTTTCCGCAACATCTTCGCTTCCTTTCTCTTTAAGTTAAATTAAATGCTCATGGGTTTTAAAGCCTCTATCCCTTTGCTCTCACCCCGCGTTGCCATGCCTTAGAGGAACGGCCTCCACCCCTTTCAGCTGCTTCTTCTGCTAGTTACCTTCATGTTTTGGAATAACATGTTCATACACTATTTCTGATTTTCCAGTTTGACTTAATATGCATGGACACTATGAAAGAAAAATCATCTCTCATATGGCCCCCCAGCCTCCTTCAACCAGACTTTAGTGGACAAGCCACCTTCCCAATATGACCATCTCACCGGGTCCTGTTAAATCAGTGTCCACCATTTCTGTGCTGTGTAAATAGGATTCACAGCTGGGCCACGGAAGGCACTACGATCTCCTTCCTTCCTTCCTCCCTTCCTTCCTTCCTTCCTTCCTCCCTCCCTCCCTCCCTCCCTCCCTCCCTCCCTTCCTTCCTTCCTTCCTCCCTCCCTCCCTCCCTCCCTCCCTCCCTCCCTCCTTCCTTCCTTCCTTCTTTCCTCTCTTTCTTTCTTTCTTTCTTTCTTTCTTTCTTTCTTTCTTTCTTTCTTTCTTTCTTTCTTTCTTTCTTTCTTTCTTTTCTTTCTTTCTTTCTCTCTCTCTCTTTCTTTCTTTCTTTCTTTCTTGAGACTGAGTCTCACTCTGTCACCCAGGCTGGAGTGCAGTGGCGTGATCTTGGCTCACTGCAACCTCCACCTCCCAGGTTCAAGCAATTCTCCTACCTTGGCCTCCTGAGTAGCTGGGATTACAGGCACCTGCCACCATAGCCGGCTAAGTTTTAGTAGAGACGGGATTTTGCCATGTTGGCCAATCTGGTCACAAACTCTTAACCTCAGGTGATCTGCCTGCCTCAGCCTCCCAAAGTGCTGGGATTACAGGCGTGAGCCACTGTGCCTGGCTTATGATTACTTTTTGTTTACACTGTGCCTAATAATTATCTAGTTTTTTGTTTGCCTATTTTTTTCCACATTGATCACTAATTCATTTGTGAAAAATAGAAAATTCTTCTCAATGTGTTAAAACTATCAGATAAACTCTCAACTTCTGCTTCCCCAGCCCCCGTAGATTTGTTGTTTGGAACTTTCCATCTTCCTGTGTCAATCTGGACTGTTCACTCTCCAGGCCCACCACCCAGCTGTCACCCTGGGGACTCCCTCACTGTCACCCGGGTGTTCCCTTTGCGTCTCTCCTCTGTGGTATCCCTGTTTCTGGGATCCCAGATGGATTAGCTAGGAAACAGGCTAGGCTGCTATAACGGAGACCCCCCAGTACAACAGTTTATGCAAAACAGAATTGTGTTTCTTTCTCAGGTCAGCATCTGAGTAAGTGGCCCAGGCTAGCGTGCTGGCTCCAGGCAGGTCTCTTCTCTCTTGTCGCTCTCTCTCTTTTGACCCACATTTTCTATCCTGAGATCTAAACTAGCTGCTCCAGCTCCTGAAACTGCCTTTGCAAAATTATAACTGAGGAAATTACGACAGTGAAAAAAGTCAGACTTAACCGACTCCATCTTCCTTCTAACCTTTAAGCTGTCCTTGTTCATTCCTGGACATAGGCCAAACTAACTTTGGGAAGGACTTCGGTTCATGGTTTGACTGAAATAAATTGCTAACAGCCCTTTCCCAAAAAGACCCCCCTTCTTGCCTGGGGTCCAGTCTGCCTTTGCAGGACTAACAAACTAGCTACGAGATTAGAAATGAACAGTTTAGCGGTCATGCAACCTCTGGCTCCAAGAGTCTGAACCTCCCCATATTGCTCCTGGGGATAACATCACCATTGGAAAACCTAAGACCAGTGCTCGAGATATTTTGCAGACCCTGCACTCAATGGATCAGCCAACACCACCCAGACCAGTAACCAGGCTGAACCAGTTCTACCATTGTACCTAGGAAGAGAAGACATTAAGAAAGCCTCACTTCAAACTCCTGTGATTCCATCTCCAACCTGACCAATCAGCACTCCCCACTTCCCAAGCCCCTACCCGCCAAATTGTCTTTAAAAACTGTGATCCTGGCCGGGCGCAGTAGCTCATGCCTGTAATCCCAGCACTTTGGGAGGCCGAGATGAGCAGATCACTTGAGGTCAGGAGTTCGAGACCAGCCTGGCCAAGGCAGTGAAACCCTGTCTCTACTAAAAATACAAAAATTAGCCGGTCATGGTTGCGGGTGCCTGTAGTCCCAGCTACTCGGGAGGCTGAGGAAGGAGAATCACCTGAACCCAGGAGGTGGATGTTGCAGTGAGCCAAGATCGTGCCACTGCACTCCAGCCTGGGTGACAGAGCGAGACTCTGTCTCCAAATTAATTAATTAATCAAATTAAAATTAACACTCTGATCCCCAAATGCTTGGGGAGACTGATTTTGAATAATAAAAAACTCCAGTCTCCCACACAACTGGCTCTGCATAAATTACTTTCTCCGTTGCGATTCCCCTGTCTTGATAAATCGGTGCTGTCCAGGCAGGGGGCGAGGTGAACCCCCTGGGCGGTTACACTTCCAGCCCTGCGTCTACAGTCTGGCCAGCATTGAGGATGGGAGGGCAGGTGAAAGAGAGGCTTCTCCCCTCTTACAGCAGTGCCTGGAGCAGATCACTTCCATGTCCTCTCTGTGGGCCCCACCTGGCTCTGGCGGACGATCCTGTGTCCAGACAACAACTCCACTGTGATGTGCAAAGGGAAGGTCAGATGTCAGGGACAACCAGGGGTCCCTGCCTCATGGGTTTCCTTCTTTCCTGGTTGCATGTTAGTGATGCACACCCTCCAGCGGCTTCCTGAGAAATTGTCTTTACGTGAATGGGAGCCAGTTTGAAAAATTCCCCACCATAGGTCCATACCTTTGGGTCGTCTCCTCTCATGGTGACCTGGGCTGGGTCCTGTCACTTGTTTTGGCCCACGGGACGACAGTAAATGTGACACAAGCAGAGACTTGAGAAGCAGGTGTGCCTTGGGGCTTATCTTACTGACCTTGGGAGCTCCAGTGTCACAGACATTGGAACCACAGTGACTCCATCTTGAATGGGGGCTGAGTAAAATGAGACTGAGACCTGCTGGGCTGCATTCCCAGGTTAGGCATTCTTAGTCAACAGGAGATTTACAGATAGGGAATAAGTGAACAATGTTTACCGAACAGACCCCGGATTTAACAAACCCAGGAAATGTCCTGATGTCCCAATACCTTAAGAACAAAAGCATTCTTAGTTTAAAAATAAGTTTGGTGGCTGAGCGCGGTGGCTCACACCTGTAATCCCAGCACTTTGGGAGGCTGAGGTAGGCAGATCACCGGAGGTCAGGGGTTCAAGACCAGCCTAGCCAACCTGGTGAAATGCATCTCCATTAAAAACACAAAAAATTAGCAAGGCATGGTGGCTGGCACCTGTAATCCCAGCTACTTGGGAGGCTGAGGCAGAAGAATTGCTTGAACCTGGGAGGCAGAGGTTGCAGTGAGTGGAGACTGCACCACTGCACTCCAGCCTGGGTGACAGAGCAAGACTCTATCTCAAAAAAAAAAAAAAAAAAAAGGTTTGCTGTAAAGATTCTTGCAGAAGACAGTAGTTGCACAAAGATGAACAATCCCTAGTCACCAGCCCTAGCAGCAGAGCACACCTCCCCCAGGATTTTGTGGTTTGTTGTCTTGTATATAAACAAGCACTGTACCTCCTCTTGCTCTTGGGAACACCCTACTCTGCCTGTGGATAGCAATTCCTTCTAGCAATTCCTTCTTGCCTTTACTCTCTTAATAAACTTGCTTTCACTTTACTCTGTGGACTCGCCCTGAATTCTTTCTTGTGCAAGATCCAAAAACCCGCTCTTGGGTCTGGATTGAGACCGCTTTCTGGTAACACTGGGGCGATCACAGGGCTGGCCTGGGAGAGCCCCCTGGGTGACAGAGACGCCTGCTGATGGCATCTGTGTTACCCTGAGACAACCAGAAAACCTGTGAGTGAGGCCGTTCTTAAACATTCACCCTCAACTCTGCCTCCCAGCCCACACACGGAATTGTAAGAAATAGTCAATGTTTACTCTTTTTTTTTAAAAGACCCTAAATTCTGGGGTGTTTCATTACACATCAAAAGCTAATTGGTACAAAACCTCGCGTGGGTAAAACGTCTTTGTTTCCCTCTCGAGTGTAATCAATAGTTTGAAGGGGCATAGCCAGCATTTGAGGTTCGACAATTTCTTCTTAGACTTTGAAAGCAGCACTCCCTTCCCTTATTGCTGCTGGGATGCCTGAAGACGTATTCTGATTCTCCTAAGCCATGGTTTACAGTGTTCTCAGTCTCCCTGAGTTCTGATTCCTCAAAGGGATGGCCCTGGAAGTGGGTGGATTTTCTGCTGTCGTGCCAGACACAGTGGTTTCTTTTCATCTGCAAAGTTTGATTCTTCAGGTCAGAAAACTTTTGAATATTTTCTTGCCTCCATTTTCTTTGTTGAACTCCTCACATCTGTGTGCTGAGGCCTCTTAGAGGAGGTTAGCTTTGTTGTTTATTTATTTATTTATTTATTTATTTATTTTGAGACGGAGTCTCACTCTGTCGCCCAGGCTGGAATGCAGTGGCGCAATCTTGGCCCACTACAAGCTCCACCTTCCGGGTTCAAGCGATTCTCCTGCCTCAGCCTCCCAAGTAGCTGGGATTACAGGCATGCCCCACCATGCCCGGCTAATTTTTGTATTTTTAGTAGAGACGGGTTTCACTATGTTGGCCAGGCTGGTCTCCATCTCCTGACCTCAAGTGATCCGCCTGCCTTGGCCTCCCAAAGTGCTGGGATTACAGGTGTGAGCCACCGTGCCTGGCCAAGGTTATCCCTTTTTCTCATCTGTTTTCTTTGGGATTCTCTTTGATTTTTTTTTGTTCTACTTCCTGAGAAATTTCCTCAACCATATCTTCCAATCTTTGCAGAGATCTTTATTTTTGCAATCATGCTTCTAATTTCCATGGTTTCCTTAGCGTCTCCATGTGTTTCTATGGCTATGTTTTCCATATTCTCTTATCTCTATGCAGATATTCATTATCAGAGTTTTGAAAACTAGATTCCACTTGGCACTGTAGCTAAAGGTTGCAGCTGTGGAACTGAGCGCCAATAAAGCCCCAATAAAGCAGACCCGCAGAACAGCACCTGCCTTCCTCCTGCTGAACCTGAAGCCCAGAACTCCCTCTTGAAAGCCAGAGGCAGGGCCTGGCTCCTGGCAGGGTGCAGGGAAACTTACCCGCACACTCTCCTGTTTAGCTCAGCAATTGTGGCAGGTGGGGCAGAGCCTCTCTGGCTTCCTGAAGAATCCAGGTACCCTGTCGTTTCTCTCCCCCGAGGCTTCCATTCTCTGGGACCCTCAGGCACGTCTGTGGGGGAGAACTGAATGAGGAGTTATGTGCTACCTGTGTGATTGTGAGCTAATTCTTCAACCTCTCTGAATCAGTTTCCTCATCTGTATCATATTCTCATGGAGAGTGTGTGTGTGGAGATCATGATGGGCCGTGCACACCTGATGCAAGACAAAACAAGACAACTATCATTACGGAGTGTTGTGTGCCAAGCACTGTGTTTTGCACTATCCAAGTTAATCTTTCCCTTTCTCTCCCACCACAAACCTACAAAATAGGGAGTCCTTGTAGCTCCATTTCCTCAGTGATGAATTCAGAGCTAGGGAAAGTTAAGAGCTGAATTAGGAGCTAGAGGCAGCAAACCCTTGATGTGAACCCAGCTTCCCAGTGCAAAGCCCATGGGCATCCCCACTTGCTGTACTGCCTCCCGACGGGCTCCACCTCCATGAAGTTGGACTCATTAAAAACAAACAGCATCCTGGGCCTCGTTTTTGATGTAACATTTGTTATTTTATTGGAAAAAGCTGGTATTAACATATTTATAGTTTTATTCAACAATTGGGTAATTTGTGAGACACCAAAGAGAAAAAGAATGCACCTATGAGTTACAGAGTCCAAACTGATCAGGGCTGACAACTTGATCACCATGTATCCCACACCACCACCACCACCACCCCTACCTCCACCACCACCACCTCCACCACCACCCCCATCACCAAGAGCTTCGTCCTCAGAGAAGAGCTAAATTTAAAAAACCCAACAACTTCACAACGACCATGTGAACGCCCGTACATTCGAGAAGACCAGAAAATGTAAGCAGAGCAGGGATGCAAGTCTGTGACTATTATGCTGGTCCTTCCGCCATTTCTGGTTTTGTCCCTCCCACTGACACCTTTTCTTAACACACATTTTATCTTCACAATTTGCTTTGGACATCATTATTTTCCAGGGATCCAAAGACATACTTTTTCTCAAAGAAGATCTTTTCCTTTCTTTTTTCTCCTTTTTGGTTTGGTACCCAAAGTTTAAAACAGAAGTAAGGAACTAGGAACCGTATTAAGACTTCCTTTTGAAGAACATGTAAGATTCGTACTTTGAAGATGGTAAATGTTAAATCTATGATGTGACAGTAACCTCTAGCTGCAAATACAAGTTTCCTCTCTTAACATTTGACTCACAAAGGGAGATGGATCGTAGCAAATATCCAAGTAATTGGTAAGGCCCTCAGAGCTGGGTTTTGGCTTCAACACGCTATCTATACAATTAACCACATTCTCAAACCTCTTTACAAGGGGGAAAAAGTAATCCAATCCTTTGATTGTTAAATTTAATTAGAATAGATATGTACATATAATACTGTCCAGGTCAACTGGATTTTATAGTGATATATAAACAAACATTCTTCATTCACGTTGATTAAAAAAAAAAAAATCAATGATCCATTTCCCTGTGTAAATGTTATATGGCCAGAAG
Organism: Macaca nemestrina; assembly: GCF_043159975.1. NCBI lineage: Eukaryota > Metazoa > Chordata > Mammalia > Primates > Cercopithecidae > Macaca > Macaca nemestrina. The sequence continues at coordinate 189,946,814 of NC_092127.1, forward strand.
TGAGTACACATGCACTTTGTGCTTTTACACACACAAAAGTATACTGTAATCCACTGAGAATAACCTCAGCTGGGTCTATTTCCTGGGTTATGTTACATCTTGTAAAAAACAAAACAAAACAAAATGGTTGGATTTGGCTGGGTCTCTGCTCCTCGCTTTCTGAATCAAAATGCCAAACTACGTGGTTCTGCTGTGAGTCCATGAGCAAAGACGACTCAGAGGGGTGGGCAGGTGTGGTATCATCAGAACAGGAGCATCTACCATGGAAACACCACCTTCTCTGTCGCCCTCATTGTCAGAGGGGCAGAGTTCCCGAGGGACACGTCCTCTGGGACTGTGTGGTCCTTAAAGTAAAGGTATCCTAAAATGGTCAGAACATGCAATTTCCTTTCAGAGGCAGTTCAGTGCATTGGCTCAAGGAGGGTGCAAGCCCAGGGTGAAGTGGAGTCCCGGGGAGGGCTGTACTCCTGAAGCCACCAAGCAGAGCAAGGAGCTCCGGGGGTCTTCTCCATCTTCCATCCTGCGTTTCAGTTCTCCTGGACCCTTGTCGTAGCCAAGTCTGCCATGTCCTATTTTCCAAGACAGAGAGGCATTCCTTTCCAAACCTTCCATTCGAGTGTCACTTAAACATGAGCCACCCACGAGATGGACTGGAGAGAACCTTGTGTGAAGACCCGGACGGGCTCCTGACACCACTGCTTGGCGGGCGCCTGCCATGGGTGACCTGTGCATCTGCTCAGAGCCTCAGTTTCTTCTCGTGGACAGAGGGGATCCTAAGGCTTCCTCTTATCCCCAGCATCCAGCCCAGAGCCTGGCACGCTTCAAGAAGTTGGTGCTTATGATGGAAATGAATGAACACCCACCTCGCAGTCAGGAGGAAGATTCCAAAAAATCGTGAATGGGAGCCAGTGTCCGCTCCAGGAAGGTGCCCAGTGAATGCTGAAGGGCGAGGGGAAAGCGGCTGCAGGGAGGGCTGCAGGGGTAAGTCAACAGCCTCTAGGGCTGAGCACCATGCCCAGCACACAGGAGAGGCTCAGCAAACGGCAGGTGAATCAGATGAGGACACAGGCACGCAGAAGACAAATCCCACCCCGCTCCTCTCAGGAAACTGCACCAGATCTGGGACCTGGGATGTTTCAAGACGTTCAGAAAACCTAGGAAAGAAGCTTGCATCTGCAAATTCTCAGCGTGAATTCACCCTCCGAAATACAAAGGTGAGATCATCAGCTCTCAGACAGGGCCAACTGCTCCATTTATAACCAAAAGACCCCCTGGCTGGCTCGTTTGAGATTCATCATCTGTCCCTGGAGCCCTGATCTGGGACCGGTGAGGCATGGGGGGAAAGCAGCTCCCATCAGCTCCGGCCCCTGCAGCAGGACGCACTGGAGTGAAAAATTAACCCGGACGCATAAAAAGTCCTATCGATGTGGTAAAGACCACAGACCGAGACGGTGAAGGGACGTGAATGAAAGAACCCTGAACTGTAAGACTCCACAGTCATGTCCATTTTATGATTTGTGGCGGTGAACGCTTCCTTTCCTTTTTATTTTTTTAAACAGACAATTACTGCCAAACACAATTCTGGCCTAGGGAAGCTGGGGCAGGGATGGGGGCCCAGGCTTCCTGTGTCCACACACTGCCACCTCTGCGGCTGTCCTCGTTGGCGCTGTGACTTCCTTCCCCTCCTTGCGTTGCGGTCGTGAAGATCATGTCGGGGATGACTTGCGCAAGGCTGGGTGGTGGGGGCCGGGATCTGCACGTACCTAGTGCATGTCAGAGTTCACCTTGTCCTGGAAGATGTACAGGTTGTTGGTGGCAGCGATGGCGATGATGTTCTCAGCCGGGTGCCAGGCCGTGTGCAGGATCTTCTTGGTGAAGTCCAAGCTGTCCACACTGATGTCATCACGCCGGCGCTTGCCCCCCACGCACACACGCCGCGGCTTGAGCACAGCCCGGGGCTTGCTGCTTTCCCTTGAGGCCTCCAGGGTCACGTCTCGCTTGGTATTCCGATCGAACATGCGGAAGAAGTTGTTGTAGGCCCCGGTCATGATGACGCTGGTGGGAGAAGGAGAGGCGTCAGGCGAGGAGGAGCACGAGCCTCTTCTCAAGAAATAAGCCCAGGTGTGGGGACTCATGCCTATACCCCCAGGACTTTGGAAGGCCCCGGTGGGAGGATCGCGTCAGCCTACGAGTTCAGGACCAGCCTGGACAACATAGCGAGACTCCACCTCTACAAAAAAAAATTTTAAATGACCATAGTCCCAGCTATTCGGGAGGCTGAGGCAGGAGGATCACCTGAGCCTGGGGAGGCAGAGGCTGCAGTGAGCTGTGATTGTACCGCTGCAGTCTAGCCTGGGTGACAGAGTAAAACTCTGTCTCAAAACAACAAACAGACAAAAAAGAAAGCAAGCCCAGAGCCTACAGAGCCATCACTCCCTGGAAAGGGAACCCACACCTGCCTCTATTCCCCTGTCTCTTGGGGTCTCTTATATCCCCTCACATGTCAGCTGCCACCAACACGTAGACTCAGGCCAGGAGCTAAGATCATTTTTATGCTCTGCCCCAATCATCATGAAAATACCCTGCTGGCCGGGCGCGGGGACTCACACCTATAATCCCAGCACTTTGGGAGTCCGAGGCGGGTGGATCACCTGAGGTGAGGAGTTTGAGACCAGCCTGGCCAACATGATGAAACCCCGTCTCTACTAGAAATACAAAAATTAACTGGGCATGGTAGTGGGCACCTGTAATCCCAGCTACTCGGGAGGCTGAGGCAGGAGAGTTGCTTGAATCCAGGAGGCGAGGTTGTAGTGAGCCGAGATCGCACCACTGTACTCCAGCCTGGGCAATAAGAGCAAAACTCCGTCTCGGAAAAAAAAAAAAAAAAAGAAGAAAGAAGGAAAGAAAAGAAAAGACAATGCCCTCCTGTAATTTCTGTTAGTCCAGGAGAGAAAGCCCTGGCCTTCCAAAGGGACTGTGCGACCACAGCAGGAGGTAGCCACGGAAGCAGCTGGGACAGAGAACCACCAGGCCCTGCTTCCCTCCAGGGGCCCGCCTGTCCCGAGGAGTCGGGTGAATAAAGGAATATGCATCGCCATGAGGGACGGGGCGAGCAGTGCTGATGTGCAGAGGCTCACCGCCCTCGCCATCCTGCTAAAGAGAATTCCACACCATTTCCTTGCTCTCCCTGCTCCTAAGGAGGGGATCCTGCTGGTGGGAGGAAGGATAAGTTCATCGACATAGTAAGAGGCAGCAGAGAAAGCACAGCTCTGTGGGCCTGTGCCCAGAGGAAGGGTTTTGGGGTTTGGCCTCTGCAGGGCCCTGGAGCAGCTGTGGGGTGCAAGGTAAGTGGGGAGGAAGAGGGCATTCCAAAAAGCAGCCACGAGATAAAGAAGTTGTCCTGCTGAAGGCTCTTCAGGGAGGAAATCCTATTTCCTTTTGGAAGCCGAGTTGGGCTTCCTGAGGTTAACACCGCTCTGAGACAGAACCAGGGGGATCCCTGGGTCTCCACGGGTTATGCACAGAGGACAAAAGCTCACACGTGAGCTCAGGCACTGTGGTCAGGGGCTTGGGGTCTGGCCAGTCCCCCTGGGTCTGGGTCCTAGCTCTGCCCTACCCTGACATGCACCCTATCTTAGTTTTCTATAAATATTAGGGTCAACAAGGGAACGCAGCCCCTGGTAAGTGCGAATCAGGGGACGCAGGCTGAACACCCCGCACAGTGCTGGGCTTGGGGCACTTTGCCTCTTGTTATTTACCAGGTACTTCTCGATCCTAATCGTCCATGTGACCGAAGCCACACCTGCTTTATATATGTGACTCAGAGCCTGGGACAAGGGAAGCAGCATGAGAGTGGGGCTGGGTGAACGAGTCCCACAGAAGGGCCCTGCCCAGGCACCACAGGCTGACTGGGGGAGGCCACACTCCCCGCGCTGGCACAGTGGGGAGGCAGCCCCCTTTGTTCTTCAGGGAACAGTTCATAAAATGAACCTGGGTGATTTCACACAACGCTGGCTCTTCTGATCCATTTAGTGGAAGGAAAGCGACATAATCAAAGTTATTTGCAACCCACACAGTTCCTGATCCTCCCTCTGTTCGGGTGTGGAATTCAGCTGACACGTGCTCTGGGGGAGAGGGAGGGGGCCCCCTCTCATCCTACAGCACCAAGCCCCAGCACCGTGAGAGCCATTCCTCACATTCATGCAGGTTTCTTAAATTCCAGAAGATTCTCTTAACAGGGAAAAGGCAGGTGAGCTGCTTCACCTCTCCTAGCCTCATCTGCATGTGGGATCAAAACGCCGGCTGCTTTTAGCCCTAGTGCTCCCCTCCTCTTTCCTTTGGGGAAAGAAAGGCTCCTGCCCACCGTGCCCCCGCCAGGGCTTGTAATCCCAGCTGCTTGGGAGGCTGAGGCAGAAGAATTGCTTCACCTGGGAAGGCGGAGGTTGCAGTGAGCTAAGATGGCGGCACTGCACTCCCTATCCCTGTCAGCTGTCAATCACAGTGCTCTCCCCGCCCCTGGCCAGGGGTTCAAAAAGTGGGCATGTGACCCACACAAAGCCAATCAGATCCTTCCATGAGAGTTTTACACAATCCCTGGAAGGGGTTTGCTGGCTGAGGATAATGGAAAGGGGAATGATTTGGGAGTCATCTCCGAAGAGGGAGAGGACGAGGCTAGTGTGTAAGGAGAAGCAGGGAGAAGCAGAGATGGGGAAGCACAGAGAGAAGAAAATGGCCCTACGGATACAGCATGAGCCCCTGGGGAAGCCTTGCCCTGGGATTTCTCGGAGCAAGTGTAGGTGTGTCTGACTCCTGCACCTGAGCATGCTCAGCTGGCACAAATCCCTCCCACCAGGCAGGACAGATAAGGAGAGCTTCATGGAGGAGGGGACGTTGGAGCTGGGTGTGGGAGGGTCTGCGGGATTCCTCCAAGTGGGTAACCAGGGGAAGGGCAGGCCTGCCAACAGGACAGTCCACGCAGGATCACTGGGACCCCTGCCCATACGAACTGGGATCTTGCTGAAGGCATCACACATGGTCTCATCCCCAAAACGGCCACGGAGGTCACAGTTTCCTAGAACCACTTTCCAGGTGAGCTGACTTAGAGAGGCCCAGGGGCTTCCTCAAGCACACGGTGGAGAGGGGTAGAACGTGGACCAGAAACTGAGGGAGTCCAGCAGGAGAGCTGCTGCCTCTCCACAGCGCGCTGCCCATCCGCGTTCTGCCGGCACTGGGAAGCCCCACTGCAAGGTCCATCAGGCAGCCACCATGCGGCAGCCGCGGCGGTCTGTGGGCCGGGCCAATGGTCAGAGGGAGTCAACAGGAATACGAGGGCAGCAACTGGGAGCCCGCGAGGATTCGAGTTTGCTTTGGTCTGCAAGGATGCGGGGACCGGGGGCAATCCTTGCTTCTCTCCTGAGCCTCTGAGCCCCTGGAAGGCAGGACCCAGGATCTGTTTATCTTGGACTCCTGACCATGGGGCATGTTGTTCTCAGAACAGTGCTCAAAGTGAAGTAGGAGGTGGCACACCTCTATGCCTTCTAGAAACATCCACAGCCACTGGACGCACCTGCCGTCCCAGTGAAGGGCTCAGAACAGGTTGAGTCAGAGTAGCCCCCCAGGGCACGCCACCCATTGTGGGAGGTAAACAAGGACAGACAGGGAGGCATGTGGGGGATCACTAGGACAGGGTGTGGCTGGTGTGTAAAGTGCACGCAGGAAGTTGCGGGTGGGAGGCAGGACAGGAGAGCCCAGGCCTGGACGCCACTGTCAGCTTGGAGGAGTTTGGCGGCTTCTCCAGTCCTGGGAGCAGGCGTCACCCGGCCTCGGGTGCCCCCTGGTGGCAGCTTGAAGGAAGGACGGGCTGTGGGTTGCAACCAGCGGGGACCTATCCCCCAAAACGCACAACAGCTGCAGGTTCCTCTCCTCCGATTTGAATAGACCCTCTTGGGGCCCACTGCACTAGGGAACCCCTAATGTGTCAGGGCCTGCAGCTCAGGAGCATGGGAGGAGCCCTGTCTGCTGGGGGTGTCTGGGATCTATCTGGGGGCAGGGCCTTAGAGAGAAGGTCCTGTGTCCTGCTGACCCAGCTGTGTCAGCCCAGTCCCAGGCCAGGCCTCCATCCTGGTTTTCTAAGTATCCTTTAGTGGCTCCCTGTGATCACCATGTCGGCCCCTCGCCTGACCTTGGGCTCTGCTCGGAGACCCCCGCGGTCAGGGGTAGCTCCAGGATGTTGGCAGCTCTCACGAACCGCCTTCCCTGGACACAATGGCTTGGCCCCCTGCTTGGATCCAGCCCTGCTTCCAGGGGGCTCCCTCCTGGTCCTGTCCCTGCCATGTCCAACCCCTCCTCTTATCCCACACACCAACCCTGATGGTCCCAGTCCTGTGCCCAGAGCCAGAGGGTCATAGCATAGTCATCTCACATGACCACCACAGTGCCGGCCACCCTCAGAGGTCCGGCAGAGCCCAGACCTGTCATGTGACTGATGCCATCCACAGGGTGGACACCCCCCTACCAGGTGACGCCCGAGTCAGGGCTGCTGGCTCTTACTCCGCCCTCCTTGCCTACCACACTGGACAGGACTGTGGGGAGGAGGTGACAGTACATGGGCTCCTGACGGGTGGTATTCTGATCTAGCAGCCAGTGTGGTCTTTATCTCCACACTGTCTGTCACCTGGAGACCCACTTCCGGATCTGGGCAGCTGGACTAGGAGGTATCCGGTCCTTGAGGAAGCAGCTGTAGGAGACACTGAGAGGCCACCTCTCAGCTTCTGAGCTTGAAACTCACAGATGGAGAACAGGCTTGTCTATTTCAGAATCTTACACCCGGCAGGACCCTGAGCACTAAGCTGATGTGATTTGGGAGGGCAGAGGAGGGATTTTCCCACCTCCAGAATGGAGGGAGAATCCCAGAGAAGAGACACAGAGGTAAGGAATCACAGGTAGAGGTAAGGGGGCCTCTGCCACGGCCCCCTTGTCCATACCCACCCTGGGCTGAGCCCAGGCTAGGGAGACACAGGAACTCACTTCTGGCACTGGGGGACCACTTTCCAAGGAGGTGAGTTTGAGAGACAGCTGGACCTGTGGGTTATGACCAGCCCTGGAGGGTGCTGGAGCTCCGAGGTGCCCCTGAGCCTCAGCGGGCCTGAGTGGGGTGTCACCAGGAAGAGAGGGAGACAGCAGTGGTGATGGGAAGAGGGGTGAGTAGGCTGATGGTCAAAGCTATAGGGGAGCAGGGCTGTCTCAGGGCATGCAGGTGTGGATAGATGATGGTGACCAGGTGTTGGGCTACAGCCCTCGCCCCTGACAAGCTGGGAGAGGGGAGCACACCACTGGGGCCCCTGAATTAACTAAATATGTTCCCACTGCTGCCTATAGGGCAGGCGCCAATGTGGCTGTGAGGTTCAGTGACAGAAGATGAAGAAAGTTTCCTCTCCTGCCCCTTGAATCTGAGCGCTACACCTGGACCCATCGAGGCTGAGTAGCCGTGTGCTGTGGGTCACCGGGATCCTAGCCCAGGCCCCTGCAAGGAAGAAACCCTCCCCACGGTGAGGTGAGGTGCGGGCGGAGGTCAGGGCTTACCTGTCGCTCCCATTCCAGGCACATTCAAACTTGTCGAAAATGCAGTCATTCTCGTACAGGGAACAGAGCTTGCTCCGAAGGTAGTCGTGGACCTGGTGGGAGAAGGGATGAGGTGAGTGGATGGGGTGCCCCGACCATCCTGGCCCCTCCACAAAAAGGGTCTCAGAGCAGCAAGGGTTTGCACGCCCTGACACGGCCCGACGCAGCCCTGCTCATCTCAGCACGGGTCTGAACACCCTGACACAGCCCAGTACAGCCCTGCTCATCTTATCGGGGGGCCCACGACCAGGCACATGGCTGACCTCCGAGCTGTGAGCAGAGTCCACTGTGACAGACAGAACGCCCGCGGCACAGGGGCCAGATCCTGGCTCTGCCCTCCCAGCTGTGTGATCTTGGACAAGTACTTCACCTCTCTGAGCCTCAGTTTCTTCAAACTTAAAGTGATAAGAGGGCGAACCCCACAGTAATTCTGGGATTAAGTGCAGGGCAGGCTTTTGAGGGTAATGATTACCAAGAACACAGGGTGGCGGCCATCAAGAAAGGGGAAGAGGGAACCCACACAGGCTTCTCATCCGTCCACAGCACGAGGCACTGAGGCTCACAGGGTCACACAGCCTCTAAGAGGCTGACCAGGGCCCTTCCCCAGGATTCCCGGACCCCACAGGAGAGATGGTGACATCCCATGACCCGCATCCACCTGACTGCAGCCAGTCCTACAAGCCCTGTACCCAGAGGGTCTCATGAGTGCCGGGACTGGGGCTGGAGCTGCCAGGACAACAGGGCATGGGCTCTGTCCTCTGGGTGGGGAAGGGCAAGTAACTGGGTGCCATGGAGCCCGGTTTCAACTCCCAGAAGTTGAAATTAACAACCAATGAACACAGAAAACGTGAAGGGTGGTGTGAACATCAATTTCGTGTGTCAGCTTGGCAGGGCCATGGTACCCAGATCCTTGGTGTTTCTGTGAAGACATTTTGTAGGGGAGGTTAACATTTAAGCTGATAGACTGAGTAACAGGCTGCCCTCCGTCATGTGGGGGGTCTCGTCCAATCAGTCGAAGACCCCGATAGAACAAAGACAGACCTCCCTGAGGACCGGCGGATTCCACCAACAGATGCCCGTGGGCTCGCACGGTCACTCCCCTGAGTCGCCAGCCTGCCGGCCTGCTCTGCAGATTTAGAACATGCCACGTGAGCCGATTCCTTCAAGTCTCCCTCTCTTTCTCAGTCTCTCTCCCCATCCTGTTGCTTCTGTTTCTCTGAACCATCTGACTAACATGGTGTAAGGGCTACACAGGAAAACAGAGTGGCATTAGGGGAAGCAGGATTGGGAGGAGGGGCCTGCTATTCACTGCAGACAGGATGGTTAGACAAGGCTACTGTACTCCCGCCTGGGGCCGTGCTCATCCCTCCCCACTCCCCGTGTCCTCCTGGTGACCCTAGCCTTCCCCTTGGGCCCCTGGGCTGCAGCCCCACCAGGCTGAGGGTCACTGTGTTCCTGTCTGTCTGAGACTCTTGAGGGTGAGGCCGAGGTTCTTCCTTCTCTCTGGGCCCAGAGTTGAGCACTGTGTTGGGCACAGGGTACTGGCTCAGTATGTGTAACAACTAAAATCAAGGGGGATGAATGGCAGCAGGTTTTAGTGTTCATGTCCCATCCCGGGGCTGCATTTTTGTGTGTCCCCCTTACTCAGTCCCAGCAGCCTTAGTGATGCATGCTTCCAAATACGCAAGCTGTTCTCTCTCCCGTGCACTAAGCCTCTCCTGCCCTCTAGTGGCAGGGTGAGGAAGAGCTCTGGAGAAAGACAGTGAATGTCAATCTGAGGTCCGCTGCTTGCTGGCTCTGTCACAGATTCACCATTTAACTCAATTGTCTTCCAATAAAACGGGATGGAGAGAACACCGGCCCTACCTCCCAGGACAGCTGGGAGGCTTAGATGAGGCAAAGTCTACTATGGACTTACCTCAGTGTGGCTCATTCAACACCTGTCCCCAGCCCCTTCACCCCTTCCTTCTTCAACCACAGAGACTGTCAAACTATTAATTTTCCCAGCCACTGTGGTGGCTGCTGGGGACCCATTCTAGACAATGAGGTGTAAGAAGTCTTCTGAGAAGCATTCTGGGGAAGATTTTACAATCACAGTGAAACACGCAATAGACCCCAGGGGTGAGATAAAGCACATTTCCTATTTCCTGCCTGGAATGTAGGCAAAGTGCTTGGAGGTGTGGCAGCCACTTTGCCACCATGAGGTACCACATATGAAGTGGAAAACCAACGCCCAAATGATGGCAGACTGGATCACAGAAGGAACCACTGTGGTGCTGCCGGGGTCATGGAGCACCCCCACCTTCTTGAACTGCCCTCTCCAGACTCCCTGTGGTGGGAGAAAAACAGCCCCGATTTGTTAAGCACTGCATACCAGCCGAACGCAGTCCTGCTACACACAATTTCTAGCACATCATAAGCCACCAAGAAATGTTGGTTGTTGTGCTGCTTTTATGTAGTTATTGCTATTATTTTAGCATCAATATGTCAGCTGGGCCAGATGCCAAGTGCCCAGCTTAGGGCCTCACCCTTCAGAGCAGTCATTCCCCTGCTTCGTGGGGTCCTTCATGAGAATTTCGGAAAGTTGTGTCCCCTTCCCCTGAAAATGCTGGTAGAAAACATTCCACATAGTTTCAGGGGTTCAAGGGCCTTCATTGACCACAGGGATGGATGTAAGCGACTGGATGAGGGGCCGGAGGGGGTTGGAGATGTTCATTTCCCTGAGCTGCCTCCAGAGGGAGCCAGAGAGTGACTCCTGCAAGCTTGAGCCGGGCTTATCCTGTCCCTCTCCTAGTCTGGGGTCGCCGCCATTCCCACAGGGACAGAGGAGGGCTGAGTCCTGCCTGGGGTGTGCAGTGTGAGGAGGGGGCCTGAGGGAGGAACTGGGGCAGTCGCAAGAACTCAAGTATACACACGTGGCTGACAAAGGGGCAGTCCCCATAGCGGCCCTTGTGGGGTGTGGCTTCCAGGGGCGTGCGCTGTTCCTCTGGGGCCCGAGTCAGATCAGAGCAGCCCACCCTCTGACATCTGCACCCATTCCCAGCGGGGCCTGTGCCGCCCAGGACGCCTCCCCGCCAGGTCTTGGCAGGGAGGAAAGGAAAGCGTAGGGCTCTGAGCCTGGGCTCTGAATCTGTCACTGCCCAGCCCAGAGACACCTCCCTCATCTCCCCACCTCTTAGTGCCCGGGTTCCCTTTCCACCAAACGGGATGACGGCTCCTTGTCACCAGGAAGTAAGGAATGGAGGTGACAGATGTCAAGCACATGGCACCCCGTGTGTAAGGAGTGACACTGTGAGGAACCGGTTTCTGATGGGGTGTTTTCCTACCCATGTTTGCACAGCCAGATCTTACTCATCCTTCAAGGCCTGGCACAAATGCCGCCTCCTCCAAGAAGCCTCCCTGATCTCCCCACCTAACTGGAACCGGCTTTGAAGCCATCCCACATCTCTTTCAAGTCCACATTTTATTTTAACATCACATGAGTTTTGTTGTCTACCCCCTAACATATCTGCATGGATCAAAATAGCAAGATAATAAATAATACTGTCCAAGAAGGGCCCGGACTTCACCTATACTCTGGGCTTATAGGCCTGTGCTAAGGATCTGGAAAGGAAACATGTGCCAAGTTCACCTCTGCATGCACTGCTCACAGACGCACCCTGGGAGGGCAACGCTTAACCCACTTTAATGGTACAGCTCCGATACAGGCTCCCGGGGGTGAGGACGGAAGCCGTCATCTACACGCTCCACTGGGGCCCAGCCTGACGCTCATCTCTGTTCCCACATCTCTCTCCTCCCTTGAACTGGGGCCCCTGGGCCTTGTTTGGGGACATCCAAAGCTCCCTGTGAGGCAGGACTGAGCACTCCGACCCTCTGCCAAGCTACGTGTGGGGATGAGTTGCTGGATTTCTTCAGCCTCCGTATCTTCACCTACAAATTGGGCATATGAAAGCCACACCTGGCTAGGAAGGCCCCTCCATGGGGATCTCAGCATAGGGAAAAAAGACCCAGGATTGGAGGCCTCCTGCTGTGCTGCCCACCTGGTAGGTCTCTATGGGTCTTGCCTCCATGTTCAGGTCCCAGACCTTGACTGTCAGGTAATCCCGGGTGAGCATGTAGCGGCCACTGTGGCTGAACTTCACATCAGACACGGAGGAGATGATTTCCGAGAAGAAGGAGCGGTTACTGGGGTCCTCGGGCTCTTCAAAGACTGTGGAGACAGAGAAGCAATGGCCGTCACTGGGCTGCTCTCACTCACAGGGTTGGCATGACAGATGACTGTTTTGCACCTGGGCCCATGCTCTGTTTATTCAGTCATTCATTCATTCCTCAATGAGCAAAGGAGCCTGGTAAGATTCTGTGTATGTAGAAATAGCCATTACTATCCCCATTCATAGCCAAGAAAATGGAGGAGCAGCTGGCTAAAACCCATGCCTGGGGAGTCAGTGCTGGAAGAAAGTGGTAGAGTTGGCATTTGAGGCCAGATCTATACTTGATGTGCTGCCCTCTACTGCCCCCTACTGGTGATGCTGAATGCCAGATTGCAAAGGTGTCCTGACATTCTCAAATGTGCTGGACAATGTCCTCCACCGGGCTGGGCACTGCTTGTGGCTCTGACACTAACTGGCCCTGGGACCTTGGGCCAGTAGTTCTCTCTGTTCATGGTGTCCTGGGCAGGCATGGCTGAGCCCTGCCCACAGGTGGGTTTTGTTTCACTGCCATGGGGGTTGTAACAAAATCAAATCTGACAGTCACGGAGGTGGTACAGTCTCTTGTGTGCCACCCCCTGACCATCTCCTATTTTCTGGGAGCACCTGCTCCACACAGGAAGGTGCTTATCTGGTCCCTAAAGGCAACAGTTTGCTGCCCACCCTGGACAATTATAGATTGGGACAGAGTGGTCAATGAGGGCTCCCCAGAGAACATTCCCTCCCCACTGCCCCCATGACCTGGCCTTCCGGAACTGCAGAGGTTCCCAAAGTGGGACAAGGTCTCTAAGCTCATTTCTGCTGGTATCTGTCTCACTGGTAGCAGTGACCCTGGGGCTGAAGTAGTGTGGGGACTAGGACCCCTGTTGGGCCAGGCACTAACTCCCTAGGACCTGGGCCACAGAGAGACTCAGGGAGCCATGGGAAGAGGACGTGGTGGTGGGGTTGACAGCCATTCACCAGCCAATCTGGAAGGACCTAAACATATGACAACCTGTCCAGCTCTCCCCATGGAAACCGGTTGAGTGGCAGCCTTGCCTGCTGGCCTGCTCTGGTTTCTACCCCTGAAACAGGGGGGCAGAGCTGATCACAGCACCCTGAGCCTCCCGAGAGGCCCCTCTCTGCTGGTGCCTCTCAGCCACAAGGTCTCATGTCCTGCCTCCCAGGTCTGTCCCAGCCCCTTATCCCCCCATGGGAAATGGCAGCACCCCATTCTCCCTCCCGTCCAAGGTGGACACTGTACCTGGCCACTGCCTCTCCAGAAATACAACTCCCGTCCAGCTCCCCTCTGCAGGGCCCAGTGGATGCCGTGATGGACCCATTCATTCATTCATTCATTCATTCACTCACTCACTCACTCAGCCAATCCAAACAGCACCTACGCTGTGCCAGGCCCTGAGATGATGCAGTGACCAGCATAAAGCCACTGTTCCCATGCAGCCAACATTCTCCTTGCAGAGACAGACAATAAAACTAAGTGGCACCCTGAACTGCCAGGAATCAGCACGTACTGGGGAAGAAGAGCCAGCAGGGAGATGGGCACTGGGGGCTGGTAGTTTAGGTAGACAGGGCCTCCATGGGAGGTGCTGTTTGACCAAGGTCTGGGTAAAGTTGGTGAGATTGGTGGTGATGCCTGGAGAGGGGTGCGCTGGGCAGAAGGGACGGCACATGCAAAGGCCCTGAGGCAGGGACACGCCGAGGGCCATGCAGGCAGAGAAAGGAGTGAGCAGGGGGAAGAGGGATGCAAGGGGCCACCCACGCAGGATCTCCCGGGCCACGGCAAGGGGTGAGGAAGTCACCATTAGGGAAATGGGAGCCACTGAGGGTTCAGAGACAGGGAGGATGAAATCTGAGTCAAGGAGGTAGGGAAGGGCAGGCAGGAGGCTAGAGTCCCCTCCCCATGAGGAAGGAAGTTCCAGCACCCAGTGGGCCAGGGCTGCAGAGCCGAGGTGTCACCACCCTGATCCCAGGCCACTGTGTGCGGGGAGGGGAGGGGAGGGGAGGGGAGGGGAGGGAAGCTGCTTACAGGGCAGGAAAAGGCTCCCACGTTTATGTTCCTGCCTCTGGTATCCCCCCAAGTCAGAGCAGGCAGGCAGGAGGAAGGTCCCTCCCCCACCTCTCTTGAGAGCAAGGCCTCCAAACACCTGTCTCTGAAGCAGACCCCTGAAGCTCAGGAGATCTAGAGCTCCGTCCTTAGCCTCTCCACGGCCTCTGATGAGCGGTGGTGGCCTTCAACCCCACACCTCTGCTCTCAAAGCCGCGGCACTGCACCGCGTATCCTGAGGGCAGGCGGTCGCTCCTTCCAGTCCCAGTGTCAAGAACGGGAAGGCGGGAGGGAGCCCAGTTTATCCAGTAATAGGTGGTGTCATATTTTGGAATTAGAATGCTGTCAGGCTGGCAGGTGTTGAATCAACAAAACTCAAAACTGACAGTAGGCGCCTCCTTTTCCAGGAGCCCAACCCACCCCTCCACACACCCCCGGTCCCCAGGCCTGCCTCCTGACCTCAGTCTCCCTCCACCGTTCAAAGGGATGCCCTTCTCAGTGGCCCGAGCTTTCCTCTTTCCACAAGGGCATGTTGAAGGGAGGACCAGAAAGAAAACCAGCACCATGGGAAGGAGGGGTGAGGCTGCTCGCAGGGGGAGCTGGGAGGGAACAGGCTACCGGGTCTGAATCCCTGAGCCCCTCGTGTGGCCTTGACTGCCTTCACCTCCCTGAGCCCTGGCCTTGCTCCTCCCTACAATAGGAGTCAAGGGCGCTTTCCAGGAAGGGGTGGGAGGAGGGGGCTGCAGCCAGGCCTGGCACCACCCTGGGTACAGGCAGGGCCATAGGCAGCAAAGATCCTGTACAGAGGGAGCCCAGTGCACGATGCATGCTGCAGCCCTACCGACTTCCCTCCCTCCCTCCCTCCCTCCCTGCCTCCTTCTCTCCCTCCCTCCTTCCCTCCTTCCCTCCCTCCTTCCGTCCCTCCAAGCCCTCCCTGCCTGTGGAGGAGGACAGGTAGGGCAGGGGTAGTAAAATCTCCCTGGGATTCACCTTGAGCTTCTGAAACCTCTGAGTTCTATTTGGTCATCTCACACGATAATGTTTTGTGCCCCAATAATAATAATTAAATTGGCATCGTTGTTCCCGCAGATATATATATATATATATATATATATATATATATATATATATATATATATATATATGTAGTTTTTCTTTGTTAAGCCAAAGAAGGATCAACCACAGTTCCCTTTTCTCTCTGATGCCTGCAGTAAAGAAAATCACTCTGAACGCTTGATTCCTTAAAGGGGTGATGTTGTGCTGCCTTTCCGTTAGCATTGGGTAGAAACCTCATATTTGGGAAAAGCAGGGAGAGGGCTTGAGAGAAGAGGGATCCCTGGTGGCTAAATAGATGGAAACAAGGAACAGAATCTCAGCAGGACCTGGTGGCCCCCAGCACCTGCCCAGGTGAGTGGCGGGAACCCTGTCTGGCCTTAACTAGGCTTTCTGCCGCTTGGGGGTGAGGCAGAGGTGAGTCTCATGGCTCGAGCTGGTTCCCTGACAACCACATCCTCCTCCTCCCTTGGTGTTGCACGGTGTTGTGGGCACAAAGAGCCCTCCCCACCCCCACCCCCAGCTCAGACCAAGGTGGAGGGGACCTGGGGAGCCCAACCACGGCGTGGGGTGGCTGTGACGGACCTGTGAATCAAAGGAAACGGGAGGTGAAGCCTGAGAGCGGGTGCCCGCCTTCCTTTCCAGCCTCACATACAACCGACAGCTCCTCCTTCTGCTTAAAGCCCTCCTTGGCTCCCCAGTGCCCACAGAATCCAGGATCAAGGTTTAGGCTCCCACCTGTAGCTGACCAGCTCCTTCTCAATGGGTCCCAGCCAGCCTGCTGCTTCTGCCTCACACACGTGAGTTCCCCTCTGCCGAATACTCCAGCCCCCTTCCTGCTGGGCCCCTGGGGCACTGCATCCACTCAAAGGCTCTGGGGGTGAGTATCTCCTCAATGTTGAGCCCTAGGCATCTCCCCCTGCCTCCCCTAGCCCCTGCCCTGCCATGTGGGGGCAGAGAGCAGAGTGGATCAGGTTCTGTGTGACCTCAGGCAAGCCCCTGGTCCTCTCTGAGCCCGGCTTCCCTCGTCTGGAGAAGAAGCACGATGGCATCTTCAGAGGTCATGTCTGAAGGCGCTGGCCCAGTGCGGGGCTTGCAGTAACTGCTCAATAAAACCACGGAGGGATTCCTGGAATGAGTTTCATATCATTTTCTCTCCCTGAGATCCCTTCCCCATTTTCAGCTGGTCTTTCTTACCCACTCCTATATATCCTCCAGAACCCCAGGTTCACACCTGCTTCCCGTGCACATTGTTCGGATGCTCTCTAAAGAAATCCAGGGCTTACCCTCTGCTGCCTCCAAGCCGCTGGACCCTTCTTCTGTGGCACTGGCAGGAGGGCCGGGTCCCCCCATGGGGCTGTGAGCTCCCTCGGGCCAGGGGTCCTGCCTTGGTCATTAGTCACTGGTCATCTTGGCGCCTCTGCCTAGCACGGACCCTGTCTCATGGCCCTGCCCTGCTCCCTGAGCAGAGAAGCTTGTGCTGCTGCCCGCCGTTTCTGCTCCAGCCCCTCCCTGACATCTTTCTTCCTCAACCTGATGCAGTTCCATTGCAGTTTCCAGGCCTGGCAGAGAAGCCTCGACCAACCTGGGGGTGGCCCCTGTGTGCCCGTGGCACTTGCTCTGTGGTCCTCTTGGTGGCACCTGCTGTGCCCCACTCCCATCGTCGTCAGTGTGTGGATGACGCTCCTCTGGGACTGGGGTGGAGGCCGACTGGGTTCAGACGATAGAAATGCATGGGCTTAAGCCATGCATTCAGGGACAAGTGCAGCTCAGTGAGGCCTCTGGAGAAAAAGACGGGGTGGGAGGGACCTGCAGGTGGGTGCAGGTGGGAAACACGGGAGGAGGTGGCCTGGAGGGGAGAGGGGCTTATGGGGTCCCGGGTGGTGATCGCCCCGGGCTACTCTGGCCACGGTTCCCTCCTGTGATCTGATGGGATACGAGGCCATCCATGAGGGTGGAGTGGCCTGAGCCTGCTGGCCTCACCTCGGACAGCGCACCAGGAGGAGCTTGGAGGGTCTGAGCAGCAGAAGAAGGACAATGGGGGTTATGGGTCCCGGAGCACCCCTGGACACTGGGTTGCTCCTGGGTTCCAGGTGATGCCACTGTTTGGGGAGGGGCCTCCTTCCCTAGCCCTGAGGCTGTACAAAGTGGGGAGGGGCAGAGAGTTCCTACAAGGGCACGGGTGGGTACAGTAGGTGCTCACTGATGAAGAGATGACAGCTGTCACTCCCTGCCCAGCACCATGTGATCGAGCCCCGTCAAACAAAACAAAACTCAAGCCCAGCTGTGGCCCCCGGGCCCGGCACACTCTCCCCTCATCCCATCTTTGCACACAAGAGCCCACCTCTCCACCTGTTCCAGCCACACGGGTCCTGACGTCAGCCAGGTTCCTCTCAGCCACTACTGTGGGGTGTGGCACCCCCTCTCCCATTCCCAGGCTCTTTCTCACCCAGGGACACCTCTCCTGGCCCCTGGGGAGCAATGCATCAGAGGGCTGCTGACGCCCTTCATGGAAACCTTCCCACTCCAAGGCGCCTACTTATTTACCAGTGCACTTCCTGTGGTTCCTCCACACAGCTCCACACAGACAGGAGCCTGGTCTCTGCACAGAGCCTGAAGCCATCCCGGACCCTCCCTCCCTCTCCATGCAATCCAGCAGCAAATCCAGCAGCTCCACCCGAGATGGGGGGCAGGGCCCAGCCCCTTCCGCACCTGCACAGGCCGCTCACTCTGTGCACCAGCGTCTCTCCCCTGCATGAACACGCTTGCCCTCAGCCGGCCCCCACTTCTACCTCGCCCCTCAGCTTATTCTCCACTGGGCAGCGAGAGGGATCCTGTGAACACATGGCCAGGCTGGCCCACTCCCTGCTCGGACGGCCCTGTGGTTGCCGTCCCTTTCAGAGGAAACCCGAAGCTCTTGCCCTGGCCTGAGGCCTCCTCTAGCCACACACCTCTCTGACCTCACCTCCTCTCGCCAGCCTCTGTATCCAGCCACAGGGCCTTCACATGGGCTATTCCCACTGTTGGGGAGCTCTGCCCCGGCCCTGCACCCAGATAGCTGCAGGGTCTGGGCTGGGGCTGGTCTTTCCGCAGCAGACCCATTACTAGAGTGAGTTGACTCCACACAGCCCCTTTAAATGAACCCACTCAGGTGGGGCACAGTGGCTCACGCCTGGAATCCCAGCACTTCTGGAGGCCGAAGTGGACGGATCACCTGAAATCAGGAGTTTGAGACCAGCCTGGCCAACATGGCAAAACCTTGTCTCTACTAAGAATACAAAAAGCCGGGCGTGGTGGCGGGCACCTGCAGTCCCATCTACTCAGGAGGCTGAGGCAGGAGATTGAACCCGGGAGGCGTAGCCAAGATCACACCATTGCACTCCAGCCTGGGCAACAGAGTGAGACTCCGTTTCAAAAAAAAAAAAAGAAAAGAAAAAGAACCCAGCTCACCCACAATTCCTGTAAGAGTTTTAGTTCTCAAGGCTTCTGTGATGAGTAAGGGAGAAAGAGTGCAGGCTGAAGGCACGAGACTCTCTGAGGCTCTATCTTGACTCTACTTAGCTGTGTGACCTTGGGCAAATGTCTTAATCTCTCTGTGCTTCAATGCAGTAGACAACAATGACTCCTAAAGCCATCCATCTGCATCCTCCACCCTAGAATCTGTGCACCTGTTACCTCACATGGCAAAAGGGCCTTTGCAGATGTCATTAAGTGAAGGACCTTGAAGTAGGGGGTGACCCTGGATAATCTGGATGGGCCCAATGCCATCACAAGGGTCTGTATAGGAGGAAGAAGGAAGGTCAAAGATGGAAGAAAGAGATGGGATGATGGAAGCAGAGGTTGGAAGGATGAGCCGAGGCGTGCAGGCAGCCTCTAGAAGCCTCTAGTAGCTGGAAAAGATAAAAAAACAGCCCCACCCTGCAGCCTCCAGAGATAACACAGGCGGCTGATGCCTTCATGTTAGCCCCTGAGTTCCAGAATGTACAACAGTCTGGTGTGTTGTTTTGAGCTACTAAGCTCGTGGCAATTGTTCCCACAGCGATGGGAAGTGAGTATACAATTGCCCCTCGACCCTCACACAATACAGGCTTGAACCTGTGGGTCCCCTGATGTGCGGTTTTCCCAATAAATACACTGAAAACATTTTGGAGATTTGCCACAATTGGAAAAAACTCAGATGCACCCTGTAGCCTCGGATACACACACACATACATGAAAAGAAAAAGTTAGGTATGTCACAAATGCATAAAATCCAGGTAGACTCCAGTCTCTTCCAATGTTCATCAGCTGTTGATGTTACCGGTAATGCTCCCCACCAACAGTCGCCTATTAGGAGTGAAGTTTTGAGGGAGTCAAAAGTTGAGTGTGGACTTTCAACTGCGTTCGGGCACTGTCTGCACCCCTAACCCCCACATCATTGCAGGGTCAAGTGTATTCAATTTCCTCATCTGTAGGATGAAGAGTATAACACACCCATTGTAGGTGCTGAGTGTTTAATGAGATATAAACTGAAAACAGCATGTGTGTGCACTAAGCGTGCAAGGAATGAGCTGTGGTTATTATTTCACCCAATACCGGGCCAGGCACGTCGTTGGGGACCTACGAAGGGTCTCGGCCATCATCACCCCCTATTCTAAGAAATCCCGGTGTTCTGGGCACGGCCCTTTCTTTCCGTGGGCTCTGTGCTGTCATAAGCAGAAGTAACTGTCTATTTTGAGGACTCATGTATGGTTGTTTCCATGGTTACCCTGTCACCCTGCCAAGCAGACACAAGACCCGGATTTCTAGTGCTTCGGAGAAAGGTGGGAAGCTGCAGAGGGAACAGAGTGGCCTGTGTACCCCCAGCTCTGCCCTGATGGAGAAGGGGTCCAGGGAAGTTACAGAGCTTCTCAGACCCTCAGAAAGGAGCATCTTCCTGCATCCAGGACGCTCTTCATTCGCAGTTTGATTCTGTTAGGAAAATGATGCTGTGAGCACATCTCCGGGGTGTCACTATCAGCCGCTCCCTGAGTTTTGAGCAGTAACTGGATACGTGGATGGAAGTGGGAGGTGAAGAACTAATCCTAATCCCCAAATCTCTTTTTAAAAATTAGCTCAAATAACAGCCATTTGTGTTCAGATTAAAAACAGCCACCACCTGCTAATTGGAAATCAGCTGTGTGCTTGATTTCCCATGAGAGCCTCAGAGCAAAACACAGCCTGGACAAGGCACACAGAAGGACAGACACTTCAGCCACTCACCCCAATATGTGGCAAATTAAACGAGGAGAAATGGAAGCTGTAAAAGCATGCTAAAAATTGCTGCACAATCTTTTTGCTGGCATGAAAGAGAAAGTGTCCGTACAAGATTTTGAGTTTCAGAATGAAAAATATTCCAGAAAAATTTTAAATAAAATTTGCATAAATCAATAATCAAAAAAGAAATTAAGCTGGTTTTTTAAAATTTTTCTTCTCTTGACTGGGTATGGTGGCTCATGCCTGTAATCCCAGCACTGGAGGCCAGGAGTTTGAGACCAGCCTGGCCAACATAGCAAAACCCTGTCTTTACTAAAAATACAAAAAAAAAAAAAAAAAATTAGCCAGGCATGGTGGTACACACCTGTAATCCCAGCTACTCCAGAGGCTGAGGTGAGATAATCCCTTGAACCCAGGAGGTGGAGGCTGCAGTGAGCCAAGATCGTGTCAGGGCAATGGAGCCAAATTCTGTCTAAAAAAAAAAAAAGAAAAAAATTCTTCTCTTCCTCAAAAGGACACCAAATAGATTTGCACACAAGTTTTCCTAAGATTTCGAGAAGCAGATATATTACATCAACTGTTCCAGAAAAAGAAAGAAAAAGCTGCCCAGTTCATTTTAGGAGAGTTGAAGAATCTTAAAATTGGGCAAAGAGAGTATAGGAAAAGAAAATTAAAAACCAACTTCGCCTATGACTGTGTGTGCAAAAAGTGTACATAAAACCTTAGTAAATCACAGGCAGCCCCACCCTGTCTACAGACTTGGGATCACTGGTGGGGGCAAAAGCCCCCAGAGGTCAGCATGATGCCAACCTCCCAGGTGAGTCACTGGGCACAGCCAACAGGCCCTTGGGGATTTCTCAGCAAGGACCTGGCCCCAAGGTCGCCCAGGCACAGTCAAAAGTCCTCAGTGGCCTGGAAGACACCATGTCCCTCTCTCTGCACCTCGGCCTGCCAGAGCCTTCTAGAACCTCAGTGCAATCCGGAGAGGAGCAGAATCTGCCGAGGCCCCAAAGTCAATATTCACTGCAGCCCTGGGAGCTGGGGGTGAAGAAGGAAATTGAATTGAGTCATCGAAAATACTCATATTTCTTGTACTCTTGAGTTTGTTGGCTGATTCACACGAGGCTCATACATTACCAGGCATATGAAATCATGTGACTGAAATGGATGCATCTGTGCTTGGACTCACAAAATGTGCAAGGTATATGTGACCGCTGCTTCTGCCCTGGGGAACCAGATAGCACAGGCTTCGGGAGCCAAAGGGGGTCTGACTGCGCCCTCTGGCCCACTAAAACATGTCACACAAACATCAAGGGGTGCACAAAACTGTCCTATGCCTGTCTCTGTTCTCCCTAAATTCCACCCTTCCTGCACACACATGTGTTTTCTGATTCAAAGTTCAAATCCATCATTAAAATAAAAATACACCAAAAGAAAATATCCCATCAGTTTCTTACAGCTCACCACTCAGGGACAACTCCGTGTATTTCTTTCCAGAGTTTTCTCTGTTTCCATTTTTTTTGGTGGTCTAGCCTTATTTTGTTATCCCCTAAATCCTTCATCATAATCATTTCCCCGTGGCATTAAAAAATCTTCTACAACAATAGTTGACATGACCAAACAATATCCTGTTACATGGATGTCACCATTGTCGACATCATTTTCTCGGCATTTTAAACTGGTGGCTTCACATTTTCCTCCTCTCCCTCAAAAGGACGCCGAATAGATTCACACACAAGTTTTCCTAATACTTCAAGGAGCAGATGTATTACACCAATGGTTCCAGAAAAAGAAAGAAAAAGCTGCCTAGCTCATTTTAGAAGAGTTGAATAATCTTAGCATTTAAGATTAGGATGTTGAGGATGTTTCTGGATTTCCACCCGTATAAACAACGGGGTGACATGAAGCCCCGTCCTCCCTCCCACAGGGCTCACACAGGGTCGGGGACGGACCAGGAGCAGGAAGAGTCTCCTCTCTTCTCCAATATTCTCCCGTCCCATTCTGACCCAGAGCCGGCTGCACACAAGCACAGCTGGAGGCCCATGCGGCCTGAGTCAATGGGCGGGGGGCGTAGGTGGTGTAGGTGGTGGGGGCAGTGCCCTGCAGTGGGCAATGGAACGGCCCCCAGCGATGGCTGCGTCCTGATCCCTAGCACCTGTGACTATGCTGTGCTACATGGCAAAGTCAAATTAAGGCCAAAGATGAAATCAAGGCTACAACTCAGCCGTCCTTGAGACGGGGAAGTCATCCTGGATCATCGGAGTGGGGGCAGGGAGGGCAAGGTGATCACAGGGGTCTTTATACGTGAAAGACAGACAGGAGGGTCAGAGTCATGGGAGAGGCTTGGCTGCTGTGGGCTTGGAGAGTGGGGGAGAGGGGCCACGTGCCAGGGAATGCAGCGCCTCTAGAAGCACCTCTACAAGAGACAGGGAAACCAGCGTTCCCAAAGAGCCTCCGGAAGGCACCAGCCCACAGCACCTTCATTCCGGCCAGTGAGCCGGGTATGGGACTGTGGCCTGAGACGATACATATGCCCTGTTTCAAGCCACCAAGTGTGTGGTCCTTTGTTGTGATGCACAGGACACAGCCCCGGGCCCCCTGTACCAGGGGAATCTCAGCTGGTCTCTGGCCTCCCATCCGTCCACGGGCCACTAACTCCACACTTACCTCCAGGCGGCACTGCTGCCTGGACATCTGGCTGCCTACTCCACCCCTTTCCTTGGAGCCCAATACGGGCCTCAGGCTTGTAGGTCTGAAACCTGCCTGCTGGTCCCCGGCACCGCCTGTTGTTTCAGGCCACAGACCCACCTTCACCCACAGCTCAAACCAAACTGCAGAGTCACGCCCCACAAGGCAAAGCTCGACCTCCAAGCAACATCCTGAGGGGCAGCCAGGTGAGCCCTGCCCCACCTCCTAACCCCCACCCCCACCCCTGGGGTCACCATTTCTTTCTGCAGACCCTGCAGGGGACTCCGATGCCTGCTCCCCCGGGGAACCTCTGCAGCGTCTCCTCCTCATCCTCAAGTCCCCATCTCACGACAACCCACAGCTTCTCCTTCTCAGCTCACCCAGAACAAAACCCAGTCCCTCCCTTGACCTACAGGCAATGTCTGGAGTCATGGCCACTGCAGTTCCCTCCTTCTAGAACATTCTTCCCCAGAGATCAGCATGGCCCACCCCCTCAGGGTGTCTGTTCCACTGTGATCTCTTCAGGGAGGCCCTCCCTGACCCCGCTGTCCCTGTACTTGACTTTGTGGGTGTTGGTGCCATTGCTCGCCACGCCCTGACATGCGTCAGGTATGTGTTCACTGCCTGTCTCCCCGGCAGATGCCAGCTCCCGAAGGTTGGCCTCTGCTGCACGCCCATGCTGGGAATAGGTGCCTACTGAATGCCTGGATGGCTGAGTGTGACACATGGAGCGTGGACAAACCCAGAGGAGATGAAGGGGTGGACGTGGGGGCCAGAACTTGGCCAAAGAAGGAGGCAGAAGTTGGAGGTTTTGGGGGGCCCTGAGCCTGAGTCCTGGGGCTGGTGTGCACCCTGTCTCTGACTGCCCAGCAAAACCAGACTCCCCAAGGGAACAGTGTGGCCCTGTCACTCCCAACCAGCCCTCTGCCACTGGCACCCAGGCTTTAGTCAGGCTCCTCCGGGTTTATTCAACAAGAGTTTATTTCCAGACACTATGGTAGGCGCTGGGGACAGACAGTGAGGGGAACCAGATAACCAAAGTCCCTGCCCTCTGCCTGGGGGACACCCCCCTCCTGCCTAGCCCCTTGCTAGCCCTGCAGGGCTGTCTGGGAAGAAGGATGCCATGGCCTGATCCCGCACCATCAAGGACCTCTGGGACGGCTGTGGCAGTGTGAGCCCGTGGCCACAACCCAGTGCCAGGCAGCCCAGCCCTGCCACTACTGAATGTGGGTGACCTTGGGCCAATAACTGGAGCTTCTGTTTCTTTTGAACAGCACCTCCTGGGGCTTGTATGAAGATTCGATGAGCTCACAGGTGAAGCCCTCGGTGGGGGCTGGGCTCAGAGTGAGTGTTCGGTGTGAGCTGTTATGCTGGGGGTTGCTGTGTCACAAAATGTCCCCTGGAACTCGTTCAGCCCCAGACCTCCACGGATACCCCTGTGGGACCCCCCAGCAGGCCCTGTGGTGGGCTCTAGGATGAGGGCAGGTGTTACAGACCCTGCTCCAAGGAGCCGGAGAAGATGGGCAGCCCACAGCAAGTTCGTCGGGTGTGGCTAGTTCCGGAAGAAAGGGAAGCTTTGGGGGCTGTAGGGCCACAGAGCAGGATCCTGATCTAAAGTAGGGGTCTGGGAAGGTTTCCGAGAGGAGGCGATATTTAAGTTTGGTGCCTCCTTACCTTCTGGATGCCCTGACCCTGGTCCTAGAGCCCTGAACCCTAGAAGCTGGGATGTTCCTGGCTGTGCAGGGACTCTGGGGGGCGGCAGGTGGCAAGACCAGGCTCCCCGACCAGCCAGCACTAAAGAAGCAATGGGCTCACCCACCTTGGCCAGTGCAGGATATGCTCATCCCATACCCACCACCACCCCTGCAGCAGCTGCACCAGGACAGGACATCCCCACCCGCCCACCTGCCCTCTGCACAGCCCCCTACCCCAGGTACCGGCACTTACGCTTGGAATGCTTGTCACACAGGGCAGCTGCCCGCATGTCGCAGAGCCGCAGGGAGCCCTTGCTGCTGCTGTAGACGAAGAGGTTGCAGTGGTGCGGGTGGAACTCAGATGCTGTGATCACCTCCGTGAGGTCCTCCATGTTGGCCGGCTTGATGTCCACGATGTCTGGGAGCAGTGCGGTCAAGGAAGGGGCAGTGAAGCGCGCCCTCAATGCTCCGCCTTCCTGGAGGTTTCCGACACCTCTCCCAGGCAAAGCCATCCACCCTTGTGTCTGAACTGCCTCTCTGTTCCTGAGACCCTCAAAATGCATCCCAGCCAATGAGCTGCAGACCTGCATGGTGAACCACCTGCTGGCCACCCCTTCTAGGTGCCTGTCCACTGTCCCCATGAAGCTGGACCCACCACTTCCCTCCTGACCTGCTCCCCAACACCTGCACCCCACCCCAGTGAGGGTGCATCAGTTCCAGCCACACATAGCACTGACCTGTGGAGCCCCTCTCCTCTGCCCTCCTCCCCCTGTTGGTTGCCAAGCAGAAGGAAAAGAGCATTTATTGTGTGCCTACTGCATGCTGGGCGGTGGATGCTCTTGGTGAATGATTTCAAGTCTTCCCGGTCCCTCTTCAAATTGTGTCTGGAATTCAGTGTGTGGGCATCTGGGAGATTCCCTTCAGGCCCCCAGCACTCACTCCCCTTCTTCTGTCCGCAGTATGGAGATTCTCCTTTGGGCAAAGGTTCTTCTGGGTTTCGGGGTCGACCCCAGCTCGGCTCTGATCTGTGCCCTCCAGCCCCCAGGAGCTGGAATACTGAAAAGGTTGGGATGCAGCTTGGTCACCCCTGCTGGGCTGGGTGGTGTAGACAGAAGGGGCTTCTATCTGCTGCCAGGGTGAGGAGAAACCCTGGAGCTTGAGGGTGGGGCAGACAGTGGAAAGAGTGCAGAGAAAGATCTGGTGATGCCATTGGAATCCTGCATCAAGCTGCACCTGAAGCCATTCCCCACAGAATGTTAAAGATGGGAGCCAATAAATGTCCGCTTTTTGTTTGGAGTCACGGACTTGACTGCGTGCAAAGGCAGTATCCCTGACTGTTACACTGGAGTACAGAGAAGATGAGCAACGTGTCCGGGGTGGCCCAGGTGTGAGTGGTAAGCGTGGATTCAGCCTCACGACCTCCCCGGCCCCAGCACCTGCTCTTTCCCTGGCCCTTCCCTGCTGCCCAGCAGCAGATCAGAATCTCTTGGAGCATGCAAGGACTGGCCCCCACCGAGCCTCTCTCCGGCTTTCCAGCTTCAGATCCCACCTGTCACCCTGACAGAAAGGCCCTCTCCCGTCTCACAGCAATGACCTCGGGCTCCGGTCTCCCGGGCCCTGCATGGGGCTTTGCAGGGTCTGTTTCCTCTGACTTTTCAGGTGAATGTGAGCCCTGGAGTCGGAAGGTCTGGGGTTTGAATCCCAGCTCTGTCACCTCCTGGCTATGTGACCCTGAGCGAGTTCCCA
The DNA here is from genome assembly GCF_043159975.1 of Macaca nemestrina. Lineage (NCBI taxonomy): Eukaryota > Metazoa > Chordata > Mammalia > Primates > Cercopithecidae > Macaca > Macaca nemestrina. Next base: position 189,973,102 of record NC_092127.1, read on the forward strand.
GCTATCCGTGCCTCAGCTTCCTCATCTGTGAAATGAGTCAGCAGTATGACTTCATCGCTTTTCTGTGAAGACCATCAGAGGCAAAGCCCTTCACACATTGCCTGATGTGTTGCAAAGCTCAATGAATGTCAGTTTCCATTATTATTTTATCTCTGGAAAATCTGAAATCCATCTGCCCTCCCTCTTCCTCCACCCAAGCTGTTGTCTCTCTCAATAAGAAAGCAGTATTTGTAATCCCAGCACTTTGGGAGGCCGAGGCGGGTGGATCATGAGGTCAGGAGATCAAGACCATCCTGGCCAACATGGTAAAACCCCATCTCTACTAGAATACAAAAGAAAAAAAAATTAGTTGGAGACAAGCCTGACCAACATGGCAAAACCCCATCTCTACTGAAAAAAAAAATTAGTGGTGGCATACGCCTGTAGTCCCAGAGGCTGAGGCAGGGGAATCACTTGAACCCAGGAGGTGGAGGTTGCAGTGAGCCGAGATTGCGCCATTATATTCCAGCCTGGTGACAGGGTAAGACTGTCAGAAAAAAAAAAAAAGGCAAGCAAGAAAGCAGTATTCTCAAGCCTGTAATCCCAGCACTTTGGGAGGCCAAGATGGGCGGATCACGAGGTCAGGAGATCGAGACCATCCTGGCTAACCCGGTGAAACCCCGTCTCTACTAAAAAATACAAAAAACTAGCCGGGTGAGGTGGCGGGCGCCTGTAGTCCCAGCTACTCGGGAGGCTGAGGCAGGAGAATGGCGTAAACCCGGGAGGCGGAGCTTGCAGTGAGCTGAGATCCGGCCACTGCACTCCAGCCTGGGCTACAGAGCGAGACTCCGTCTCAAAAAAAAAAAAAAAAAAAAAAAGAAAAAAAAGAAAGCAGTATTTTCCGACCTCTCTAAACACGAGGGTTTATAAAATGCCAGGAAAAAATAATGGCTGATCTGTGCAGTCAGAAAGCACTTACAAGGGTCTCTGTGCTCGTGCTCAAATCTTACTTCCTGGAAGCACATTATTAACCAGAAACTGAGAATCACATAAAAATAAAGAGGGAAAAACGAGTTGTCATCACTGCCTGGCTGGTTTCCCAGGAAACTACAGTTTTCCAGTATGAAAAGAAGCAGTGATTAAATAATGAAAAATGATACTGAAGGCCAAGGGAGAAAACAGCCCTCCTCCTGCCACGCTGATTTCACCAGCGCCCGCCCGGCAGCCCCGCCCTCGCGGGCCAAACGCCTCCCATGGCTTTCCAGCACATGCTACCCGCTCAGGCAGCTCTCAGGTCCTTACTGAACTTCACTAAAATGGGATCCAGAGAAAAAGTGCGGCCACTGAGGAAATGTCACACACATTCACAGCCCATGGAAATGTCACAGCCCATGGATAATGTGCACTAGAGGCAGGGCAGACAGGGGCTAAATTGTCTCTGCACACCCTGAGACACACAGAAGCCACGGGAGGCTTGGCAGCAACAGAAGTGCCCGGGAATGCGGGTCCCGCGTGAGTTCTGCTGTGTCATCAGGACACGCGTTCTCGCTGTATTTCCTGGGGTTATAACTCATGGGGCACAGTGGGTACGGGAGGACTCGGTGGGATGAAGTCAAATGCTGACACACAGGGCGTTCCTTGAATATTCCAGGTTCTCTCCCAGGGGAGTCCTCTCCCTCGGCCTTTCAGGACCCAGAGTGGCCAGCGGCTTGTTGCTTCTGCCAATGAACAGACAAGTGAGGCATGTTACTTCCAGGCTGAAGTTTTGAGAGCCAGCGCGTGGTCTGCTGTGATACCATTCCCTCTGCAGTGAGATCGCACCGAAGCCAGCCTGTGACAGACACATTTGCAGTGTGAGTGGGAGGTTTGAAGTCGGTGTTTGAAGCCTCAGAGATCTTCAGGTTGTTTGCTACCACTGCAAAACCTGCGCCCCCCGACAGGTTCAGTGTCCACCCAAACGCTCCTTCCTTTCCCACCTGGGAATGTTTCAGAACTTTTCAAAGTATGTAGGAGGCCAGGCGCCACGGCTCACACCTGTAATCCCAGCACTTTGGGAGGCCGAGGCGGGCAGGTCACCTGAGCTCAGGAGTTCAAGACCAGCCTAACCAACATGCCAAACCCTGTCTCTACTAAAAATACAAAAAAAATTAGCCAGGCGTGGTGGTGTGTGCCTGAAATCCCAGCTACTTGGGAGGCTGAGGCAGCAGAATTAATTGCTTGACCTGGGAGGCAGAGGTTACCCACTCCAGACTGGGTAACAGAGCAAGACTCCATCTCAAAAATAAATTAATTAATTAAGTAAGTAAGTAATAAAAGGACGCAGGGCTCCACTACATCTCTAGCCCTGTGGCAAACATACCCGAGCCACAGCAACCCAGGACCGGCTGATGGGCATGGACACTCAATCGAGCACCCCATGTATAGGCTGGGGACACAGAGTCCCCAAAGGCAAAGGGATCGAGGGCCTGACTTTGGGGAGAGAAAGTCCCCCAAACCTGGGTCCCACCAACAGCCCAGGACCATGGGGGAGCCATCACAGGGGAATCTCTCCTGCTGTTTCTCTCTGTCTTTGGATAGGGTGGCTGGTGTGAAACAATCATGTGAGACACAGAGGCCCTGCATCCACATCACCCCGCAGAAGGAGCAAAATCACTGTCATGGCAGGTCCCCCACAACAGGGTCCCCAAGGTAAGAGCTCCCTGGGGAGGCAAGCAGTCCCGACCCTCTGAATTCCAGGGCCCAGAGCCGTGCCCAGAACCTCTGGGCCGCACAGCACCCTCCAGGGTGTGGGCACTGGGCTGGGTCCATGCTCACCCGGTCCCTGAGACCACCTCTCCAAGACTTTGGCTCAGGTGGCCATAGGACCTACCCAGGCCTGCAGCCCAGCCCTTTGCAAAAGGAATTAATTACGGAGTGGGGTGGTCCCTGTTGGCGCTCCCTCAATCCATCATAACACAGGGGCCTGAAGATGGACTCCTGACAAGGGAAGTAGCTGTGGGAGAAGCCTTCGGAGAATTACGGAGAATTACGCCCAAACTCAGCTACCGCGAACACACCTTTTTGCCTCACATCGTGGCCCCCCATGTGTAGACTTTGAAGCATTTGGCCCTGTGACTACATTCGGCAGCTTTAACTTTGGCAGGACCAGCACCAGGTCAGAAGCTGGGGACCCCCAGCTGGGCATCTGGTCTTGGCTCTCATTGGGACATCATTTCCATTCTGCAAGCCTCGGTTTCCCCATCTGCAAAATGAGGGTCTGGGCCCTTTCCTTTCCAGGACTAACTGCAGGTGGCCCCACCCCTGCTTCATGATAGCCGCCTAAATCCTACTTGAAAAACTGCTTCACAAGGTTCATTTCAGGACTGGCGTCCCTTAGCAAAGAGCATAATTAGGCTCATTTAAGAGTCCCCCTTCCCCTGGCAAAGCGGCTTGAATTATTCACCTTCTGTTCTTCCACCTAATTCCACTCCAACTGTCTGGTGGCCTTTTGTTTCACTTCCAGTCACACTCTAGCAGCTAAGAGTCATTTTCCCTGCAGGAAAAGTTTGTCAGACACAGGTAGGAATTCCAGAGAGCGGAGCAAGTTACGCAGAGAGGATGAAAAGCAGAGAAGGTAAAATCGCTCTTCAATCCCATATGCCTCAACTGAGCACAGACTATCTTTCTCCAGTGCGGTGGGCTGAAGAGTGGCCCCCACAAATACGTTAGCATAGTATATGTCCATACATCCTAATCCCAGAGACTGTGGAGTGTCATCTCATTTGGGAAAAGGGTCTTTGAAGATGTAGTTGAAGATCTTGAGATGAGATCACCCTGGATTACCCAAGTGGGCTCTAAATGCAATGACAAGTGACCTTCTAAGAAACAGAAGAGGAGACACCAGAGGAGAAGGCCACGTGGAGACAAATGCAGAGATGGGAGCAATGGCTATAGGAACACCTGGAGCCCCGGAGCTGGAGGAGACAAGGAAGGCTCCTCCCCTAGAGCCTTCAGAAAGAGCATGGCCCCGCCAACACCTGGACTGAGAACTTGTGGCCCCTAGGACGGTGAGAATATATCTGTTGTTTGAAGCCATGACGTTTATGGCAATTTGCTACAGCAGCCACAGGACACAAACTCACCCAAGGTGCCTCCTGGGAGTTGGGAAATAAGAGCAGACACAACGCCAGTGCCATGGGCGCCTGCACAGCCACCCACACCGACAGCCCCCCACACCGACAGCCTCCCACACCGACAGCCCCCCACACCGACAGCCCCCCACACCGACAGCCCCCTACACCGACAGCCCCCCACACCGACAGCCCCCCCACACCGACAGCCCCCCACACCGACAGCCCCCATACCGACAGCCCCCCACGCCGACAGCCCCCCACGCCGACATCCCCCCACGCCGACATCCCCCCACACCGACAGCCCTCCACACCGACAGCCCCCTATACCGACATCCCCCCACACCGACAGCCACCCACACCGACATCCCCCCACACTGACAGCCCCCCCACACTGACAGCCTCCCACACCGACAGCACCCACACCGACAGCCCCTCACACTGACAGCTCCCCACACCGACAGACCCCCACACTGACAGTCACCCACACCGACAGCCCCCCACACCGACAACCTCCCACACCGACAGCCCCCCCACACCGACAGCCCCCCACACCGACAGCCCCCCTAACACCGACAGCCACCCACACCGACAGCCCCCCCACACCGACAGCCCCCCACACCGACAGCCCCCCACACTGACAGCCCCCCACACTGACAGCCCCCCACACCGACAGTCACCCACACCGACAGCCCCCCACACCGACAGCCCCCCACGCCGACAGCCCCCCACGCCGACAGTCACCCACACCGACAGTCACCCACACCGACAGCCCCCCACACCGACAGCCACGCACACCGACAGCCCCCTACACCGACAGCCACGCACACCGACAGCCCCCTACACCGACAGCCACGCACACCGACAGCCCCCCACACCGACAGCCACCCACACCGACAGCCCCCCACACCGACAGCCCCCCCACACCGACAGCCCTCCACACTGACAGTCACCCACACCGACAGCCCCCCACACCGACAGCCCCCACACCAACAGCCCCCCACACCGACAGCCCCCACACCGACAGTCACCCACACCGACAGCCCCCCACACCGACAGTTCCCACACCGACAGCCCCCCACACCGACAGCCCCCACACCGACAGCCCCCCACACCGACAGCCCCCACACCGACAGCCACCCACACCGACAGCCCCCCACACCGACAGCCCCCCACACCAACAGCCCCCCGACATCAATAGCCAGCCACACTGACAGCCCCCTACACCGACAGCCCCCCACACTGACAGCCACCCACACCGACAGCCCCCACACTGACAGCCCCCCACACCGACAGCCCCCTACACCGACAGCCCCCCACACTGACAGCCACCCACACCGACAGCCCCCCACACCGACAGCCCCCCACACCAACTACCCCCCACACCGACAGCCCCCCACACCGACAGCACCCCCCCACATCGCTCGTTCTCTAGAACTCCCCATTTCCCCATCCCCAGCCCTGGGACACCAAGCCAGGCATCAGGAGAGCTTCTTCCTCATTCTAAGCCCTTCCCTTGTCCAGCCAGTCTTCAGGTCCCGGGGCTCCTCCACCTGAAGCCCCTTCTGCTCTGCCCCTCAGCCCAGGCCATCGGCATCTCTGTCCCCATGGAGATCTGTGCCCAAGCTCAGCTAGAGTGAACTTCTGCAAACAGCTGCGGGACTCCCTACCACCCTGTGTGGCGGCCTCTCCCACTCCACGGAGGAGGTCAGACTTGCCCAGCCTGCTGCCCCTGCCTGCTCTTCCTCAGTCTCACCTTGGCCGCTTCTCCCTCCTTACCCGCCAACCATATCCAGCAGTTCAACGTTGCCGGAACATTCCAAGTCTCTGCCTGAACACCAAGGCGAGGCCCTACCCATCTGCTCATCCTCAGGATCACCATGCTGTGTATGTGCCCATCTCTCCCGCCCTGCAGGAGGCTCCAGGGCTGGCTCCCCCACCTGATTCACCTCTGTGCCCCCACACACCTCACACACGACCTGCCCAGAGCTGGTGCCTGGGACATGTTCACTGCATGACTGATCTGTGGACAAATATTAGATGAGGAGACGACTCTGAACCTTTCCCTGGGAACAGCCCTTCCAATTTAGAAACTCTGTCCACAGTCATTTGCCCCCACCCCCAACCCAACACACACTGACAGGGTGCAGAAGGCAGCTGGTGCACCGCTTTGCTTTCTTTAGGTCCAGAGACAGGCTCGGAGGGTTCCACAGTCAGTGAGCAGCAGAGCTGATACCTGAGCCAGGGTACATGATCGCGAATCCTGCTTGGGTTCCTCCGCCCACAGTCCCCCACAGCCAGGTCCCATTGCCCCTTAGAAGAAGCTGCAGGTTGTGCACATGGAGGTGTCCGGTCAGCCTGGGGCGTGATGGGCACATTCCCAAGCAGGGTCCTCACACGCATGCCCTTCAGATCTCTGCCTGAATGCTCCTTAACAAAGTAACCTCCTATAAATCTCCTCTGCCCCTCAAAATAAACATTTATTTTACCTTGCTTAATTATAGATTTTCTGCTTTCTCTTTTTGCAAGCATTAATCACTGCTTATTACATTATTGGCCTGTTTGTTGCTGTCTGCCCCCAGTGAGGGCAGGGACCTGCCTGTCAGGATTGCCACTGTACCTTCAATGCCTGGCACACAGTAGGTACTTAGTAAGTAGTTGCTGACTGAATGAATGAATGAATCAGTCCATTGTGGTCCCCTCTGATCAGGGCCCAGGGGCGAGAGGTTGCAAACCATCTCAAGGGGAAGCAGAGATAAGAGGCTTGGTCAGGGAGGCTTCAGGGTGTGAGGGGTTTTTTAGGAGTGGATCGTCACTGACAAAGGCCATTCAAAGGGGCCGTCCCCCTGCAGCGTGTTGAAAGTATTGCTGCTGTGGTACAAATGCAAGAGCACTGTGCTGGCTGGGCATGGTGGTTCACGCCTGTAATCACAGCACTTTGGGAGGTCGAGGTGGGAGGATCACTTGAGGTCAGGAGTTCGAGACCAGCCTAGCCAACATGGTGAAACCCTGTCTCTACTAAAACTACAAAAAAAAAAAAAAAAAAAAAATTAGCTGGGCATGGTGGTAGGCGCCAGTAATCCCAGCTACTCAGGAGGCTGAGGCAGAAGAATCACTTGAACCTGGGAGGCGGAGGTTGCAGTGAGCTGAGATCATGCCACTGCCCTCCAGTCTAGGCGACAGAGTGAGACTCCATCTGGAAAAAATAAAGAGAGAGCGCTGTGGTCTGGGAAGCCCGTCACACGTGCTGCTGGTCCAGCGAAGTCCATCAGGAAGAACGGGTTTCTACACCGCTTCCTCTGGTCTCCACTGCACTCTGCTCCAAGGCCCAGGAGCGAGATCTTTTTAGGTTGCAAATACTGGCTGGCCTGCTTGTGTCATTCACCTGACTGTGGGCAAAGTCGTTCTCCTGTTTATATCCCCCAAACCCCAGCCAGGCACCTGGTATCTGCCGCAGCTAACACGTGCAGCAGGCTGGCTGCACGGGACTAGCTTTGCATCTGTGGCTCATCCAATCCCCTCTGCCTTCTTTTTTTTTTTTTTTTTTTTTTTTTTTTTTTTTTTTTTTTTTTTGAGACGGAGTTTCGCTCTGTCGCCCAGGCTGGAGTGCAGTGGCCGGATCTCAGCTCACTGCAAGCTCCGCCTCCTGGGTTCACGCCATTCTCCTGCCTCAGCCTCCCGAGTAGCTGGGACTACAGGCGCCCGCCACCTCGCCCGGCTAATTTTTTGTATTTTTTAGTAGAGATGGGGTTTCACCGTGTTAGCCAGCATGGTCTCGATCTCCTGACCTCGTGATCCGCCCATCTCGGCCTCCCAAAGTGCTGGGATTACAGGCTTGAGCCACCGCGCCCGGCCCCTCTGCCTTCTGTGAGTGAGGTGTGCTCCTTCTACATTGGAAACAGAGGCTCGGCGAGGAGAAGCTAACTGCTCAGGGACAAGGAGAGAAGGGTCAGACCAGGGCTGGGACTCAGTTGGGCTTGAGTCTTCCACACACCCTCTGTGGCTCCAGAGTGCGATCCCTGCCCCATGACGATCTGGGGGTGGCTCCAGCTCTGTTGTTTGCTAGCTATGTATCCTTGGGCAAGTTTCTGAACCTCTCTGTGCCTCAGTTTCCCTAACTTCAGAAGAGCAAATGCACTCCGCAGCTACCAGGTGAGGATGGGGTAAGGTAGTCTACATGAAGCGCTGAGAACAGGACCAGGCTCAGAGTGGGTGCTCTGTAGGTGAGCTGCTGAGAAGGTCTGCCAGATGACAGGCCTGTTCTGCCTGGCTACCAGGGACCCCGGGTCCAAGCCTCAAATCTGCCCTTCATCTGCTGTGGAGCCTCAGGCCAGTCTCTCAGCATCTCTGGACTCTGTGTCATCTGAGGCGCAGGGAGCAGGAGGAGAAACGCACCTGCAGCCATAGGCATGAGACAGGGACAGTGAGGTCCTGGGCAAGGAGGGGCTGTCAGGTCCCTGGAGGGGCCCGGGGACCTGGCAGTTGTCTGGCTCCAGCCCCCCATGTCTTGAAATGAACTCCCTTTTCCTTCCAGTGGCCGAGAGCAAACATTCACAGGTGTTGGCAAGTATTTTCTGCAAAGAGCCAGAGAGTCAATATTTCAGGCCCAGCGAGATGTAGGATCTCTATCGAAACTGCAACGACTCAACTCTGCTGTTGTAACAGAAAACCAGCCAGAGGTGCTAGCTAAACAAAGGATGGCTATGTGCCCAGAAAGCCCCATACATGGTGGATTTGCCCTGCCACCCACAGCCCCAGGCCTAGAGGAGGGGGTGCAGTCTTGCTTGGGTCACACAGCCTCCCTTCTTTACTGCACACAGCCCCAGGTTCAATGTCAGATGGAGCAAGTGCAGCCCTGGAGGGACAGGTGGGCCTATTCCGGTCCTCCATCCACAGTACAAGGAGCTCCTCACCCTGGTGGGTTGGGGTAGGGGTGCTGGGTGCCCCCAGCTGTTCAGACCACCCCTGGGAGCTCAGAGCCTACACCTGGGGGAGTCAGCAAAACGGGGTTTCTTCCACCAAAGAGTGAGGTCTGCAGCCATCCCTGCCAAGGACACAGGAGGTGTGATCCACACAGGCCTCCCGTATAGTCCTTGGGTATGCAGAGGTTTTTATGGAAACTCCTTCATCTCCCCATCAAGCTACCAATGACTCTCCACAGAATTGGAAAAAACTACTTTAAAGTTCATAGGGAACCAAAAAAGAGCCCCCATTCCCAAGACAATCCTAAGCAAAAAGAACAAAGGTAGAGGCATCATGCTACCTGACTTCAAACTATACTACAAGGCTACAGTAACCAAAACAGCATGGTACTGGTACCAAAACAGAGATATAGACCGAAGGAACAGAACAAAGGCCTCAGAAATAACACCACACATATACAACCATCTGATCTTTGACAAACCTGACAAAAACAACAAATGGGGAAAGGAGTCCCTATTTAATAAATGGTGCTGGGAAAGTCGGCTAGCCATATATAGAAAGCTGAAACTGGATCCCTTCCTTACATCTTATACAAAAATTAATTCAAGATGCAATAAAGACTTAAATGTTAGACCTAAAACCATAAAAACCCTAGAAGAAAACGTAGGCAATACCATTCAGGACATAGGCCATGGGCAAGAACTTTATGACTAAAACACCAAAAGCAACGGCAATAAAAGCCAAAATAGACAAATGGGATCTAATTAAACTAAAGAACTTCTGCACAGCAAAAGAAACTACCATCAGAGTGAACAGGCAACCTACAGAATGGGAGAAAATTTTTGCAATCTACTCATCTGACAAAGGGTTAATATTCAGAATCTACAAAGAACTTAAACAAATTTACAAGAAAAAATCAAACCACCCCATCAAAAAGTGGGCAAAGGATATAAAGAGATACTTTTCAAAAGAAGACATTTATGCAGCCAACAGACACATGAAAAAATGCTCATCATCACTGGTCATCAGAGAAATGCAAATCAAAACCACAATGAGATACCATCTCACACCAGTTAGAATGGCAGTCATTAAGAAATCAGGAAACAACAGGTGCTGGAGAGGATGTGGAGAAATAGGAACACTTTTACACTGTTGGTGGGACTGTAAGCTAGTTCAACCATTGTGGAAAACAGTGTGGCGATTCCTCAAGGATCTAGAACTAGAAATACCATTTGACCCAGAGATCCCATCACAGGGTATATACCCAAAGGATTATAAATCATGCTACTATAAAGACACCTGCACATGTATGATTATTGCAGCACTACTCACAATAGCAAAGACTTGGAATCAACCCAAATGTCCATCAGTAATGGACTGGATTAAGAAAATGTGGCACATACACACCATGGAATACTATGCAGCCATAAAAAAGGATGAGTTCATGTCCTTTGCAGGGACATGGATGAAGCTGGAAACCATCATTCTGAGCAAACTATCACAAGGACAGAAAACCAAACACCGCATGTTCTCACTCATAGGTGAGAACTGAACAATGAGAACACCTGGACACAGGAAAGGGAACATCACACACTGGGACCTGTTGTGGGGTGGGGGGAGGGGGGAGGGATAGCATTAGGAGATATACCTAATGTACATGACAAGTTAATGGGTGCAGCAAACCAGCATGGCACATGTATACATATGTAACAAACCTGCACGTTGTGCACATGTACCCTAGAACTTAAAGTATAATAATAAAAAAAGAGCACTTGAAATGTAGCTAGTGCCAATGTTGAAATGATAATATTTGGGGTATCTTTAGTTAAATAAATTGTATTATTACGATTTTTATTACTAAAATAATTGTATCATTAAAATTTATTTCACCTGTGAAAAAAAAAGAAACTCCTTCATCTCCTGCTACCAGAGGCACGGCCTGCTCTTCTGGAGCCCAGCCACGCGAGCTCAGCCACACCAGCCCCACATGAGGCTGGAGGAGGTGGCTGCACCTCCAGGAGCCACGGCAGCCAAACTGCACCAGTCTGTACCCCGGTCGTCCTCTCCTATAAGATGGGCACAGGAATCAAGGGCTGCTTGCTCCTCTACGGGGCAAATCTCTGCTGACTGGAAATAAAGCCAGGTATGTGAAATGAAGAAGCATCACTGGTTCGGTCCAGCAAGGAGCTCAAGTGAGGAGCAGGTATGCAAAGCACTCCACAAACGCCAAAGCAGTGTGCAAGTACTCGTTCACATCATGATGGGCCCCAGTGGAGACCCCACAACAAGCTAATCTAAAAACCACAGCAAGTAACTGAACTTTGAGACGTGGTAATAACCCCAGAGAGCCATGCCCCACCATAGGCCAGGCAAAGAGGCCACCCCTGCAGGCAGGAACTGCCCAGGTGCCAACCCCACCCAGGAGGAGAGGGAGGCCCAGGGCCAGCAGTGATTTGCCCAGGGCCACACGGAGCCCTGGCAGTGTAAGGACTGAAATCCTGGCTCCCTAACTTCCAGTCAGCCTCCCTCCCGCAGTTCTGGAGTAAACTCATTTCCACACCATCTACAGCTTTCCCCATGGGGTCGGCACCCCAAGGACCCTGATGCCAGGCTGGCTAGACTGGCTTGTGTCCTCAGCAAGGGGGACGCTGGGTGCAGGGCAGGGATCCAAGACAGAGAGGGCTGCAGCCTTGGGCTCCACCAATTTCACCGAGCACAGTGAGGCTCATCCAGATGTCTCGGCAGGAGCCTGCTCTCAGGATGGAGGAAGCTGTCGCCATGGCAACCAAGCAGCCACTGGAGTTAGGGATGGAGGCAGCCCCGCCAAGAGCCACGAAAGGCCTCCCGCATGAACTCACCAGGGATTCTGGATGTGGAGGTGCCCTAGAAGGCCTCCTGCACACGGAGGTCGTCTTGAAAAACTACTTTTTCAGCAAATCTTCTCCAAAAGAGGACCTGACTACAAACATGAGCTGCATGATGCACTCATGATGCATGAACATGCACTCAGACCGAGGCATGTCAGACCCTACAGGAGGATTCCTAGCTGCTGTAACAAAATGCCACAGACCGAGTGGCTTATCAACATGTGTTTCTCATAGCTATGGAGGCCCGAAGTCCAACAACAAGGTGTCAGCAGGGATGGCTCCTTCTGAGGCCCATCTCCTCAGCTTGAAGGGGACTGCCTTCTCCTTGTGTCCTCACATTCTCATTCCTGCGTCTTAGCATCTCTCTGTGGGTTCTAATCACCTCTTCTTATAAGACCACCAGTCAGATTGGATTAGGGTCCACCCTACCAGCCTTATTTTAACTTAATCACCCCTTTAAGGCCCTGTCTCCAAATACAGTCTCATTCTGAGGTTCTGGGAGTTAGGGTTTAACACATGAATGGGGATGGGCAGACACAATCTAGCCTGTAACAGCCTCCTTCCCTGCTCCGCTCAAAACACCTTAATGATGATGCAATTCCTCTTGGGGAGCAGAACCCAGCTTGCTGGAACCATGGGAAAGGTGCTGTTCTATTTCACCACTCACTGCACAAGCCACTGAGCCCTGCACGCTCTCTGTGTGATGGCCCATCTTCACAGCTCTGCCACGGCCCAGCTCAGGTGATTCGTAAGTGCTTAGAACAGAATCAACCAAGCTATGAAAAAGGAAGTCCTGACTTCTGAATCACAAAGCCCAGAGCCTGAAAGTCCAGCCCCACTGCCTAACATCTGTGTGACCTCTTGAAAACTCAGCCTTTCTGTGCTCTGCTTCTCTTATCTGTAGAATGGGTTGGTAACTTCTGCTTTGCAGGGCTGTAATGAGGATTTCACCAGATGACATATGTCACAGGACCCAGCACATGGCTACAGTTAAATTGAAGTTAGTTAAATTAGAATTCCCAATCAGAGTTTTCTCTCCCTCTGGGGAAAAAAGCATACGACTAAGCAGGATGCAAAAGGTACAGTGCTTGTCACCCCCTGGGAGGACTAGGAGGGTCTATGGCAAATGGCATGCCTTGGTTTCCAAGAACTGGGAGAGGGAATCCAAGGTTGGACAGAGATGGGATGTGCACCCAGGCAGCTGTACCCCCACAGCACTGAGAAGGAGCAGACCAGACGCTGCCCTGACTGCCGGGGCTCCCAGCCTGGCAGGGAAGCAGATTTAGCTCCATGATCGATCAGTGGCCTAAGAGAGACACAGGTGCTCATGTCAGAGATTTAAAATGAGACCCTGAGATGGTGTAGAGTCAGGGAAAGGTCCTCTGAAGCCCATGGTGAGTAGGAGTTATCCCAGCAGAGTCAGCAGGTGGGAAAGTGTTTGGGTGTGTGTGTGTGTGTGTGTGTGTGTGTGTGTGTGTGTGTGTGTGTGTGTGTTGGAGGGGGTGAGAGGCTTGAAGAGTGGGAGTGCAAGGCTCAGAGGTGTGAGAGGCTGGGTGGCTGAGCATGAGGGAGGGAGGCAGAAAGGGCGAGAGCCAGGCTGGAGAGGATGCGGCACCAGCAGGACTTGGAGGGAGCATGGGTTCTGTCCAAAAGGAGAGGAGTTCTAAGGGTTCTAAGAGGGAGGGAGAGGCTCCAGGGTGATGGAGTGTGAGCTATGAGGGTACAGGGGTCCTGACATGAGGCTGGAAGTGGCAGGACCCATCCTGAAGAGGGAAGCAGGCCAAGGGTCTGGGGCTCAGGACTGGGGTCAAGAGGATTTTAACAGGGAGTGAGTTCTAGAAATGCCAGGGAGGTCTGTCAGGAAGGGACAGGAGGCAGGCCAAGGTCGCACACCTCTACTATGCCACCTGCAGGGCAAACGTGAGGATCAGGAAGGGACAGGAGGCAGGCCAGGGTCGCACACCTCTACTATGCCACCTGCAGGGCAAACGTGAGGATCAGGAAGGGACAGGAGGCAGGCCAGGGTTGCACACCTCTACTATGCCACCTGCAGGGCAAACATGAGGACTGCCATACAGCTACTGACAGCCATGCTCATCGCAAAATAACCTCCAATCTATCCTGCAATTGGGCCTGTCTTTCCACAGGACCTACAGCAAGAACCAAGAAATATGGCTGTCTCAACAGAGCTGGGCAGGCCATCAGAAGGACACTGGGCTCAGAGAGTCTTTCGGCAAAGGAGCCCACCTCTCAGAGCCCCTCTCCATTCTGCAGAGTTGGGACAGTGACAGCCCCCACCTGGTCAGTGGTCATGAGAGTGAAATGCAACCGGTGGCATCCTGCATTTGTTCACCCCAGCGCCAGGCAGGCTGCAACTGGGGTTGTTACCATCATGCCTGAGAGGCAGTGTAGCATGACAGTTAAGTGCATGGCTCTGCATCCAGGCGGCTTAAGTCTGAATCCCAGCCCTGGCACCCCCTTTCCCCGTTTGACTTTGGGTAGATTATTGAAACTTCTTGTGGCTTTGTTTCCTCATCTGTAAAAGGGGGATATTAATAATGCCTACCACATTGTGTTGTTGCGAAAATTCAACCAGTTAACATGGGCAGTGTGCTCAGAACACCGTGTAACATAGCAAATAGTGACAGTGGGGTGGGAGGTGGAGATGCTGACCTCGACGCAGCAAGCGCTCACAACAGGTCAGCACCACGGACAGCGCCATTGCACTCAGGAAGCCCTCAGTCATGGTGGAGGCTGACTGACCAACTGCCTGGCCTTGTGAAGGCTCCAGATCAGTTATGTGCTGGTAACTTGAACAATGCCCTCTCTTCTGGGGAGGGGAGAGATTGATTTTGTAGTGTTTGTAGATATCTGTAGAAATCCTACCACCAGGCTGGGTGCGGTCGCTCACACCTGTAATCCCAGCACTTTGGGAGGCCAAGGCGGGCAGATCACGAGGTCAGGAGATCGAGACCATCCTGGCTAACACAGTGAAACCCCGTCTCTACTAAAAATACAAAAAATTAGCTGGGTGTGGTGGCGGGCTCCTGTAGTCCCAGCTACTCAGGAGGCTGAGGAAGGAGAACGGCGTGAACCCGGGAGGCGAAGATTGCAGTGAGCCGAGATCGAGTCACTGCATTCCAGCCTGGGGGACAGAGCGAGACTCCATCTCAAAAAGAAAGAAAGAAAGAAAGAAAAGAAACAGAAAAAGAAAAGAAATACTACCACCATGGCCAAATTCAAGCTGCCAAAGAGATGCCTATGAAGCTGGATTTGGGAAGAGATGTGCACACCTGGCTGTTACAAGCCGTGTGTGACCTTGTGTCATGCCAGCAGCTAGCAAGACACAAGGTGGCACATAACCAGGTCAAGGGAGACCTGGCAAGGATAGCCCACCCGTCTAAATGAAAGCCAGCTTCAGGACACCAGTCCAGCCAAGAGAAGGGGAAACTGGTGTCCAGGAAGGTGAAGCAACCTGCCAGGGGACCACATGGCAGGCCCAGGACAGAAGCCTCAGTGCCAATGCCTTTCCATCAAGGACTTTCTAAGGAGACCAGGGTCCTCCCCACCTTACCCTAACACCCATCTCACTTTATTATGCTGGTTCCATTCTTTGAGCATCTACTCTGGACCAGGCATTACTCCAGGTAGACCAAACAAGGTCCCTGCTCTCATGAAGCCGCCAGTCCAGGAGGCAGAGTCGGGAAACGAACAGGGAATGAGGTAGAGGCCAAGTCTTAAGGGAAGGGGCTCGAGGGAGTCAGGGAGGGGAGGGACTAGTTCCGACAGACTGGTCAAGGAGGGTCTCTCTGAGAAGGTGTCCACTGAGCGGATGAGGGTGGAGAAACTTCACAGACAGAAGGAACAGCCAGTGCAAAATGACTCTGCTGCAGGAGATGGCTGGAAATATGGTGAAGAGTAGGGGCCAGGAAGGCTGAGCCAAGGGAGCAAGGGGAGAGAGGAAGAAGTGAGACAGGGAAGGGCCAGGGCCAGCTCCTGCAGGGCCTCGGAGGCCACAGAAAGGGGCGGAGTTACTCCAAGTTGGGAGAAGTTGCTGAAGGGTTCTGAGCAGGGAGTGACATGATCTTGTCATTTTTTTTTTTCTCATGTTGTAGGAGAACAGACTGTAAGGAAACACCTGGGGAAACACAGCTAATGAAGCAATGATCCTGCAGCTCAGTGATTTGCCAGGCACTGCGCTAAAGGCTTCCCACATATTATCATAGCACCCAGTCCTCAAGCAGCCACATGGTGTCAACAGGGGCTTCTCCTCACTTTACAGGTGAGGAGCTGGGGCACAGAGAGCCCAAGTGAGCTGACCGAGGCTGCAGAATCCCTATGTCTTGGGGCCAAGGTCTGAGCTCTGGCAATCTGGCTCCTAGACCTGAGAAGGGAGGCCAGTCAGGCCACCATCATGATCAGGGTGAGACAGTGGCCTGGACACATGTGGGGGGCAGAGAGGCAGGTGGGCTCAGGGTACATTCGGACGATAGGATCACAGGACTCACTGAGGCTTGAGAAGAAGAGTATCTTCTTGCTCACCTAGAAAGTTCACCCAGGCAACATCAGGATCCCCATTCACTCACAAAGTGCCTTTGCGCCAATTATTAAGAAAGCTCTTCCTTAGAGAACTAAAAAAACAAAAAAGTCCCTTCTTCTCAAGGTGCTTTGCTTGGATCATCACCTCTTTTGGGCAGCAGACACCCCATACAACTATACTTGCAGGCCCTGCCAGAGACCCTGTCTGCCTCCCTAGCACCAATGCTCAACACAGAGCAGACTCTTGGCCAGTGCTGCTGAATGAACCAGTGAATGCACAGAACCGCGGGCAGGTAGCGGCAGAGCTGCAGTCAGAACCCAGGGGTCCAGACTCCCGGCCGTCAGCTGTACGTATCTGATGTGCTGTGAACAGAGCATTTCTGAGCAGGGCATCCCAATCTCCCTCTCTCTAAATTAGCACCATGGGCAGGATGAAGAGGCAGCCTGTAAGGTGCCCACCAGTGGGTCATGGGCTGGTAAGGGTTGCGTGTCTGCGTCGCATCAGGCCCCATACTCATCTGCCATTCTCCCTTCACAGCTCCCGGTACAGGAGACATACTCCCATGGGGTGGATGAGATAAAGGGGGTACAGAAAGACTGAGTGACT